>NC_059433.1:4994716-5367216 GCF_021028975.2 Sphaerodactylus townsendi
GCTTTTCATATGTTACGGCTCAGCCACTCACCAACAGTTTCCAATGGGGTTATTTGGAAGATGCCAACTGTTTGTTTTTAAACACACACCTGCTCACATGCACATACATTTTCTTTTTTATTATAACCTCCTAGGTTTCTAATTCCATTTACCCCATTTTGGGAGACTCTTCCTGGGCTGATGACTTTTGTTTTGCTTTTTTGGGAGGGGGCTGAGCGTGGTTGTTTGGTCCAGGGATGGAAGGGGGGAGTGCAGGGCGGGATTGGGGAGGCACTTCCTTGGTGGCCTGAGTGTTGTTCTTTTGGGGAAGCTGGTTGCTTTTTGGGGGGGTTGGGAGGCTCCACTTCAGCGGGGCAGGGTTTTTTTTGTCTTGCTGGGAGTTTTGGAGGCTGTTCACTAGGTGTGGGGGTTGGGAGCGCAGAGTATCCATGGGGGGAATGAAGAGGGTGTTCCTTTCCTGGATATGTGATTCACATTGCACAGCTGACCGTTCCCAGTGCCTTCTCCAAGGTACCTGCCTTATTCCTATTTCTCTCTGGAATTTTTGCAAGTTACCAACAACAAAATTAATTTTATAACTGAGAAAATGTGCTTGGCATTCTGTCACAGCATCCAATTTGATTCTTGGTGCTATCTAAAGACTACAATGAGGCATGACAGAGATTGTGTCTTTTGCTTTCCTCGAGGCCTAGTTAACAGGAATGTACAAGTCCTGGAGACACAACATATCAGAATGCAGGGCCAACTTGTGCAGAAGGAGGGAAAGAGCTTGCAAGTGAACATTCTGGTGTTGTCCTGTTCTGTGCGCACTCACCACATGCGGACAAAGTAGGGTTGCCTACTGCCACCTGGATGTTACAATTGGCCTCCAGATGACTAATTGTAACTTGCTCTACGCGGGCCTTCCATTGCGTTTGATCCGGAAACTGAAACTGGTGCAACATGCAGCGGCCGGCCTGCTCACAGGGGGCGCCTTTTCGAGACCATATACAACCTGTGCTGCGCCGTCTGCATTGGCTCCCAGTTGAATTCCGAATCATCTTCAAGGTGTGGGTTTTGACCTTTAAGGCCTTACGCGGCCTGGGACCCTCGTACCTCCGGGACCGCATTACCCCATATGTCCCAGCTCGTCCTCTGCGTTCTGCAGAGGCCAACTTACTGGAGATCCCTGGCCCCTCAATGATGCAGCTGGCCTCCACTCGGGCCAGGGCCTTTACGGCGCTGGCCCCTGCCTGGTGGAACACTCTCCCTCCAGCTGTCTGGGTCCTGCAGACCTTGGTGATTTCCACAGGGCCTGTAAGACTGAGTTGTTCCACCGGGCCTTTGGAGCAACCAGCCGCTGAATTGTGCCCCCCACCCAGGTAATGGGTCCCTAATATCATCGGGACCCATTACTGAGACCTACAGGTCCTAATACCATCAGGACCAATTACCTCTCCTTCTTCCCTCTAGGAGGATTAGGTTTAGGTGGGATGCCATCTTGGGATACAACTGCTGTTTTTATTATATTTATGGATGTCTGATTACGATGATTTTATACACGGTTTTTATGTTGTACACCGCCCAGAGCCCTTCGGGGATGGGGCGGTATATTAAATTAAATAAAATAAATAAATAAATAATATCTGTTCTCCAGGAGAAAACGGCTCCTTAGAAGGGTGGGCGGTATAACATTATGCCTGGCTATGCTCCCTCCCCTCCACAAGTCACTTTCCCAGGCTCCACCTTGCAAATCTCCAGACGTTTCCCAACCTACAGCTGGCGACCCCAGAGCAAAAGCCAATGCAAATGGTATGTTGTGTAGCATACAGTCCAGTGGCTGATAATATTTCTGATCAAAGTGTGGTGCCTATACTCAGAGTCTGAAGATGCTCTCAGAGTAGAGGATGCTGTGAATTATAGAGAGCATCTGGTCCCATTTATAACTTGCCTGTCCTCCATGGAGTTCAGGGTGGTGGGTATGAAGTTATCCAATGTTACTGTCACAAAAGTCCTGTTAAATAGAGATCAGTCAATGCCTGTGGGCATTTACAATGGTAACCATGGAAAATTTCCCCTTTGGAATCACTGGTATTCATACAACCATGGATACGAGATGTATTGCACCTGTACAACACATAGCCAGAGAAATGGAAGCATCAGCAGAGGTATTCTCTGTACTTTCTCACTGCATTTGAAGATGATTGCCATGACACCTAATGCACAATGAGGCAGATACAATCTTTTGTTTGACAGCTATTGCAGACATCTGCTCAGAGGAATTGAATAACACCATCATGCCATTCAACAGCTATTCTTTGCAGCAGCCATTCTTTACTTTTTAGGTTCATACATTTCAAACCATGATATTAAGTAAAGTTCTGGCACAAAACAGAAAATAAATGAAAAAAAAAAGAGCACAGCGAGGGCCCAATGAATTGCAAATCTGCTACTGCAAGTTTGCAGGTATATCTTGGGATGATTTGAAACAGAGCCTGTGACACAGAGGGAGAAAAGGATGCAATCACTTCCCCATATTTACAGTAGCCATTAAGAAAACAATGTTTCTGTTCTCCAGATCTAATCAGATACTCTCCAAATGCTATCTTTAGCCTAATGATCTTCAAATCTTGTCTTGGGAAAGATTGTCACTCCTATGGGTTGGTGTTAGAAGAAATACAAAACGTAGAGAGCAACCAACATTTAGATTTAATTTCCCTCCTGTACGCTATGCAGAGTATTTTATCTTTACTTTTAATTTTAAAAAAATACTGAAAATACATCCTTAAAGTTGATATATATGGGCTCTCAAATTCACAACAGAAACCAACTATTAGTAAGTCAGCAGTATCACAACTGGGCCATTCTCTGATTACAACTTCTGACTACAAAAGACCAAAAAGTAAAGGAGCTAGCTAAGCAGCAAAGATTGTAATTTATCAGTTTGCACACCGTTTTACTGACAATTAACAATTGTATAGTTTCAATCTTAAAATAATACTTGTATATAATCACTTCATCTCTTAGATTTTCTTATTTTATATCAAATGACTTCCCTTGTAACCCTTATTAAATAAAGAAACTTACCACATTATTTCTAACTATAATTTATTATTGCTATACTATATATATCCTCTGAATCTTCTATTTTCCTATAATCGTCATTTACATTTTATAAACCATCTTAATCATACTTTGCTTAAGCTAATCCATTTTTAAACTAATCAATTGGTAGAAAGACGACGTCATGTTGTTTTTCAACATACGATATCCATAACTGCCAGCTTCCTCTGTCAATAACAAATTTATTTGATGTGCACGTTTGTCTAGAATGAATAATTGTTGGACTTCTCCAATCCTCAACTGTTGGAAGTTGGTCAGTTTTCCAAAGTTTTGCCCAGGAGAGCCGTTAAATAAAATATTAGATACAAATGTTGTTTATTCCATGAATTGTTCTCAACCAATTCCATGTACCTATCCACGAGGAACCTAAAAGGTCTCCCAGGGACTCGGAAGCTGGGAGCCAGGCTCATTGGGCCTTATCGCGTCTCTCGAGTCATCAACCCGGTCGCAGTTGAACTCGAGCTACCAAAGACACTTGCCCGTGTGCACCCAGTGTTCCACATCAGCCTTCTGAAGAAGGCTGCCCCCTGTGACAACTGGCACCCGGATGCGCCGCCACCGGAAATATACGTAGGCAATGGCGAGGTGCACCAGGAGGTTGCTGCCATTGTGGACTCGCAACTACACAAGGGGACGCTACAATATTTGAATGGAAAAATCTCCCCCCTGGCTACAACGAGTGGGTGGGCGCATGACACGTCACCACTCCGCGCCTCCTCCGGCTTTCCACCGAGCATACCCCGATAAGCTGGGTGTGAGGGGGCCTTAGAGGGAGCGGGATGTCAGGACTGTGACCCTCCCTTAAGTTTCTTTTTCCCCAGTTATCCCTGTTCCCGCCACTGGGAAGGACCGCCCACTCCTACCCATATATATACTGGAACTGAGGGCAAGAACCCTCAGTTCCAGCACCCTGTACCTAGGGCGATACATTTCAATAAAGTTCGTTCCTTTGTTTCAAACTCGACTTTGTTTGAGTGTGTTCAGCCTTACAGGGATGCAGGAACCCTTCTCTTCTCATCCCCCCTCCCTGCGGTGATTATGTTTTTCCACTTTGCTTCTCAGGCCTTTTCAGTCCATGTTGGACACCTGCTGCTATAGCTCTGTCAGTAGTGTGGGATGTTGGTTGTTTTGACTCCAGTGGAAGGAGGATTCTTCTTCTCAGGACCGTGGAACTGGAGGCATGCCATCTCCCTTTGGGAAGTGGTAGTCACTGGTGGGTGACATCATGTGGGGGAGGAGATGTAAATATATAATGGCGACTGCAATGCTGGTTATGCTTAGTTCTGGCAATAGATGTCTAAATGCTTATTCCCGATGCTGTTTTATAATAAAGAAATCAACTGTATACAGAGTATTGTTATTGAATAGTCTAGGGGCACGACACCAGATTGGGTACTGAAAATGAAGTCTACTCCCAATTGCTTAGTTCTTCCCGTCAATCTACACATCCTGCTAGAACAAAAGAAGGAACGCATGCAGGGGAATGACCCATGAGCTGCCTTTTCACGTGCACCCTCCCTCACTAGTTTGAAAAGACCAGAGCTTCAAGGAGCAAGCAGCCCCATCTCTGATTTTCTCTCCCCCATCCCACTCTGTGGAAGAATAACAGGAAAAGAACTTGCATTAGGTATTCCATTTTCTTGCAATGTTCTCAGTGGCATGAGTGTTATAAGATACCCAATCTCCTGAACAGCTCTGATGTGCTCTTTTGTGAAACTGTTGCAAATTTTATACTGGAAATTAGTAATTTTAACTGTATTTCTTAACCTTGTTTTGTTTTAAAATTTTGTCCTGTTTTATATGCCAATAAAGGCTTGTGTTGTGTTGTGGAACTTGCATTAGGCTGGATCTGCAGGAGGCAGGGTGGGCTCCTTTCTTCCTGTGCCAATTGTGAACGTGTACAGTTAAGCAAAGCCACGTTTTTTGGACCTCTTGCACAATTTGATTGGACAGCTGACACAAAGCAGAGGAACATCTTTCTCTTTTATCAGGCAGAAGATTTTCTTGCAGCAGTATCTGAAACAAGGTTTTCGTTCCCAGGGTGCTAAAAACCACTTCTTGCGTCTAATCTAAAATCACTCTGTTCACTGTACAAAACAGCAGCATGTATACCCCAAACCTCTCTACTCTTCAGTTATTTGGCTATACTTCAGTGTTTACTCAGACAAAACTTATGAGTACCTTCCTCAGATCATAGCCAGGGGAAGGATCAGAAGTGAGGTGGGCCCAGGAGTGATTTTTGCACATGCACGTGACCGAGTCCCACAGCAACTGAAGAAAAGTGAGGCTGTAAACAGCAACATTTGTCACACAATATTGCTAAATAGATTACTTGCAGCAGACACAAACAAAAATGCTGATCAGAATAGGCCAATCTTGGTTTTGCAGTGACAACTTAAGCAGTATTACACCCTTCAAAACCCAGTGACTTTGTTGGGCTTAGGAAGGACCTGACTTAGTTTAGGATTGCACTGTTAGTTTGAAAAAGAGGTGACGAAGGTAGACATGATTAAGGTTTATAAAACTGAGTGGAGAGAGATGTTTTCTTCCCCTCTCATAAGACTGGGGATCACCAACTAACATTTAATGCAATGTGTTTAAATCGACCAGGCTAAGATACTGCTCCACAAAGGTTCCGTGAACTTATGGGAGTCTCTGCCACAAAGTGAGGCTGTGATAATTGTTTTACATATCTTTAAATACGTATTATAAAAATTAGAGCACAGATGTATCAGTAGATCAGCAGATCTTGATTGCTAATGGTACTCCTGAATTAGCTCTGCCAACCTCCAGCTGGAATTACAGCTCAGTTCCAGACAATTGAAATCAGTTCACCTGGAGAAAATGGCTGCTTTGATCATAAAATCATAAAGTTGGAAGAGACCCCAAGGCTCATCCAGTCCAACCCCCTGCCATGCAGGAATATATGATCAAATCACTCCTGAGAGTTGGCCATCCAGCCTCTGTTTAAAAACCTCCAATGAAGGAGACTCTACCACCCTCCAAGGCAGTGTGTTCCACTGTCAAACAGCCCTTACTTTCAGGAAGTTCTTCCAAAGGTTTAGGTGGAATCTCTTTTCCTGCACCTTCTTGAACCCATTTTTCCTGGTTCTAGTCTCTGGAGCAGCAGAAAACCAGCTTGCTCAATCTTCAGCCTGACATCCCTTCAAACAGGGCCATCATGTCACCCCTTAACCTTCTCTGCTCCAGACTAAACGTACCCAGGTCCCGAAGTCTCTCCTCATAGGGCAGGATTCCAGACCTTTTGCCATTTTGATCACCCTCCTCTGGATTCATTCCAGCTTGCCAATGTACTTCTTGAACTTTGGTGCCAGAACTGGACACAGTAGTCCAGGTGAGGTCTGGTTGGGAAGGTGGACTCGATGGCAATGTGTTCCACTGAGGTCCCACCCCAAACCTTCCCCTCCTCAAGCTGTAAAAACTCTCCAGAAATTTTCCAGCCCAGAGTTGGACACCATACCTTGAATATCTGGCCCCTTCCGCACACGCAAAATAATGCGTTTTCAAACCACTTTCACAACTGTTTGCAAGTGGATTTTGCCATTCTGCACAGCTTCAAAGAGCACTGAAAGCAATTTGAAAGTGCATTATTCTGCATGTGCGGAATGAGCCCCTGATGCTGGCTGGAGACAAACAGGGAGAAGGCCCTAGAAGCATCTATTTGATTCCTGTGGCAATTAGATGAATACTTGGCTTGATCAAACAGCATTGTTTATAGAAAGGACGACAGAGCTTGCACCCGGTTTCTTCTTTCTTTGATGTGGCTCCTTTCTATACGAATGAGAGCATGTTCAAATAGCAGGACTGGCCTTTTCATCAGAACTGGACACAGTAGTCCAGGTGAGGTCTGGTTGTATGGCCAAGTGGTAGGGCTCATGGGAATTTACCTCTACTTGGGGAATTTACCTCTACTTTACCTCTACAACCTCTACTTGTATGATTTTATTTGTCCACTTGTTTGCTGTTATTGTTGTGAACCGCCCTGAGCCCTCCGGGGGAGGGCGGTATATAAGTGGAATCATAAATAAAATAAATAAATAAAATAAATCAGCATGGAGATTAAAAATTATTTGGGGGTGTATGTTTAAATTCTTTCGAAGCGTGTCCAAAGAAGGAAGGGGAGATCAAGCTTCAACTGACACAGAACCAGACTCAACCAGAAAAGGTTCCAAAAAGGAAAAACAAACAAACAAACGTTGCGCTAGTCCATACAGTTGTTTGTTGAATGACTTCTGTGCAGGCACACATGGAGAACTGACTATAGCCGTTTTAATATATATATGTGTGTTAGTAGGGTTATATATTCCTCTGCCACAGAATTCAACCTGCTGGACCTTCTTTGGGGTAGAGCAGGGATCTTCAAACTATGGCCCGCCAGATGTTCATAGACTACAATTCCCATGAGCCCTACCACTTGGCCATGCTGACAGGGACTGATGGGAATTGTAGTCCATGAACATCTGGAGGGCCATAGTTTGAAGATTCCTGCTGTAGAGTGTCCCATCTGGGTCCTAGTGCCTACCTAGTCTTGCTCCCCCCCCCATTCATTTGATAATTGTTCAATTTAACTATTAATGCTCTTATACCAAAGTACCGTGCTTAATAATGCACAAAATAATGGTTCTGACAAAGGCAACATATAAAAATGAATGATAATTGTCATAATCATTCAGAACTATATTCTATCGCAGAAGCATACAATTTTCTGGGCTGCTACCCCTCAACTGACCGTACTAACATCTTTTTCTGAGACAAAGTATAGAAAGCTTCCAGAAGCTTCAGAGTGCCTGGAATGTCCTCCTCCCCTCCATTTCTACCCAAGAGTGATACTGCTTGCTGCCCAAATCTTCAGTTCTCCCTTCACTGAGCACAATTTGAAGACAAGAGCCTCATTAGAAGAAACAGTCGCCTACAGCAGGGAAAGCAGGGAGGGATTTGTACCTGCACAGAAAACACTGAATGAACTACAGTTACAGGTAAGGACAACTTGTTCACCATTATGTCTTCAGTGCAGCTGTGCATGGGACAGTAGCAAGTTCACTTACCACTGAGGTGGGTGTGGGCTTGCCTTAACAACAAAATAATGGCTGTAAAACTGTTGTCCGAACAGCTGACTCTTCTGGAATTCACATCAATGGAGTAATGTCGGAAGAATGTTGACAGACCAGACCAGGTTGCTGCCTTACAGATATCCTGGAGAACAACCCTGCATGTGGACAACCCACCTTAGTGTTGCTATATATACCAATCTAACAATAGAAGCTACACATCTAGAAATGGCTTGCAAAGAGGCAGTTTTACTCTTCTTAGGTTCCTCAAAACAAACAATTTTTGGACATATTTAAATGAATTTGTATGACTTAAATAAAAACTCAGTGTCCTACTGACACTGAGTGTGTGGGGTGATTGATCAGCTGATGACTGAAGGCTTGGGGAAAAAAACAGGTAATGTAATGTCCTGGGCCATAAGGAACTGGGAAATTACCTTGGATCTAAATTCCAAGCTGGGACAAACCACTACCTCATAGGGATGGAATCTGGTGAAAGGGGAGTTGATCCACAGAGCCATTAACACTTCCACTATCCTGACTGAAGTGTTAGTGAACAGAAAGGCAGCTTTATAAGATAAGGCAAGTGAGATGTTGTCAGTGGCTCCAACAGTTCATGCATAATTTGGTGTAAAACTAAAGACAAACTTCAAAAAGGGAGAGGAAATGGAAGAACATTCTTCCTTGGAATGCCATGAATTGGTATAGCTGATAAACATTAATTAATTAATTAATTGTTCTTGTTATTAATATATTGATACACTAATTAAAATATAGTCAAGGGGTGTAGATGTCATTTCCCTGGTCTGTCTAAATAATAAGACTCATTTGATAACAAAATCCTTTATTGATTGACCGCAATCAGGAATGAAACACAATCATAGGGTGGGGTGCTGTGTGGTTTCCGGGCTGTATGGCCGTGTTCTAGCAGCCCGGAAACCACACAGCACCCCAGTGATTCCGGCTGTGAAAGCCTTTGACAACAATAATAGGGTTATTGACAAGACTGAGTTTTGGTGCACAAAGCTGCATATACACACTTCACCCCCCCCTCCACTCTATATCAAGCTGGCCCCCTGCGCACAACGTTCTTTAAGAAGTGTTAGGCTCTCAGAGTCAAGTCCTTCCCATTATCACCTTCTGTGCCCCCTTTCCTTTGAAGCTGGCAAGCAAAGCAAAACATTAGATCGCCTAGAAATGAAAGTAGCAAAAAGGAGTAGCAAAAGGGAGGGGTAGCAGTGACTGGGAATTAGTGAGCATCAGAAGAACCTCATATCCAGCCCATGTCATGACCCCTGGTCAGTTCAAGAAAAACACTTCCATGTGAGCCAAAGTTTAAATTTATAAACAGCAGTTCAGGGAAAGATATGGCATCAGACATTTATTGACAGAACAGGAAGACTCTACCAAAAACTCCTTTCAAATAGGAAAGGGGAGTCACAGCCCTACTTCAAGCCATACTTCCCATCCCAGAGAAACCTGACTTTTCCATCTCAGCTGGAGAGGAACACTGCTGGCCTCTCCCGATCACGTTCTACTCCATCCAAGTCAACATAGGAAATAACTCCAGGTGTCTGACAAAAAAAACTACAGGCTGTGGATTCCCTGGACTGCATTCGAGGCAGGAGGAGGAAACACACACTACCAACCCACCTCTCACCAGGAGGCTAATTATGGTCAGGCTTGGTATATGACTGGGCATGACAGCCATGGAGACATGGCAAGAACTGGGTGAAATACACCAGGACTTGACAGTAGACCCAATATGAGATGGATTGACTCCATTAAGGAAGCCACAATCCTCAGTTTACAACACAGGTGTCAAACTCACGGCCCTCCAGATGTTATGGACTACAGTTCCCATCATCCCTGCCAGAATTGAGAAAGGCTGTTCACAACGGGAATTTTTTCGGAGGTCATTAATTCATACAGTTGCCATGAATTGGAAGTGACTTGATGGCACTTAACACAAATACACCTGAATACTACAAATACACCTGAATACTACTAAAGGAGAATTCAGAACAGATGGAACTATGTGTGAAAAGCTAGATAAGGTTGAAATGCTAAAATCCCAGGGAGCTGACAAATGAGGTAATAATAAATACACTATAATCCCTGGAAGATCATGAACGGGGTGAGAAAAAGAACAGCAAGAGGAGCAAATGAAGTGCGAAAGAAAAGTTAACAAAAAGAATGTGCCAAATTAATAAGATGGGAAATGATGGCCTAAAAGCAGAAATGCTTTTCATATTATTATGGGAGGACCAAGCAGAAGAGTAAAAACAGGAATGCAGCAAAAGTTTTCAGGGGCCAAAAGAAGATGGTGAACCAATTTAAGTTGATTGAGCCGTTTTTGCATGGCACAATTACACCAGGGTTGAGCTGAGATCATATATACCTGGGCTATTTTATCCCAGTTTCTGCGTACACATACTTCCCCACTTCTGCCCAGGAGCAGAGTTAGTACCATAATGCTCCAGTTTGCTCTGCATGACCAGGACATATGTATTTGCTTCAGAAGCATTTCTGAGCATGCCCAGTGTCCCGCATTCTCATTGGCTGTTGTTTTTGAGTGGCAGCTTGAATGAATGTCAGAGAGGGAGATCAGCTGGCTGGGTGGGAACAATACAATACGATAGGTCTGCCCCCTATTTGTGTTCTTGTGTATATGCTGTGGGAATGGAAGTAATTGATCTGTGTTTTTAAAGGTTTAAAATAAGATTTTGCTGTCAGAGGGAGAAAACTAGTGAATAGGTCTGCTAATTGATTTAAAATAAAGCTTGTACTGAGGAAAACAGACCAAGTGGTTATTCTGATTGGCTGTTGCTTTTGAGAGGCAGCTGCAAGCACCTGTGAGCTTACACAGTATCTCATGTTCTGATTGGCTGCTGTTTTTGAGTGGTAGCTTGAATGAACGTCAGGCAGGGAGATCAGGTGGCTAGGTGGGAAAAATAAACCGGGCTTGCTCCTGATTGGTTTTTGAATGGCACAGGCACAAGCAGATTCACACCGGGATTTTTTAAGAAAAACCTCCAGACTGGTGATTTTTTAAAATCCCTGGCTAAGGTAAATATTGCAGGGGGACATTGGGGCAGACCCTCCCTGTGCAGCTTCGGGAGCTGTGTGGAATTCCCAGCTGCACAGGGATATTTTCCATGCTCAGCTCGGAATATTTTGACCGCCTGAATCTTTTTTAAAAGGGGGAGTTTTCTAAGGCAGACAAAGACCTTGAAGCCTTGTATAAAACTCATGAAGCCAGGTGTTGTGTTCTACCCGGTTTACCTTACACTGGTGGTGCACGGATCCCATGTCACCTGCCTCAGTTAGATAACCAGCGTTAATTACTCATGGACTTTCTATCTGCTCCATATGGAATAAACTTGTACATCACATTAAACCTCTTCAACTTACAATATTTTCCTCAGAGAGACTTCAGAGACTCCAAGGCAACAGGATATTTTTTTCCCAAGTACCTTTGCATGAGAGTCTGGCCAACTGGTTTTAATATCTGTATGGATGTGTTTTCTTCTGCTCTTCTCATATGTCATTTACTGTGCCATAATATACCTTACCTGCATGGGGAAAGAAAGTGAAAACCACATGGTCCTCTCACTTAGTTTTACCTACCGAATTCCTACATTTATGACGCTGGATTCTGTAACACTATCCCCTTTCTGTTATGTATATAAATTGGCATGATGCAGCTGATAAAACTCTGACTAGTTGGCTAGTTGTTCAGATGCCACTGTGGACTCCTCTTTTGTTCAGTGGAGTTATTAGCTTTGGAGTGCAACTGGGAACAAGATAAAGAATGTGGGGTCTGGTAGTCTCACCAACAACACCCAAAGAGTCATGACAAGTTTAAAGTCTGTTCATGATCATGGATAAAAACCGACTCCATCAGTAAACTCAACACACAGAAGGAAATATTAGCACGCAGGCTGGTTTGTTGTATGCTATCTCATTTGCATAAGCTCTGCCTTTTGGGTTGCTCCCAGGGCAGTACAGCTTACATCCTAGTATGTTTTCCTGTCACACCCACAATATATCTTTACATGCAACGTATGTAGCTCAAAATATACAAAATGGTGATTGAGGGTGTGGGTTTTACCATTTAAAGGAGGGAACTTTTGACCCTGACCCCATTACTGGTTTGTTTGGCAGCATAGCCAGCACTGATCCAATCACAAACACGTGGTTCCCCGGCTGAAAGTTCCCCAAAGCACCATTTTTGCAAAGCCTAACATCCTCTTTTCACCATAACTTCTCATTTGTGCACTCTACTTGTGACAAGCTGGTTTCCCCTTTCCCATAAAGCTGTCAAGATGTTTGTCTAACAAACCCACAAAGAGACAAGCCAGGTGAATGACTGCACAGGTGTGTTTGATGTACCTTTCTTCTGTAGGCAGTCCTGGTACCCATTGCGTCTATTCCAAAAGTCCATCTAACACATTGGATTCTGGACAGCATAAGAAAGATTACATTAACATTCAGAGGTATGAGAGACCCATAATTTCCAAAGAAAAGGAAAACGTATTAACTGAACATTTAAACAACTTGTTTAAAGTCAATTAATCCCCTGCCACTCCTGTACATACATGATAGCATAAGCATTTATTGTCATTGTGCATGCACAACGAAAATTTACAGCAGCATTCCTCGATGCACACAATTCCAGACTCATACCCCATCCTCACTTTCCCCTTCCTCCACCCATCCCTACACAGCCCCAAACACATCAACACGAAGCCACGGAGTTCAGCATCGCCACAGCTCTAGAGTAGAAGCTGTCTCTCAGCCTCCTTGTCCTAATTTTTATAGACCTGTATCGTCTGCCAGATGGTAACAGTTCAAAAAGAGAGTGTGCTGGATGAGACGGATCTCTCAGAATATTTTGGGCTTTCTTTAGGCTTCGGGAATTATAGAGTTCTTCCAAGGAGGGGAGCGGGCAGCCAATAATCCTCTGTGAAGTAGTGATCACCCTTTGGAGCGCCTTCCTATCCACCACTGTGCAACTGGAGAACCATACACAGATGCAGCAGGTTAAGATGCTCTCTATAGCACAGCGGTAAAAGGACACCAGGGGTTTTCCATTCAGTTGTTGTTTCCTTAACAGTCTAAGATAGTATAGTCTTTGCTGGGCCTTCTTAGCTCCCACCTTGTGCAGTCTATACGCCATGAGTCCAAATCCCTCTTGTCCTGCGCCCAGAAATTTAACACTAGCCACCCCTATGTTGGCAAACTGAGAGAAATAAACCCTAAGAACAGATGCAGCATAGAGGTTTTGATTTGCTGATCCCTGTTCTATACTATTGTAACATTACAAACATGAATTTTGGACACTCTCCTTTGTCGAGTAACAATAAATGTATTCACAAGGAATGCATGCCTTAGGAAAACTATCCTTCCTAAATATGGGGTGGGGTGGGGTTGGCTAAAGGTATTTGATTCCTGGGGTTGTCTTTAAATGCCAGTATGGCAGCCACATTTTTGCCAGGCTTTTTGTTAATATATTCTTTTTAATCAAACAAATAAATACACTGCTTGGTCTTTGATGGATGAGGCTTGGAGACCGCATTCATTAAATGGTTGCTAAGTGCTAATTAAATTCTAACTAACCAAGTTTCTTTTCTACAGCACTCTGGAATTAGCTCCCCCCCTCCCTCCCTTGTTCTCCCTACTCTTGTTTGTGAATAATTCTGTGAGCCAGCCATTTATAATACTGTACTGTTGTCTTTTTTTAAAAGGCTTGCATACTAATTGCTAATTGTGATTCATAATTATGGGAAACCCTTAAAAGCCCAGACATCAAACATGGTCGTTTAGCACCTGCTTTTCTGCACCAGCTGAAACCATTTGCTATACTTTGAAGATGCTGAGGATTCGGGACCATCCACAAGATCACATACAAGACTGTGTAAGCAAATGCTAACAGCTGCTGCTGCTGCTTCAAGAAAAATGGTGGGGTGGGGGAGGGAAACTTTACTGGACCAGTGTTGCGGAAGGAAATATGTTTAACCTTTCCTCTGTTGATTGCTCTTCTACTGTTACTTTTCTTCCCTGAGCTACTTCCTTCCTAAAGATTTGAAGTTGGAACCATGGTGGGCAGGACTATAATGTCATACAGTCCATCCTCCAATGCAGTCATTTTCTCCAGCAGAAACAACCCCTGTAGTCTAAGAGCCCCATCCAAAGGGGTGTCAGGACTAAGCCTGTCAGTGCCCAGATGTCTTGCTGTATAAGAATTGCAAATATTTCCCTGTAACTGCTGTCCTGTTTCCCCCCTTCCCTTCCTAGCAACCCCCTGGCGCCAGTTCTTCTGCAAGAAGGTGAGAACGGTTCCCAGGTTCTTTGAAGCTCTGTAGTGCAAATGATGAAGAAACTGTAAGGAACATTTGGTGTGGGGCAAACGGGGGGAGGGGGGGTTGAAGGATATAATCTCTGGATCTAAGCTCTCTAGCTTAGATCCAGCTTTCTATTGTTACTCTACACGTTGTTAGAAATAAACTGCTTTAGGACTTTCCTACGGTATCTGTTATTTCCACGTTCAAGAATCTGACAAGGGGGAGGGAATCTGCTCATAGGAGTGGTGGGGTGGCCACACTGGTGGATTCACCCTCTCCCAGGAATTTACTCCAGGGGAGGGGCAAAACTACCACCATGTGGTCACTGCCACTCTCCCCACTGGTGGGACATGGTGTAGGATGCTGCAGCAGCATCCCTGTGCCTTTGGCCATCACTGCTGGCTTAGCAGGGACAGGCCAGGGGAGGAGCTGATGTTAGTTGCTCCTTCCTGGCCATCTGGCACATTACACCAGTGGCTGCGACTTGACATGTCACCCTTTCGGGTGGTGTAACCGCATTGTGTGCTATGGGGGCTTCTTGATGGCAGGGAGGCTGTCATGCTTGAGCAGCCTCCCACACCACTGGAAACCCCCTTTGGGAACGGCAGGGCAGTGCAGCCACAGGGCGTTGGCCAGCTGCCTGGGCCTGTGGATTAACATATACCTAACACACAAATGTATGGTGTGCTGCAGCTTTCTTCAGTTTGAAATGAATATTATTGAGCTAGGTCGGCTCCTAGGTGATGCCTGACTTTGCAGGTGGTGGCTCTCTTCACAGACTCAAAATGTTCTTAGTGCGCCCAGACCCTTTCACTCCAGGACATTCGAGCAGCAAGAACAGTGTCTAAAATACTCTGAAATTATTAAATGTGTGATATTCTGGGAGCACCAAGAATCCTTCAGGCCTGTGAAGAAACACTGAGGTCAGGCATCACCCAGGCATCTTAGGCTCCTTCCGCACATGCAGAATAATGCACTTTCAAACTGCTTTCAGTGCTCTTTGAAGCTGTGCGGAATAGCAAAATCCATTTGCAAACAGTTGGGAAAGTGGTTTGAAAATGCATTATTTTGCGTGTGCAGAAGGGGCCATGACTAGCTTGATGGTATTCATTTCAAATCTAAGAATCTTCAACACACCATGACTTTTTGTGTTAGGTGCTTGCGGCTGTAAACATTACTTGTAAGATAAAATGTCACAGTGCAGACTGAGAGATAAGTCCCACAAATTTGTATACTGCATTTGAACTGTCCAAGCATTATAGTGAAAACTGAGGAATAAGTCCCACATAAGAGGGTTTTAAAAAATACATCTACCATGTCATCTGGCCTCCCGTGGGCACCAGGGGGGGAGGGGAGTAGTCAGACGCCATCCACATTTTAAAATGGGTTCTGTTTTTTTTATAATTGATATTTAAATTATGTTTTAATGTTTGTTTTAACCTGTTGTGAACCGCCCTGAGCCCTCAGGGGGAGGGCGGTATATAAAACTACTAATAAATAAAAAAAATTAAAAAAATAAAGTCTTCGTAAGCTTTGTAAGAAATCCAGTCTTCTGATTGCCAGCCATTATGGGTGCAAACTGCTCTAGCTCAGCTTTCCTGGTACCTCTCAGTGCCAGTTCTTGTTAGCAAACTCATTCCTTCAAGTTGGATCAGTTCAAAGATGGTGATAAGACTGGTGCTCTTCGCAGCTTGCAAGGAAAAGCTTTGGCAAACTTATTTTAATGCCATTAACAGTCTCCCAGCAGGATAATAGGCCTGATAACCATCATCTTCCTACTAAAGTGGTGTCAAGTAACACTTTATTTAAAAAGGCAGAAGAATTCTTTGCAGATTTAACATGGGAGGCCTTCTGATATGAATACTGGTCTTTCCCAAAGGGCATATTAATATAACTAATACACTTGCTTTTCCATGCTTCTCACTTTTTCAAAAGAGCAAATGCAATTATGACCAGAACTGCTGCAAGCTGTTCACTAGATTTGTATCCTGACAAACAAGGGGAGCCTCATATAAAATAAATGCTTATTTCACTGGGGACCAGACAAGGTTTACAACCCATTCAGTGCTTCCTGATTATTGCCCTCCATGGCAGATTTAAGCTCATTCTTACCTGATTGATTCCAATCTGAATCAGCTTGCTTTAAACAAGGACAGTTTGTGAACCACATGCAGACCTCCTCCCACAATTTGGAGGTAGATAAAAATGTGTAGGTGCTTTAAGAAATAGAGACTACATCTGAATGTTAGATCTAGTCAGAGGTGGGTTCTCACCAGTTCCCGAGAGTGGGTTACTAATTATTTGTGTGTGCCGAGAGGGGGTTACTAATTGGGTCTGCTTTTCCATTAGAAATTCCATTAGGTCCAAAAATAATAAAGTCCTGTTGTTTCCTATGTGGCTGGTTAGCGAAGGTAGAAAACGGGATAATTCTCCCTGTTGGGCTGTTTTAAAAACATGTTTTAGAAATATGGTAAAGTTCCTTGTTTAAGGAAAGTATCTTTCCTTCGGTTTCTAGAAACATAGTTACGCATTTGAAAGTATTAAGTATTTGACAGGCAGTCAATTAGAGGAGAAGTAGTTGTTTCTGTTGGCAGTAGACGATAGGACTTGCTATAATGAGTTTAAATTATGGACAGAAAGATACCAGCTGGAAATTAGGAACTTTTTTTTACAGTAAGAGCTTTTTACAGTAACAGAGAAATTATTAATGCCCCGCCCCCGGAATGCCCAGCCACGCCCCTGTCATGCCCCGCCCAGCCCCATTGGCACTATGCCACTGTTTAAATCCCACCACCATGGGAACCTGTTACTAAAAAATTTTGGATCCCACCACTGGATCTAGTGTACCAATGTTCAAGGGTGGACTGGCCATTAAGGCAATCAGGAAGAGTCCTGGTGAGCTAGTAGCCTGGGGATGCCACCTAATAGGTTTCCATTTCCCACTCTAAGCCCCCTCCCCAGGTCCCATTCAGCCACCTGGTGGGGGTCCTGGCTAGCTGCAAAGGGAGGCTGGTGAGAGGCTAGTGTTGACACACAGACATCACTCCAGAAGTGACATCATCACAACAATCATAGGGATGCTGGTTTGGGGGCAAAACTCTTTGGTAAAATGGCCTTTACCATGGAGTTTTCACCCAAATACCGGAGCATCCATGTAACTGATGATGACACGATTGCCAAAGTTGGAAATCCTAGTTGTGTCCCTCTTTCAGCTTTTGCATGTATCTGCCCATATGTAATGGGATAGCCAACTCAACATACTTCATTACCGTGGAATTCTGACTGCTAGCTAGTGTACCTTGTCATACAGCTAACTACTCCTTGGCCTGGAAGCGCAGGTACTTTTCTGCCAACAGCCCCAGTAGGGCTTTCATTCTGCCCCTCACCCCATCAGCAGTCTTTCCATATTGAAAGAAAAAAGAGGTGGAAGGGAGAAACTTGCCAGTCCTAACAGAATAAAAACAAATTTTCCAGGAATCCTTAATTGCTCACTTTAACCTGTTGCTTACTGAAAAACACAGCAAGAGCTTTCTTGCAGTGAGGGATCCAGCAGAGGGTTGAAATGGGGAATTAATAGATTGCTAGAGGGACTTCTAACTGTTGCTGAAGCCCAGAGATTGCAGGCATGGTTCCGGATGAACCTAGGAGCAGCAGTGGCGTAGGAGGTTAAGAGCTCGTGCATCTAATCTGGAGGAACCAGGTTTGATTCCCAGCTCTGCTGCCTGAGCCGTGGAGGCTTATCTGGGGAATTCAGATTAGTCTGTACACTCCCATACACACCAGCTGGGTGACCTTGGGCTAGTCACAGTTCTTCTGAGCTCTCTCAGCCCCACCCACCTCACAGGGTGTTTGTTGTGAGGGGGGAAGGCAAGGAGATTGTAAGCCCCTTTGAGTCTCCTACAGGAGAGAAAAGGGGGATATAAATCCAAACTTTTTTTCTTCTTCTATGCATCCAAAATGAAGCTGGTGGACTACCTGTCTTCTCAGGGTGTTGGGGAAAGCAACTTGGATATAGGGAACTTTGCAGCCTGGTCTCTACCTATCAGTGGTCTTGAACTAAAGTGTTTCCTGCCCCTGCTCATGGGTAAAAGACAATTCATGTGACCAAATCATCCTGATCATGAATATGCTGCAAACGCCACGTACATATGTTAATTGATCATTTTATTGTTGAGCTATGCCTTCTATTAATAATAAGTAGAGCAAAGGGGAACATATCCTGATGTCTCTACACAAGTTCTGGAGTTGTTGTCTTACCTTTTCTTACCTGGTGTCAAATTCAACCTGAATAACTACTGTATATAATGGCTTTGTTTGTGAGCTTTTCCCTCTCCATTGTGGAGGGGAAGAAAGTTCTAAAATAGATGACCTAGGCTGCAGCTGAAGAAAATGGGGTTTTACAACAGAGTTTTTTACAAAACGCTAGAGAGTCCACTTGTTGCTGTCAGTTTTCACTGGAAGTAGGGTTGCCAACTTCCAGGCAGGGTCTGGAGATCACCCAGAATTACAGCTGATCTCCAGATGACAGATATAATTTCATCTGAGGAAAAGGTGCATGGTGAATTCTATGGCATTATACCCTGGTGAGCAGGGGTATGTCCGCTAAAGATGATGCACAGGGTAAGCACTGAATTTCACCATCTCCACATGGAATTTGGGGGCAGGGGAACAATTTGATGGTGGGGGGTTGGGCTTGTGGGAAGGCTCTGAACTGCCTGGCACCCACCTTCATACAGTGCCCAGGGCATAAGCCCTAACTTGCCCCACCCTTGTACACCCTTGCTGCTGAGGCCTCTTCAAGTACCCTCCCCAGACTCTACCTGCAAAGCACCAGGAATTTCCCATTCCAGAGCTGGCAACCTTATCTGGACACCATGTTTCTTCCCCCATTTCTTCCAACCAGCACCCAAGGCATCAGTGGGCAATGAGACAGTGGCCCCTTCCGCACACACAAAATAATGCGTTTTCAAACCACTTTCACAACTGTTTGCAAGTGGATTTTGCTATTCCGCACAGCTTCAAAGAGCACTGAAAGCAGTTTGAAAGTGCATTATTTTGCATGTGCGGAAGGAGCCAGTATGCTGAGAGATGTCCCGTTATAGCTGGAACTCTGGAATCCTTAAGATGACACTTTCTTCGGATTCAGCAGGGCTCTTCTCCAAATCCAATTTAACAACACCCTTATAAGATAGTTATTTCTGATTTACATAATCAAAATACCCATAAAGGGGAGAGTGCTCAACTCTCATGCATTTGTTCTGCATTCAGAAAATCCCATGTTCAATCTCTGGCAACATCAGTCTGTTAATTGTATTATCCCTGTTTGGATGGGATTGCCTATTTGGTTAATCCAGAAAACACTGCATGTATTCACTTTGCCCTTATTTACTCTCAGTGATACAGCCATGTAGCCAAATTGATCAGCTCCTGTAATGTTATGTTGCAAGGAATTCATTTTGTTATCTCTGATTGGTTGGGAACGCCTATGTAATTCAAACATGAAGGGGGGGGGCGGGGTGAAAAAGGAAATGTTGCCTAACCAGCTTCTGGGATAAATAATAGTACTGAACAAGGTTGTTGTGTTATTGTTTTTTAAAAAAAAAAACCCTATCTGTTTTCACCATTCAGAATGAATGCTTTCATGTCATTCTTTGTCCTTGCTCTTTTCAAAATAAACCAATCTATTCCTTTGGGTTTTCCTTGTGTAATTTTTATTTCCCAGGAAGGGTTTTTAACTCATCAACATGATCTGATTAATTTTGCTTATTTCATCAGTTTCAGTACTTGCAAATTACCCTTGACTTGCAAAAAAATGTTTTCTTTGTGAAACATCTTTTGCATTGTGAAACCATCCAGATGACACAGTACTGGGAAAATACATGTACCTGTAATTGTGTATGGTGTATGAATATCCTGTAGAACCAAATGGTTTAAAAGCAAAAAAGCATTCAGAGGTAGGAATTTTTTAAAAAAATTGTAGAGATGCCCGCCACCACTTAGATTCATGAAGCTGGGGGAGGATAAGATAGATAAGACTGTCAGTATCTGAGTTAAAGCACAGGTGGACCAAAAACTTCAAGGTAACCAGCCAGGCTTTCGTGAGCTTCAAGGGAGATGTGTGTCTCATGCTTCCCAGACAGAGTCACCGGCATATATGGAATACAATGTGGCACTCCAAATATTTTATATAGGAAAGCTGACTGGATCCTCTCAACTTTATGATTCCAAGCATTGATCCACAAGGGGATCCCATACAACAATTGAGGAATAACTTTCATATTGAAAACTTTCACTGTGGCAGGAATAAACCTGTTACCTTTGGTAAAAAAGAAATTCTCCACTCCCGCCACAGTAGCTCTACAAGCTTTCATAGCTAGGTCTCTATGCTTGGACCAATAGGCTTTGTGGTGGAAAACAACTCCCAAGTATTTACAGAACCTGACTTGTTCAACAGATGCACTATCGAGTATCCATCTGCTGGATTTATAGGTGTTAGCAAACACAATCACTTTAGATTTGGCAGGGTTAATAAGTAATGAATTCCATGTACAATAGTTGTTGCATTTAGACAGCAGAGGAAGAGTTACTAGGTTAATACAACACTGGGGAAGAACACTTGGAGCAAACACATTAACAAGTCCTTAGTCTCTGCGGAGGTGTTTGCCTAATTTTAATCCCTTTATTTGGTTATCACTTCTTATATTTCTGTTGAGCATCTCTAAGAAAAGCCATGGTGAGAGAGGGCATCCTTGCCTGGTTCCCTTTTGCATTTCACATTTTTCAGACATCACCATTTGCAATTATTTTAGTGTACTGTTTAGCGTAAATTGTCTCCATAGCTTTCAAAAAGTTATTTCCAAAGCCCATTTTCCCTAATGCACTTAACATAAATAGCCAAGAGGTGTTGTCAAATGTCTTCTCCATATTAAAAAAAAAATCAAAACTGCTTGTTTATCACTGTGTTTTTCATAATACTCCAGCACATCTAGAGTAGTTCTGACATTATATCTCAGTTGCCTTTCTTGCAAGAAGCCTCTCTGATCCTCATGTATAAGAGTTCTTATGACACCTCCTAGCCTTCTTGTCAAAATCTCTGCAAGCAACTTGTCGTAATTCAGAAGTGAAACTGGCCTATAGTTCTTAACTTCTGTTAGGTTTTGTTCTCTCTACATGGCCGTTTCTGCATGGGCAAAAAAAAAGCTGGTAAAAGGACAGTAAAAACAGCTTCATGGGTGGAGACTTTGCACAGAAACGACGCAGCAGTGATGCTGTAATGCTGCTGCGGGGCCCACAATGGTGTATTCAAAAATTGCTAAACTAGGAAGTCTTTTCAACAACAGCGCTCTGCGGCCGGCGTCATGCGAAACACCAGCTAGGAATTGATGCCGCAGAGCCCACCCCCACAATGGCAGCCCACACTGGCGGTGGCCACGCTGGGGAGCGAGAACCCTTCTGGCAGTCATGGCAGTGAGCTCAGCTGTGGCGTGTACCCAGGGGTGTTGCTGAGGCTGGCTGCTGCCACAGGCAGCTGGCCAGCTGAGGTAGCGGCCCAGGGGTCCGTGTCCTGGTTTTTGTTATGTGCGATGCTGTCGCCACGCAGCCACAACTGGGGCAAAAGAAGAATGCTGTTTGCAAAGCACTGCAGTTCAGTCAATGTGCTACCTGTCCACTGAGTGGCCGCCCATGAAAACACTCCATTGCCGCAGCATTGCCAATAACACCAACAGCGCAACACTGTAATTGGCTGTGCACAAACAGCCCATGTGTCTGGTAACTTCCCATTTTGCAAAATCCCATTCATTGTTGCCAGGAGTGATTAGATTAACATATCTGCAAACACTTTATAAGACGCTGGTAATCCATCTGGTCCCAGAGTTTTACTCAACTTTACTTGCTTTACAGCTTTCTGTAATTCCATTGTTGAAATTGGGCTATTTATTAGATCCTGTTGCAATTGAGACAATTGTGGCAAAATTTGTTTGTTCAGAGACTCTCCAACGTTGTTCTCCTCTGACCTTTTACTTTAAAGCTATTTTGAGTAGCATTTTTTTAAAAAAACATTCTTAATAGTTTTTTCATCTGACACCACGTTATCTTTCCATTGTGCTTTTATGTTGAATTTGCTTTCCTTTGACTTTGTTAATTTTGCTGCTAACATTTTCCCTGGTTTGTTCACCCATTCAAAAGTATTTTGTTCAGCAAAGTTCAGGGATTCCATTTCTTTTAATGTCAGCATTGATACTTGTAAAATCTTACAACTGTGCACAATTTCTTCCTTATTCGGGTATTTTTTAAAAATTCCTGTTCTTTTTTTTTTTTGCTATCCAGTCCAGTACATTTTATATTTTCTGTTGTGCCAGTTTTTGTTTAGTGTATTTTGTTGTACTAGAGATCCCCTCATAAAAGCTTTACTGGCATCTTATACTACATTTAAGTCTGTTCCTTTATTCAAATCTAATTCAAACAATTCCTGTTGTTTCTGTTTTCTCTTTTGTAGTCCTCTACATTTGTTTCAGTGAGATTGCCTCAGTTTTAGTCCCCACACCTCAATAAAAGAGCTTTTTTCTTTTCCGATGTAACGAGATACTACTGCATTCACGGTCTAGAAAGTACATTTTTTTAGAACTAGAAACTATCCATCCACTGGCATAATATATTCAGCCCTACCAGATTTGTAGTCCAAATCATATCAGTTCTTGAATGGGATTTGTGTTTGAGTAAAGATATATTCCTTGGCATTACCATTTTAAAGTCTCCATAAATCTTGCAAGTTTAAGTTCTCAATCAAATTAAAAAAAATCTTTTAAGGCGCTTATCTTCTGTGATTCTGGTAGCACTGTCAGGTTACCTGGGAGCAGCAGTGGCATAGTGGTTAAGAGCAGGTGCTTTCTAATCTGGAGGAACCAGGTTTGATTCCCCGCTCTGCCGCTTGAGCTGTGGAGGCTTATCTGGGGAATTCAGATTAGCCTGTACACTCCCACACATGCCAGCTGGGTGACCTTGGGCTAGTCACAGCTTTTCGGAGCTCTCTCAGCCTCACCCACCTCACAGGTTGTTTGTTGTGAGGGGGGAAGGGCAAGGAGATTGTAAGCCCCTTTGAGTCTCCTGCAAAAGAGAAAGGGGGGATATAAATCCAAACTCTTCCTCCTCCTCTTCCTCCTCCTCCTCCTCTTCATCTTCTTCTTCTTGGAGCTCTTGGAGCTTCTTCTCGAAGCTCTCTCAGCCCCACCTACCTCACAGGGTGTTTGTTGTGAGGGGGGAAGGGCAAGGAGATTGTAAGCCCCTTTGAGTCTCCTGTAGGAGAGAAAGGGGGGATATAAATCCAAACTCCTCCTCCTCCTCCTCCTCCTCCTCCTCCTCCTCCTCCTCCTCTTCTTCTTCTTCTTCTTCTTCTTCTTCTTCTTCTTCTTCTCCTTCTTCTTCTCACTGCATCGAAATAACTCCATTAAAATCCCCCATTAATATAATGTTTTCACACTAAGTTCTAATAGTCCTTGTTCTACCTCTTTAAAAAAAAATTTTTCCATTCAGAACATACATGCCTACTAGAATAGGTTTAAGTCTTGCAACTGTAACCTCCACCATCAACAGCCTACCAATATCATCTTTAAATATCAACTGTGATTCAAATTGCATTTTATATTTAAAAAACATTTCTCTCTTTTTCTTAATATCAGCAGAGATAAATTCTTGACCCAAAAATTTATTGATGAGGTATTTCCTGTCTTGTTTTTAATGTGTGTCTTTTGTAGGCATATTATGTTCTGTTCTTGTTTTTTAATGAACAACCTCCCTCCTTTTTGCTAATGAGTTAAGTTTGTTAACATTACAAGACAACATTTTGTAATCCATCATATTTATTGTTCTTGTGATGTGTTGAGCAGCACAATCTGGGAGGGGGGCAAAATCCCCTTCTGGATTCTGGGCTTCCACTGGTGTAAATGCTCTCTCTGGCCATTTCCGCATGGCCTCGCTGGGGGTTGGGTTGGCGTACATGATGCCTACCCAACCCCCCCAGGACCGTGCACATGAACAGTCCCAGAAACTACCAGGAAGACAGCGCCGTGCTGCACTGTCGCCCAATCAACTCACCTTCCCTGCGACCATCCAGTGCGTTGCTGAGGCCAGGGGACACGCCCCCCCTGCCCTGCGCGACCGCTCTCGTAAGAGTCGCAGGGCAGGGGGACGTGTCCCCAGGCCTCGGCGATGCGCCAGACGGTCGCAGGGAAGGTGAGTCGATTGGGAAAGGGGGAAGGGATGGTGCCTTCCAGCCGCTGCCATTCGCACGGCAGTGGTTGGAAGCTTAGCTTGTTCCCCAAAAAGCTGCGCCCGGAGAGGCTGAGGTTGGGAGAACAGCCTGGCCGATGCTACTTGGGAGGGAGGCCCGAGGGTGGCATGGCTGCAAACCAGCTGTGCCTATCGCGGAGAACCAGCTCCCTGGAGGACAAGCGTTTTGCCCGTTCCCCAGAGCTGTCGATGACTAGCCAGTCAGGAGGAAAGGGCCTCTGGGGCACTTACACTGGCAGATGGAAAAATCCTCCAGAGCCTGGTTGCTGTAGTGTCCTGCAAAGCCCAGCCATGATGCCTGGCCTTGCATTCTGGGAGCATTCCAGGGGCATTCCGGTGGGTGGGACTGACCTAAGTTGGCCTTCAGCCCCCTCTTGGGCCCCCCATGCCGGTGGAGCTGCTGGAAGAAATACGCTGCCATTTTTGCAGTGTATCTCTATTCTCCCTTCGGGGTAGTAGTTGGAGCAGTTTTAAAAAACTTTTCCAGGTTGCCATGCCATGGGAAAGTCCTATCGAGCAGGCACAGAGGTGCTCAAGAGGCACTGTCCCCATCTGCCTCCGCTTTCAATTGGGCTCGAAGTCTTTTTTGTATTTACAAAGGAACTCCTCAGCTTTTAAGATTTCCAAATTCTTGTATGTCTTGTCTTTAAAAGTAAATGACACTCCCTCAAGAATTTCCTGTCTAAATGGAGTGTTGTTTTCTTTTTCAGTCAGTCAGAAATCTATATTCTCTTCTCTTCTTCAAGTGTCTGAACAGTATCTTCATTCATATTATATACCCAGAAATGGGATACAGCCGGTTCTCACAGGTTCCCGAGAGTAGGTTACTCATTATTTGTGTGTGCCTAGAGGGGGTTACTAATTGGGTCTGCTCAGAGGCACTGGCATATTTGCCTATGGACAAGGGGTACCCCATATCCCTGGGCGCATCCATTGTAGTCACGTGGGGGGTGCCAAAATGTCCCCCCCACAGACTGATTTTGCAAGCCCCAGCAAGCCCAGAATTGAGGAAGCCAGCTGCTGCAAGAATTAAGGAAGCCTGACATAGCCCCACCCACTCTCTATGGTGGCCCTGAGTGTCCAGAGGGCGAGGGAGAAATACCACTGTGCTGTGCAGTGCCTTATTCTCCATTAAGTCATTGCCATTGCTCTCAGTCTCAAGCCTCCTCCCCAGCAGAGGGTTCCAGCCAGCACAGAAGAAGTCCATAGGCCGGCTAGGGAGGCAATCTCTGCCCCACCTGCAAGGTGTTTGTTGTGGGGAGAGGAAAAGGGGGTGCATATTTGTTAGCTGTTTGGAGACTCCTTAAAGGTAATGTGCAAATCCAAACAGCACTTTTATCTCTAAAATCTTGTTTGCAATTGTGAATGGCCTTGATGGGGGGTGGGGGGGGTGGAGGACATGAAGCACCTGGCTTCTTAACTTTTACTGTGGGTCTGGGCTGTAATCTGGAGAGCTGAGTTTGATTCCCCACTTTCTCTGCCCCACCTGCTGCCCCACAAGGTGTTTGTTGTGGGGAGAGAAAAGGGGGGCGTTTGTTAGCTGTTTGGAGACTCCTTAAAGTGAACTGCACCTGGGGTGCACGTGCCCTGCGTCCTTGCCACAGCCCCGCCCAGGAATGCCCCGCCCCCAAAATGCCCAGCCATGCCCCTGTCATGCCCCGCCCAGCCCCATTGGGGCTACACCACTGTTTGAATCCCACCACCATGTTACTAAAATTTTTGGATCCCACCACTGATAAAAAGGATTGGCCAGGAAAGGATCAACAACCAGCTATAAAAATAACAGGGGGCGGGGGGGATTGAGGGGGCAAACATGGGCTTTCCTAATTGCCTTGTGTTCTATTAAAAAACCCCAAGGCATAATCACAAATGAGGACAAATACTGAATTTGTGTCTCTGTCTCTTCCACCCCCAACGACAGAGGGACTCTCTGAAGAAAGGGCAGAGAAATCCATGAACCTTTCCTTGGAGGACTTTCCTACCTGCGATGATGAGCTCAAATGAAGAGTATGGAAAGTCCTAACCAGACCAAATGGCCAGTGAGGATGACCCAACAGAGGTGTTGTGATGCAAGATTGTTTACTGCCATTGCTATGGAAACACCCAGACTTCAGTAGCCCCGGGCTAGCCTGATCTCCTGTGATCTCTGGAGTCAAGCAGAGCCAGTCCTGGCAAGTACTTGGATGGACTATGTCAAGTGTGCTGAAGTTGTGCAGTTGCGAGGGGGAATGGGTGCAAGCCTCCCAAGCCAGCTGACAGTTTTTTGTGCCACCCTGGATAGCCTGGAGGAGGGGTTAGGCCCTCTTCCTGGGGTGGTCTTGAAAGTCCTGTCTGTAAGATGCACTTCATCTACAAAGAGAAAAAATGGGTGGGTGGGACATTGAGGTGGTGAACCTTCAAAGGACCCTCAGCAATACTCAGCTGACAAATAAAGACCGCCTGAATCCCTTGCAGCTGGGAGGGCTCTCACCCTTGACCTCCACACTTCACACAATAGCAGATTTGGCTAATGTGGTTCACCCCCCACCCCCATGATATGGCAGGAGGGTTTGAGGCTGGAGTCTTTGCTGCTAATATCCATTTGAGGACTTTCCTACCTGCCATGATGAGCTCAAACGAACAGTAAGACCAGTCTTAACCAGACCAAATGGCCAGTGAGGATGACCCAATAGAAGTATTGTGATGCAAGATTGTTTACTGTCATCGTTATGGTAACGCCTAGACTTGGATAGCCTCAGGTTAGCCTGATACCCCCCCCCCAACCACACCCAGCCATCTCTGAAGCCAATGCCTTGCAGCTGGGAGGGCTCTCACCCTTGACCTCCACACTTCACACTTCACACAACAGCAGATTTGGCTAATGTGGTTTACCCCTCTCCCCCCCATGATGTGGCAGGAGGGTTTGAGGCTGGAGTCTTTGCTGCTAATATCCATTTGAGGACTTTCCTACCTCTCATGATGAGCTCAAATGAACAGTAAGAACAGACCAAATGGCCAGTGAGGAGGACCCAACAGAAGCATTGTGATGCAAGATTGTTTACTGTCATCGCTATGGTAACATCTAGACTTGGAGAGCCTCAGGCTAGGCTGATTACCGCCCCGCCCCCACCTAACCATCTCTGAAGCCAAGCAAGGTCAGTCAAGGCATGGATAAAAGGCCTTCAAGGAATACCAGTGTCGTGCTGAAGAGACAGGCGATGGCAAACCACCTCCGAATGTCTCTTACCTTGAAAACTCGACCAGGGTTGGCATAAGTCAAATGTGATTTGACAGCAAAAGAAACATTTTTAAAACTATGAAGAAAACATAACTATGCCATTTGCCACAAGCATGTGGAATTTTTTGCACTAAACTAGAAGAGCAAAGTCAGGTAGATCTAATGCTCTAGGGGCACATAGTGGTATGACAAACTAATTTACAGAAGACCAGAAGCCAGTGGGAAATACTGGCCCACAACAAGGTCCCACCATAGAGGGGAGGTGGCATCTTAGATTGCACCAGCTTCCAAAAGGAGGCTCAGATTCCAAAGGGACACCCGAAGAAAAATGCAGCGCTTAGAGCACTGGAATGATGCACATTCACTCTGTCTCAGGAAGAAAGAAAAACTAATCCGGACACCCCCGAAGGGTGACATGGACACCTAAAATGAAATTCTCTTATGGTGTCACCTATACGCATGTAAAATACCAGAAATGGCAACCGTGGAAGCCAAAAAAGCTAACAGTTTTGAGAAATAAGGACTCACTCAAGAAGGCCAAGGAAAACTCCATCCAATATAAAAAGAGTTGGCCTGGAAGCAGAGGAAAACAACAGTGCAGTCAAACATGGTCTTCTTTAATGGCTTTGCATTCTGTAAAAAAGCCAAGGCATAACCCCATATAAGGAGGAATGCTGGATTTGTGTCTCTGTCTGCTTCCACTCCCAATTGGCAGAGGGACTGTCTGCAGGAAGGGCAGAGAAGTCCATGAACCTCTCCTTGGAGGACTTTCCTACCTGCCATGATGAGCTCAAATGAACAGTATGGAAAGTCCTAACCAGACCAAATGGCCAATGAGGATGACTGTGAGGATTATCTTTAAGAAAGGGTCTGGGGGGGGGGGGACACCCAGGAAATTACAGGCCAGTCAGTTTGACATCTGTTCCTGGTAAATTAGTAGAATCTATCATTAAAGATAAAATTATTAAACATGTAGAAAAGCAAGACCTGCTGAGGAAGAGTCAGCATGGCTTTTGCAGAGGCAAGTCCTGCCTTACAAATTTACTAGAGTTCTTTGAGGGTGTAAACAGGCATGTGGATAAGGGGAAACCAGTGAACATTGTCTACTTGGATTTCCAAAAGGCTTTTGACAAATTCCTCACCAGAGACTGTTGAGAAAACTCAGCAATGAAGGAATAAGAAGGGAAATCCTCCTATGGATTAAAAACTGGTTGAGGAACAAGAAACAAAGGGTGGGTATAAATGGGAAGTTCTCACAATGGAGAGATGTAGGCAGAGGTGGGATCCAACCAGTTCTCACCACTTCTCTAGAAGTGGTTACTAATTTTTCTGAGTTCCGAGAAGGCGTTACTAAAGCAACCTCCCTGCCCAATAGGGACTGGAGGTGCGTGTGTGCGGCGGCGCCACTGTTTGAATCCCACCACCATCGGAACCTGTTATTAAAAATTTTGGATCCCACCACTGTATATACCTAATGCTACATGAGATTTGTTTTCTATCATTATTCAAATTGTTTGCATAATAGGCCACTAAGACCCTGTCTCTTAAAGATCATGAGTTGAATTGGACCGGGCAATCTCTTCATAATTTCTTCTGTTTAGCATATGTAGAATTTATATGGAAGCCCCGTCTATTTCTCTTTCCATTATTTCTTGTTTTATTCCTGTTAGTTGGGCTCTTTCTGTTCTGAGGAGTTGTTTGATATCTTTTTTTAAAAAAATAATTTTAATTGAGATTTTCTTATTAAAAAAAAGAGAAAAACCAGGAACAAAACATGAAGTGTACTATAAAAATGGTATATCACCTATAAGAACAACTTCACTACACTTACACTTGCAAATACAAACATTAACACAAAATATATATTCACCTATACAAGGCCTCGTCCATACCCACCTATGTAAATTAATAAGTAAATAAATAAGAATCCTATTACATAAAAATTATACACACCTAAAATCTCTTTAATTTGTTTCTTTTCTAATGATGCTTCTGTTTCTTTTCAATGATGCGGCTGTAGCCTCTATCGCACGGGACCAGGACCCCTTAGTAAGCCCTGACCCGACCTGGGTGGAACCACACGCTTCCCTCCCAGCTGTCCGGGACCCTCTTTGCAGAGGATCTTGGCCGAATTCCACTTGGAGGGGGCCTGTAAGACTGTGTTGTTCCACCGGGCCTTTGGGGTGACCAGCTGCTGATGTGGTGCCCTCTTTCTGCTCTTCGCTCTGTTTTACATCAAGATAGCCCCCATATTGAGGGGCCCGCCATTCCTCCTTTTTGGGGAAGGTTTCAAATGTGGGTGGTTTGTTTTTTTTGACGCCTCTCATTTGACTGTTTTAACTGCTGTTTATATGGAGTTTTTATGGTTTATTAATTGGATGGAGCTTCGTTTATTTGTTTACTTGTTTTGTATGATTTGCTCCTTTATTCAGTATTGTGTGAATTTTATGTTGTACACCACCCAGAGCCCTTTGGGGATGGGGCAGTATAGAAATTTAAGAAATAAATAAATAAATAAAAACTTTGCCTAATCCTCCAAGCAATACTTGGAATACTCCTGAGTCAGAACAAACCATTTCATAAATCTTTGCTCCCTTCTATATTCTTCATCCCACTATATGATAAAGATTAAACATCCTACTGACTTGTTTCAGAACTCAATAGGCAAGATCTTAGTGCCCTGGATGTTATTTACATAATTAGTCCATGGTTCCCATTTATACTTGTAAGACTCATAAAGTATTTGTTGAATTTGATGAGCTGTCCTATCTACCACATATAAATAAAGCACTTTTTCTCTCCAATCATTGAGTGTGGGCAATTTATTACTAAACATACCCAGCTCCCTAGTCTCTCTTCGTAGGCCATGAATTCCAGACCTTTTACCATTTTGGTTGCCCTCCTCTAGATCACTTCCAGCTTGTCAATATCCATCTTGAATTGCAGTGCCCATAACTGTACACAATATTCCAGGACAGGTCTAACCAATGCAGAATAGAGAGGTACAATTACTTCCCTTGACCTTGACACTATACTCCTACTGATATAGGGGATGGGGTGGTCTAAAAATCTGAAAAATAAATAAATAAAAATAAAATATAGCCCAAATTTTTTTGGCCACCGCTGACTCATGTTTAGTTTATGGTCTACTAAGACTCCCAGATCCCTTTTGCATATAGTGTTGTCAGACAGGTGTCATCCATCCTATATCTGTACATTTCATTTTTTCTGCCTAAGTGTAATATCTTACATTTATCTCTGTTGAAATTCATTTTGTTTGTTTTGGCCCAGCTCTCTAATATGTCCAGGTCATTTTGAATTCTGACACTGTCCTCTGGAGTATTAGCTACCCCTCCTAATTTGGTGTCAGCTGCAAATTTGACTCATCATACCTGTTTTCTATGGGGGACTCTGACATAAAAACATTTTCAATTTTTCCCCCATTTCTCCCTTCTACAGCCCAGCCAGCCTCCTGCCAGCTCTCCCCACTGACCCAGAAACAAGCAGGAATTTGTTACGTATCTCTAAGACAGATCCTACTTGTGAAGTTCTTTCAAGGGAGAACAGTAACCTTAAGATCAGCTACCATATGTTCTGGAACATGACGTTTCACAACTTCTGCCACCTGAATGTCATTGAATTGAAAGCAAGTGTTAGGAGTCATTCTTGGAAAACTAAAAAAAAAAAGCCCTGTGGAGTTTCAAGAGAAGTCACAAATTCAAGAGAAGTCAAAAGTCACCAGATCCCAAAAATTCCTCAGGTCTCAAATGGTGCAGCCTTTTGTTCCTAGAAAACTGATGGTTCTTCCTTAGTCAAAACACTTGAACAGTTCTATGGGAAGCCAAAAAAAGTTCTGATAAAACTAGCCAAATTTTTCAGGGCGTTTCATGTTGCTGTAAAACAGTGGTTCCCAAACTTATTTGGCCTACCGCCCTCTTTCCAGAAAAAATATTACTTAGCGCCCCCTGGAAATTAATTTTCAAATTTTTTAATAGCAATTAAACAGAAAGATATATGTATTAATGTTTCTACCTGTAGCCATCACCGCCCCCCTGGATCGCTGCAGCACCCACTAGGGGGTGGTGGCGCCCACTTTGGGAATCACTGTTGTAAAAGAAGAATAACCACAATAGATTCCATATGAGCAAAACTACTGAATCTGACCCTTGGCAATTTTGTGTTTATCTACAAACTCATAATCCTTCCTGGGCAACAAAAAAAAACTCCATTTCTTGTCTTTTATATAGCCTGCTGGTGTGTTAGTGAACCGTGTGTGCAGTTTATTCAGCACAATTTCTTTTGATGGCTTGATAAGTATAGCAAATTATATATGTGCTTTCATTTTCCTCAAGGTCTTCCTGTTCTTCACTTTAGAACGCAGATACCAGTGGCAGCTGCTTTGAAGTTTATGATTTTATAGCAGAGAATTTGTTTTCCGCTGACTGACAAAGCGGTTCAAATGTCAAGCCAGCAGAGCAGCACGAGCAGTATGCAGATATCGCTAAATGGGCTGGCAGCTGAAATGAAGCTATTCAGGGCCATTTTGCAGCCCAGTCAGCTTAATAACAGCCATTTAAAAATCCTTACATTTTTTTTCCTGCAGGAGTTAACTTAGAATTTAAACATCAGAGAGACTTTCAAGAAGGGGGCAGCTGATATTTACGAAGGTTTTAAAAAAACTCCATTAGGAAGACATCATTCACTCTTTTGATAATAACACAAAACAAATGGATATTTCAAATGAAAACACAGCATCATTTCTTTTGGAATCTACATGCGATGTCTGTTCTAGCCCTGAAAAACAATTCAATTTCTCCAAAAAGCTTTCATATAAAGATTTCACTCACAATTTCATTATTTGCTGTTGAGAATATAAAGAAGTTTTATCGAAGAAGAAGAAGAAGAAGAAGAAGAAGAAGAAGAAGAAGAAGAAGAAGAAGAAGAAGAAGAAAAGAAGAAGCAGCAGCAGCAGCAGCGGAAGCAGCGGAAGCAGTGGAAGAAGCGGAAGAAGTGGAAGAAGAAAAGGGGGAGAAGGAGGAGTTTGGATTTATATCCTACCTTTCTCTTCTGTAAGGAATCTTAAAGTCACTTACAAACTCCTTCCCTTCCTTCCCCCACAACTACTATTGTAACTGATCTTCAGGTGGCAGAGGCTGGTTTCCCTGGAAGAAATGGCTGGTTTGGAAGAAGAAGGAGAAGGAGATGACGAGGAGGAGGAGTTTGGATTTATAATGCCTCTTTCTCTCCTATAAGGAGACTCAAAGGGGCTTACAATCTCCTTTTCCTTCCCCCCTCACAATAAACACCCTGTGAGGTGGTTGGGGCTGAGAGAGCTCCAAAGAGCTGTGACTACCCCAAGGTCACCCAGCTGGCATGTAGGAGTACGGATACACATCTGATTCATGGGTAGGCTTCCACAGTTCAAGTGACAGAGTGGGGAATCAAACCCTGTTCTCCAGATTAGAGTGCACCTGCTCTTAACCACTATGCCACGGCTGCTCACCATAGGTGGACTCTATGACATTATTCCTCAACTGAAATCCTTCCCATACCCAAGCCCTGGCCTCCTCAGGCTGTACCCCTCAAATCTCCAGGTATTTCTTAGATTGGAACTGGTAACCCTATCATGAGTCTTTCAGCTCCATAAGGGGGAGGATAAATGGGCTCAGGCACCAGTGGAGGAATGGGCTCAAATGGCAGTGTATCTCTGAGGTGGATTCTGCACAGGCCAGATGTAACGTGTGTAGGATGTTATAAAAACCATTGGGAGGGGGAGGAAAGACTTTGCACAGGTCCCATTCCCAAAACAAGTCTGGTCTGTTTTATTCCCTCAGTTCGGGATTTTTGAAAATGGTTAAACCAGTGATGCTTTTGCACAATCCCAGGTTGGAGGCACTCCCATACAAACACAACAGGCAGGAGATGCTTTATTTCCCTCCCTTTCACAAGTCCACTTTAAGTTCCATGGCATTTACTGTAAGGGAGAATCCACCCACCTGCCATTCAGTTGTGGGCAGATTCTCTCAATGCCTGACCGTGTGCAAAGCCCTCCCCTCCCCAAGCATGTTTTCTCCCTGTGGCAGCAAGTATGACCAATCTACAGCAACTATTCATTACTGCCTGGCTGTTGCAGTGAGGTCCCTTTTCCTTTTTTTCCTGTTCTATGTTGCATATGCGCAGCTATGCAGGTGCAGCCAATTTGATTGTGGGACAATCAGCATGGCTGCAGGAATTCATTTCTGTATATTGCTGGAAATGAGAGAGAGAGAGAGAGAGAGAAAGAGAGAGAGAGAGAGAGAGAGAGAGAGAGAGAGAGAGAGAGAGAGGAGCTCTGTGCGAAGGCACAAAAGCAACCAGATTATTTCCATGAGCTCCAAGTGTTGCCTGCACAGGATACATGTGAATGGGGAAAAGGAAAATGGGTTCCTTTATAATAGCTGCAACCAATTATACATATGCTGTGTGGAATCCCCCTGATACACACTGGTATAAGGGCCAATTAGGCCTGCACAGGGCCCCAGGATTGCTCTGCCTGAATTGGAAAAAATCTAGTTCCTATCCAATATAACATGAAAGATTCTTCACCTGGTTTGTTGATGACACTGCAAATAATATAATCAGTTCAGTGTTGGTGGTGATGGTGAAATACACTGAAAATACATTTGTGTACATCACATCTTCCTAGCCACAACAAAAAACCTTCACAGCCATTCCGCCTAGGCTGAGTGGCACAGTTCTTGACATCAATTGACTTTTAGATGGCACTGTTGGTGCAGCCCTTCTGTCTTATATGATGGAGGACCATTCATTTCTTGCACTTGAAAAGTTCCTGGGACTGTGTAGAACTCCATTTCTTTAACTGGAGCAATTCCTATCTATGGCTCTTTCCACATGAGCAGAAAACAGTGCTCTAGGGATAGTAAAAACACTGTCCCTGGGGCACTGTTTGCACAGCTGGTACTGCTGCATCTCAGCAGCTCTGTGCTCGGCCCCCTCAAGTGGCACAAAAACGCTGCTTTCAAAACTCGCTCAATGAGCGAGTTTTTTTAAAAAAAGCAGCGTCTTCCCTGCATCACTTTTTTCCTGCTCTTACCTCCTCTTGGCTGCTGTCACTGTAGAGAGGCCAGGGGACACGCTTCCTGGCCTCCATCCCTGGAGGCGTTGCCATGGCCACAGGGGCATGTCCCTTGACCTCTCTACAGTGATGGAAGCTGAGAGGAGGTAATAGCAGGAAAAAAGTGGCAGGCCCTGCGTGAAGGCACAGGGGCACAGGGGCTGTTTGCAGAATGGCATGCGAACAGCCCAGGGCGGTGTACCGACTGCAACTATGTCGGTGCAACCCCCGCTTGCTTGCCTGTGCAGAAAGGGCCAAACAAAATTGTTTTCTATGATCAATTAAAGGTCAACTGAGAAGAGAGAAAAGTCTATGTTGTCTTCGGGGTCAGCTATTCCATAACAGGGGAGCAATGATGGGGAAAAGCTTCAATCCTTAGAAGATGCATGGAGCATCCTTGAAGAAGAAATGAACAACTGGCTATAAGACACAAAGGCTCAGATCATTAGAGGTAATCTTTCTCATATATGGGAGACAGGGCATCCAGAGCTTTGATGGTATGAACAAGACTCTTGACTTTAATCTGAAGGCAAGGAGGTAACCAATGCAATTCCAACAAAGGCTGCCTGCGGTGTTCACAGTGATTGACTCCTGAGTGTTGGCTAGCTGTTGTAAGTGACCCAGGCTGAAACTACCCAATTATCTTCAAGAGCAGCCCATTGTACATAAAGTTACAGTATAGGTCACAGTAACTTGGACTGACATCAAGACAGAGTCTTCATAGAGCAAAGCAACATTCTTTAAATAGTCACTGACTGTTACCTGAAGCAAATGTATTTATTTTATTCAGCACATTTGATTCCAGTCTTTCCTCCAAGGAACTCAGGGTAACTTATATTGTTCTTCTTTTATTCTCACAAAATCCTTGTGAATTGAGTTAGGCTGAGAGACAGTTGACTGGGCCAAGGTTACCCTACAAGCTTTATGGAAGTATGAGGGTATGAACTTGGATCTCCCCGATCACAGTGCAACTTGCCAGTCACTACACTACGCTGGCAAAGATTCATGTCTGGGGAAAAAAAACATTTGAAATATTTAGAGGGCCATATAATGAGCTTCTGGAAGTCCAGAAATGTTTCTGTAGACATTCTCAAAATTCCTGGACATCTGGGCTCTTTGCATTATTTCCCACTGGCAGTTAAGCCTGTTGTATGAAAAATACAACAGGCTCTAGAAAGCTGTTGGTGGGAATGGTGCCCTCCTAAGGGGGCGGCTCCTTCTGCTTTTCTTCCCCTCTTGGCCCTGTGTCACCAGCTCCCTCCTTTTCTTCCTCCTGTTCCTGAAAGAACAGCCTGTCTTCCCATCTCCCATCTTCACAGGCACTCTACTGGCCCATCTGCCTTTGCAAAGCTGGATCCTAGCTTTGCAAAGGGGGGGTGGGCTGGAAGGGTGCCTGTGAAAATGGGGAAAGTTCTCCCCAAATCCAAAAGCAGCTCCCATTTGCAAAGCTGGACTGAGACTTTGAAAAGTGGGGGGAGTCACCAGGGTTCTCCCCATCTCCATAGGAACTTCCTGACTGTTTGCAAAGCCAGGATCCCTGTAACAAACCAGTAAAGTCCAGTCAAAAGCAACTGTATTAAGTTCTTTATTGAGCTGGCATTTTTAGTCAGGAACAGGCAATGCGGGAACTAGCTCCCCCACTCTCGAACAGCCGCTTTTACGGGCTTCACACAAGTTCCCGCCAGGAACAGATAAACAATAAACAATTCAGGTTCTCACACAGAAACTCGCACAGACAGTTTCACACAGGCAAGCAAGCAAGCAGCAACTGATAACAGTAGCATTCCCCATTCTGGGCACCCCACCAGAAACTACAGCAGGAGCCTCTTTAAGGTTGAACTGCAACCTTACAATCCCAGCTTTGAAAAGTGTGTGTGTATGGGTGGGGAGCCAGCTAGAACTGAATGTTAGCTTGAGAATCACAGCTGCTTGGAGGATTGGTCTACCTCCCATTAATAAGCAATGGGTAGATCTGGCCACCTCAGAGAACAGGTTTACCCATTACTTTCAATTGCAAGAACACCAGCCCTCTGCAGGGCCATTCGATCTCCCATTAGGAAACAGTGGGGAGATTTGACCTCTGCAAAGACCAGGCCTCTCCATTACTTTCAATTGTTGGTAGACCAGCTCTCCTGCTCCTGGGTTGGAGGGTGGAAGGCAGGTTGGGCTGCTGCCAGGCCAGGCAGGAGGACATCTTGCCACTAGTGCCCCACTGGACCCTGCTTGCTCCTTGGAACTGGTCGGTCTGCCGGTGGACCAGGTGGGAGGGTGACTTGCCGCCACTGTTCCACCACACTCTGCTTGCTGCTGGGTCAGGGGGAGGGTGAGCAGGGAACTGACTGGTTGGCTGGTGGACCAAGCGGAAGGGTGCCTTGCCACCACTGCCCCCCCCCCCAGACCCTGCTTGCTCCTTAATCGGGGGGGGGGGACTGGCCAGGCTGCTGTCAGGCCAGGCAGGAGAGCACCTTGCTGTATTGCACCCCCCAGTCCTGCTTGCTTCTGGGTCAGTGGGGAGAGCTGGCAGGGGTTTGGCTGGGCTGTAGGGAACATGGTAGGGCCAATGACTCACTTCCACACTCAGCTTGGGCAGAACTGAGTCCTGAGTGGCGATTGGTTGGAAGTGAGTTGTTACCACACATTCCGCCTTAGACAATGATATCTTAGGATAGTAGAGAGATAACTAATGCAGACACATTCAAAAGTCAATTATTTTGAAAGTGCTCTATTATAAGAAACAGCAACATGAAGGCAGGTGCTCTGATGAATATTTATATAGTGTAAATATTAACATAACATTGACATATATTGCAAAACTCTGGCATTTGCTGAAATTATGTACCTTTTTTAAAAAAATGTTGCTGAATATCAAACACTGGCATAGTAAAATAACACTCCACTATAATTTTTTTGTAAAGAAAATCAAAGAGAGAGAGAGAGAGAAAGGCTCTTTCCACACAAACCTTTTAAAACATTTTAGCCAGGATATAAAATGTTTCCTCCATAAAATTCCACATTGTTTTTCCTCTTTTTGGTTCCAAGAACATTTTATTTTCAAGCCTGGAAACATTTTATCTGAAATGGTTCTTTTGTGTGAAACATTCTCAAAACATTTTACCTTGCTGTGTAGGCATATTTAAAACATATTATCTTTCCTGCTGTGTTTCCCATGCCTGTGTGCTGTCCCTGAACTTTCCCCCCAGCTCCATTTGTCATGTAGGAGGTTAAGTGGCCTAGTGGCGTAGGAGGTTAAGAGCTCGTGTATCTGATCTGGAGAAACTGGGTTTGATTCCCAGCTCTGCCACCTGAGCTGTGGAGGCTTATCTGGGGAATTCAGATTAGCCTGTACACCCCCACACACACCAGCCGGGTGACCTTGGGCTAGTCATAGCTTCTCGGAGCTCTCTCAGCCCCACCTACCTCACAGGGTGTTTGTTGTGTGGGGGGGGGGAAGGGCAAGGAGATTGTAAGCCCCTTTGAGTCTCCTATAGGAGAGAAAGGGTGGATATAAATCCAAACTCTTCTTCTTCCTCTTCTTCCTTGAGCTCATTCTGTCCCCTTTGTCTCTTTATTTTTATCAGCTCTGTGGGGTCTTAAAATTGTTTGGTTAAATCTTCGAAGAATCTAGTACAAACAGCAACGGAATCTATGCACTGAGTCTTCAAAGTAGTGATACTACGGATAATGAGAGAGAGAGAGAGAACCCTTCATGGTGGCCATGAAACTGTTTGAGGAGGTGAATGTGAACAAATGGAAGCAGTATCGAAAAAGCTTTGCAAACATTCTGCAATTATTTTAGGTGACTTATACAGAAAGGGCCAACATCTGTTAAAAAAACCCCTTACACCATCCACAATACTTTCCTTTTATTTTGTTTGGGCTGACAGATGGAAGAGTTGAGCACTTAAGGGCAGTAATGGGACCCAACCATGACTTTTTGGTGCCTACTTTCTTCTTCCCCAAAGGAAAACAAAGGCCCCTTCTGCACATGTAGAATAATGCACTTTCAATCCACTTTCAATGCACTTTGCAGCTGTGCGGAACAGCAAAATCCTCTTGCAAACAATTGTGAAAGTGGATTGAAAGTGAATTATTCAGTATGTGTGGAAGGGGCCAAAATGTCCTGGCACCTTCATTGGAGCAAAAAATATTTCAGAAGAGTCCAGAAGGCATCACATTTGTGTTTGCTGTGAACTCCCATTAGAAACAGTTGCTCCCATCTCAGGAGCATGCTTAACTTGGAACTTTCCACCTCAGAAGTTTTGATGAGCCCATCTCCCATAGCAGCTGTTTTCTGGATGGCCACCCTCCCCATGACAGACAGCAGTGGAACTTACATTAGGAGTGCCAGGTGGCAGAATATATATTTTTAGAACTATGTACACCACTGCATCAATTTTGGATAAAACCCAGAAGTAGCAGTGGGTAAAATGTAGGGGTCACCAGAAACTCTGTGTTTGAAGTACCGGTAGCTCTAGGAACCACTGGAAGTGATACAGTAGCATGAACTACAGCAGATTTCCATGTGTTTGTCCCCAAAGCTCCTGGCAGCTACCAAGCATGGCCTGGAAGCCCTAACTTACATTGCAGTCTCCAAGGGGTCATCAGAGTCTGTCAAAAAGACAGACAAAACTTCCAGAATTCCAATAGTCATAACCAAAGAGAGTGACTGACTCTAGGGCCGTTTCTGCACGGCCATGCTGGGGGTTGGGTTGGAGCGCCGTCGTCCGATCGACCCACCTTCTCTGCGACCATCCGGCATGTCGTCGAGGCCAGAGGACATGCCCCCTGCCCTGCGCGACCGCTCCGAAGTAACAGGGCAGGGAGGCGTGTCCCCAGGCCTCGGCGACGTGCCAGATGGTTGCAGAGAAGGTAGGTCGATCGGGCAAGCGGGGGAGGGATGGCACCTTCCAGCTGCTGCTGTTCGCACCGCAGCGGCTGGAAGCTGCTGTTTTCCAAAAACCTCATGAGCGAGGTGGGAAAATGGTGGCTTCGTGTCACTGGGGAGGAGTGAGGGTGGCACGGCTGTGAAGCAGCTGCGCCCCCCATGCAAACAGCTCCCCGGGGACAGCGTTTTTGCCATCCCCAGGGCGCTGTATTTGGCCCATGCGGAAAGGGCCTAGATCACCTACCAATTTTCATGGGAGAGTAAGAATTTCAACCTGTGTTGCCCAGAACATACTCTGTGACTATTTACTGTCCGGGCGCAGCCATGTCCCCAGGCCTGGCGCCCGGACTCAGCAGAGCTGGCAAAGTGAGAGCCAGCAGAGTAAAAGCCAGCAGAGTGAGAGCCAACAGAGAGAGGCCTCTCACAGCTGAACCGGCTGTGAGAGAGATTGACGAGCCACAGCTGGGCCAAAGAGGTAGGAGTGAAGAGAAGAGGATAAAAGTAGAAGGGAAATGGCCCTCTGGAGCTGCTGCTGAAGCAGGGACTGGGGAGGGTGTGGGGGAAAGCAGGAGGGAAGGGGTTGCCAACACAGGGTGGTAAAGAGAGAAAGGGGACAGAAAGGTCTTGGTGGCTGTGAGGTAACAGGACCAGACCTGTGCCTGGATTATCGCCGGTGCCACCCTGTGAAGAAACAGGGAAGGACAGGGCAGGGGGAGAAGTAGGCTGCCAAAGGACAGGGAGCAGCTTATTGCAGCCGCCCTGTGATCAAAGTTATTTCTTGGCTCCTCGGGCCAAAAAGTAAAACAAACAACTGGGGAGGACAAACCCCAGGTCAGGGAAGGAGGAAAGGTACCTTGGCCCGAGGGCTCCGGGAGAGGGGAGGGGAAACGCCACATTTACACATTATTTCTTTTGAGCATACATTCTCTTCAGGTTTGATTCTTGGTTATGCACTTGATTTCCTCTCTTCAACACTCACCCCCCTCTCAGATCTGAGAATCCCCACATTTTCTGAGTATTTTGTAAATGTGAGTTATTCTTTCCTTTTACAGGGAAAATTAAGGAAATCCCTGTAATTTGCAATTTCCTTGAGTTTTCTTCCTCCTCCCTGCCTTTCCCCACCCACAAAATAGCAGTCTTCCCACTCCATTGCCCACCACCCTCCTATGGCTCTTCCATATTGGAATGATTAGAAGTTTTTGGAGGTTTTCCTTTCTGATTCCTTTGTTTAATTTTATTTTCAGTGCAGTCTATCGATGGTGCGGTGAACATGGAGAAATTGACAAGACTGGGGTGGGAGATGTTTTAGACTGTGGTGTACCATACCATCTAGGACCGTGGTGGCGAACCTTTGGCACTTCAGATGTTATGGACTACAATTCCCATTAGCCCCTGCCAGCATGGTCAATTGGCCATGCTGGCAGGGGCTGATGGGAATTGTAGTCCATAACATCTGGAGTGCCAAAGGTTCGCCACCACTGATCTAGGAGATACTTGTCAGAAACATTCCCCCCTTCACAAATCTCCAGGAATTACCCGAGCCAATGTTAGTATTGCTACCACTCACTTTGGACGTTTCTGGGTGAAGAGTATTATGAAAGTAGTTTACTGAGTGTGGAAAATAGCCTCCTTTGCTTCTGACAAGATGGCATCTGAATGTGTTCTCCAAGGCCATCGTCATAATGGTGGCATTGCTAATTTGACATGGTCTGGCTTTGAACTAGATGTGAATTTAATCCTGATCTCCTGGGAGAGGAAACTCTCTGAAAGCCACATTTTCAGGGTGAACAATTCTCCCCATAGTTTCCAATGAGATTCTTTAGTGTCTTAATTTTACAAAAAGTGCTTTTTCCAGCATTACTAAGACCTCCTCACAAATAGCTAGGAAACATTTTGCTGCTGCATGGCATTTTTCCATTTTAAATGAGAACGGAATGGCTGTTCGGTTTATAACTCCGTAAAGATTTTTCTTAGCCACCCAAAAGCATGAAAGAATGTTAATTTCTTGATTTGTATGGCTGAAGATTATAGCCTTTTCCTCATGCAGAGCCGACCACAGATTTTCCCAGTGTCTTGTGTCTTGGAAACATTTTCTGTGAGATCATTCTGCTCACTTCCATTCCCGCCATCATTTTCCTCTTTGTCTCTTCAGTGGCATTTCTTACATATGCTCCTTCTGAAAATGTATTATGCCAGATGATGGTGGGATATCATCTGTGATGCAGAAGAACAACCCTCCTCCTTTTCTCTCTCTTTTGTGCAGCCACTCGGGCATTACTACATAGTTGCATTTTGAAGCAGCAATTCAAACACTTTTCAGCCTCCATTTCTACTATTCAGGAACTGCCAACCCCAAATGGAAGCTGAAACAACTCCTGGAGTAGGCACCATTACCTGAATAGAAACACATAGTCTACCCAAACCTCACTCTCCACAATGTTCCCCCCACATTTTTTGATCAAATTTTATCTGCAGTAACACACAAGCACGATTGCAAATTTCCAATTATATGCCATGATTATTCCTAACACTCTTTTCTATCCCTCCTAGCTTCAATATCATTCTCTGCCCTAAAGTTACATTGGTAGTTCACTATGAAATTGACAAAGCTGATCCAACTGACCATGCTAGCTTGTATCTCAGTCTGAACAGTTAAGCTCACAAGTTCTATGTGAAATTGACAAAGCTGATCCAATCAGCCATGCTAGCTTGTATCTCTGTCTGAACAGTTAAGATTGCAAGTTCTATGTGAAATTGACAAAGCTGATCCAGTAAGCCATGCTAGATTGTATCTCTGCCTTGATGTTCCATCACTAATTTAATATGACAGAGATTTTTTTTTAAAAAAATCATTTGGAAAATGGAGGGAGGGGCAAGAACATGGTTGAAAGGGATCTTGGGCAACTACATGGAGTGTAGATAAGGGTAAGGTGTTTGCACAAAATGGAAGCAACCCACTGCCCTACAAATCTACTGGAATAGGCACCATTACCTAAAGGAACAGAAACAGATAACCCTCCCACCTGTCAGGACCATGCCTGTCAGTGCCTAGATGTCTTCCTGTGTGGGAATTGCAAATGTTTTCCTGTAAATGCTTTCCTGTTTCCCTCTTCCCTTTCTGGCAACCTCCTGGCACCAGCTTATCTGCAAGAAGGTGTGAACGGTTCCCAGGTTCTTTGAAGCTCTGTAGTGCAAATGTTGTAGAAACTGTAAGGGATATTTGGTGTGGGGCGAAAGGGGGGGGTTGAAGGATATAGTTCCTGGATCTGAGCTCTCTAGCTCAGATTCTGCTTTCTATTGTTAGCATTGTAACAAATAAACTGCTTTAGGACTTTCCTACGGTCTCTGTTATTTCCATGTTTGAGAGCCTGACATTAAGTAGAATCTCCCAGTTTGACCCGCACTCAGATCCATGGCCGGAAATAATGGAACGACAGGCAGGTCCCTCACTGGCGAACCTGATGAGGGAACAGGGCTGGTCCCAGAGAAGGATGAGGAGCCCTGCAACCTGGACTCAGGAGATGAGGAGAAGGATGCCCTCATCCCCGACTGACACAATCCTCCCTTGGGTGCCGCGCAAAGCACCAGCAGTGGGGACAGCATGGGATCGCCCTACTCTTGGGCCCCCTCTCGGCGACTGTGCTGGGGGTCCAAGGCGGCTGGGCGGTGTGCGTCCACTTGGCTCACGCAGCCCATGGACATTTATTTGAAGTGGGACCCGGAGGCGCAAAGTGACTGGTCGCAGGCCCGGGCCCGGGCAGGGGTGTGGGCCCCTGAGTGAGTTACGGCTGCCTAGCAGCGAGAGCAAGATGAAATGCGGCAGGAGATACACTTCCTTCGGCGTAACATGGAGCTCCTCTTGGCCCACACAGAGGCGGCCAAGTGGAATCATCAGGATCCGCTGCAGTTGCCGCTACTGCAGCCTCCGGAGGGAGAGCAGCCAGTGCCCACATCCCCCAACGACGGGCCACCCGGGCAGCCAGGGCCACCGGGCCCGCCTGGGCCACAACTGCCGCAGGCCTCGCAGCAGTAGCGGCGTTTGAAGGCCTGTTTTAATGGGACGATAGAGAAGCTAGCCTACTTTCTCATACATGTCGAGGCACATATGGAAAAGCACAGCAGTGACTACGAGGACTAGGTTGAGAAGGTACATGAGATGGGGGCTCTCCTGGAGGGAGCGGCGGCTGGTTGGTACGTGGGACTTTACAAAGGCCGGACGCCCAAATTGCGTTCCTTCCCTCACTTCATGTTGGACCTATAGCGGCAGTTTGAGGATCCATTCAAGGAGGAGAAGGCCCGGGTCAGGCTGCGGCAGATCCAGCAAGGGTCCCGATCCATGAGTGAGTATGTCTCTTAGTTCCACCAGCTAGTCGGGGTGGTCCAGGACTGGCCAGAGCAGGTGAAGATTCACTTCTTCTGAGAGGGACTTCACCCAGAGATGGCACAATGGACCATGATGACTGTGGAGTCGACCTCCCTGGCGGGGTGGTACACGCGGGCAGGCAAAGCAGAGGTTTTAATGGGACGATAGAGCGGAGCACATGGAGTGCAGCTACTGAAACAACGGAACAACCCGCCACCGGCTTCCCCCATCCCCCATTGGAGGGCACCTCCCCAGCTCACGGTGGCAAGGAGGCAAGGGAATTGCTTTATGCCCGACAGCAGCTGGGGCTCTGCCTGAGTTGCGGTGGTGAGGCGCACAAGGCGGCTGTGTGTCCGAGTAAGAGACCCGACTCTCTGGTGGTCCCTGCCAGCGGCGCAGTGAAGGCCGGGACGACTAAGGGTCCAGGGAAGAAGCCTCTGTTCAAGAAGGGTGCAGGACTACAAGTTGTGTCTCTTGAGGCGAGTTCGGCCTCTGAGGAGGCGGGTGGTCCCGAGTCCAGCAAGGAGTCAACAGGAAACAACAGCGACCTGGCCTGAAACGCGCCCTATGCCAGGTCCCTTTGAAGGGCGCGGAACTGCCGGTGAGTGGAACCTGCGGCCCGTTCCTTCTCCCAGTGACTGTGTCAAAGCAGACTTGTGAGACTAGTGTGCAGACACAGTTTGCACCCGCTGCCTAATGCAGCCAGCCCTTGTAACCCAGTTGGGGCTACAGCGGGTTCCCCTGCGCTGTCCCATCCTGTTTGAGCAGATGGATGGGGGCACATTGGAGGGCGCACCGGCCATGCATTGGATGGAGCCGGTCCTGCTCCAATGCGGGGGGCACTGGGAGGAGCGGCGGTTCATCATTGCGGAGGTTCATCATCGCAGAGAGGGAGCAAGAGGCGGGTGACCTCTTGGAGCCGGGGGAGCCTCTGGTGGAAAGAGGACAAAGTCTACATTCCTGCCAGCCTGCACTCCAAGGTGCTAGTGAGTTGTGACAACACCAAGTTGGTGGGCCACTGCGGCTTCATCAAGACTTTACATTTGGTCAGGCAGCAGTTCTGGTTGCCCTCCCTCCGCAAAAATGTGGCGAGTTATGCTTCATCTGTTCCTCATAGGGAAGGTGCTCCAACCCACACCGTCACCCCTTGATCATCTTGTTCTCTCTTTTTTGTACATTTTCCAGCCGAACAATGTCCTTTTTGAGATATGGTGAGTAGAACTGTATACAATACTCCAAATGTGGCCACAAATGATGAGAAAGAGGGTCGTCAGTGCCCTTAAGTACCTCCCTACTGACTCGTACCTTGAGGAGATTTTTCCCTCCAAAATTGTAATGTTTATATTTTGACTGAGTCACCCGTTTGTTCATCAGTCTGCAATGCAGTAGCATGAATGGGGTAATATAGACTTTGTAAATACACTTTGCATTTTCTCACAAACAGTAAGAATGGTCCTTAGTTGTTCAACTGGGACACTTAGCAAATTGGAAGATTAGCAGCTCTGTAGGGACACAAAAATAATATTTTCCTTCCTGTCAGGAAAAAAAAATTACAATCTGGCACCAGAGGCTTGCAAATTTTAAACAAAGGATCAAAAAAAATTATTTACAAGAAATAAATCAGGAAGTTTTTTTTCTGGAAAAGGATAACATTGAATTTATAGATAAGAAGCTGGTTTTTGAGAAGTTACTTGTTTACGAGATGTTTCAATATCTTTATACTGCTGTTCTCATAGGTCAGCAACATTAGTGCCTTAAAACTAAAATATCCAAATCTTCAGGAGGTGTTCAGTTATCTGTTTGGAGCTCTGTAATTAAAGTGCTGACAGGACTTAATTTCTAACTTCAGTTAAGTGTAATTGACACAGTTCCTAAACCACTAACTCCTAAACTGTCTCCCCTTTTTAAGACATGTGTTTCACACAGTGCTTACCAGAGAAGGACTGGTCGCTTTTCTCCAGAAAATCCAGTCCTTTATCATTTCACCACCCCACAGGAGCTTCACTGCCCCATATCTATGTGGGTTTTCCTCAGAGAAACTAACCAAATCACCAGAGAGGCCTTCAATACCGACCAAATCAAAACTTTTCTTCTGAGCATCACTTTCTTAGCCATGCATTGAAATCCCTGATCTGTGCTTATCTAGCTGACAGGGACGTAGGTATAGATTTTTTAGGGGGGGTTCGGGGGTGGAGCCACACCCCCACCCGCCCCTAGGGCATGGCCACGCCTCCCCAAGCCCTGTCCCCAGCCTAGCACTTATAAAAGTAGCTCTCCAAGGCTGGGGATGGCAAACTCCCCCGCCCTGTCCTCCCCTGCCCCCCATCTTCTATTAGCTCCCATTGGAAACAATGGAAAATGGGGGCACCCCCTTTGGGAGTCCATAACTTTGGACCCCCTGAACCAAACCTCACCAAACCTGGGTAGTATCATCAGGAGATTCCCCCAAACAATCTCTGAAAGTTTGGTGCTGATGGCCTAAACAATGCGCCCTCTGCAGGCCAAAAACTGGAAAACACTAAAAATGTTTTAAAAACCCACAAACGGGTGGGACATGAATGGGGGGTTGAACCCGAGAACCCCCCTTGCCTACGTCCTTGCTAGCTGACCCTGTGCATGGAATGGATAGCACTTCTGTGAATGCTACTTTTGAAGTTCTTAACTCTTACTTTCTGTCTAGTAATCTCAGTTTGTCCTTCCAGACCATATGACTACTGTTAGTCTACCATATGACTACCGTTAATGTATGTATAATACATACATACATTAGCCTTTCTTGGCATAATCAGAAAGCAAAATAAATACATCAGTAATAAAAGCAAAAAAGCCCCAAAAGGACCATAACAGATACATACTATTAGATACTCTCAGCTGTCTCCATAATAAAATTGGCAACCTCTTCACAAAAATGAGGGTCAGAATTATTCATCAATAAAGAGAAAAATAGATAACAAACACCAAGCGCTGAGACAGTTTGGAGACAGATATGTTGACCCTTGGGGTGTTACAATTTGCAGATCACAGGGACACAGTATTTGGTTATCGGAGGCTGAGTGATATGTGGCCAGGGCCCTCCTTCATCACTGAACAAGGAGTTAACAGATACCATCTTTATCGCTGATAACAGAAATGAGGAACTCATTCACGCCATCCCCAGGGAATGAACCTTAATTTCAGTATGCAGATGGTCTGTTATCAGCTCTGTTGTGTCAACATGAGGGGCCTCTTGTCAGCAAAAGGCCAAATGGTCAGGGAGAATGTATCACAGGCCCCTTCCGCACATGCAGAATAATGCACTTTCAATCCACTTTCACTGCACTTTGCAGTGGGGTTTTACTGTGTGGAATAGCAAAATCCACTTGCAAACCATTGTGAAAGTGGATTGAAAGTGCATTATTCTGCATGTGCAGAAGGGGCCACAGTCTTCTAGAACAAACAGAACTTTCAAATATAAAGCAGCATCAAAACTCCTAATACAATCATAACATAAGTGACAGATACAATACATTGAGTACAAGGGGTATATAATGCAAAATCTAGTCTAATACACAAGCAACTTATAAGCACGATACTGAATGGGTCAAATATGTGTAAAACTCATGCAAAACTAGGAAAACTAGGAAGCCTAAAATCTAATTCAGGGTGACATTACAAGCAGATAAAATATTGTTGTGTAGCACTGTGTGACTGCATGGGTGTGTGTGCATAGCTCTCTTGGCAGGTGGCTGTTGTATCAGTTGATATATTCACAGCAGGTACAAAAAGGGTATATTTAGTTTCATTAACCACTGTGACTGCCATAAATTGTGCTTTTGCTTACTCCTTGACAGCGGTTGTGCACAGATTTGGGTTGCCAGAGATGACTGTTCTCAGATTCTAAAACCAGAAGTCTGAAACTGATCAAGGCCACAAACTTGCAAATATTTAATCAGATATATTGCTTTAGGCACATTAATTGCCACATTTAATCAGTGCTTGTAGCTTTATATAGGTAAGTCAATACTGACATGTTTTAAGAAGATGCATGCATAATCAAAACTCAACAAATCACAACCATAGGCTATAGCCAAGAATAGATAATTAACCTTATTTTAATTTCCCCCCACAAACTGTTCTGTATCTCAGTTAAGTTTAAGAAAAGTTTGTAGAGAATAATCTTGATACTTGCCTATAAATAAGAACATTGGATTTAGGCAAATGCTCAAAAATTAATCCCCATCTTTCACAATGCATGCATTGTTCTGATGCTCTTTGGCACCTTTTTATTTCTTTCACATTTGACACTTTCCTTCCTTCCTTCCTTCCTTCCTTCCTTCCTTCCTTCCTTCCTTCCTTCCTTCCTTCCTTCCTTCCTTCCTTCCTTCCTTCCTTCCTTCCTTCCTTCCTTCCTTCCTTCCTTCCTTCCTTCCTTCCTTCCATCCTTCCTTCCTTCCTGCCTTCCTGCCTGCCTGCCTGCCTGCCTGCCTGCCTGCCTGTTTAATCTGATGAGTTGCAGTCATACACAAAATGTTGTTTATAGTCTCCTGAATCAGCAATCAAACTTAATATGTTTGCAGGAATCAGTTCTAGTTCAGGTAGAAGCCATCCAAGATATTTGATGGACTGATTTTAGTTTGAGGCTAGGATTCACAGTTAGTTTAACTCTTGACTTTGAATGCTCTCACATCACAAACATCCCAGCTGAGTCAATTATATCGCCATTTGTCCTATGAACACATAGAGTTTGGGAAGAAAGGCCTAAGGGCATAGGTCGAGGCCTTTTAGAATAACAGATTTTCTAAATTTTGGAATGAAGTATTTGGCTGGTTCTCACAGAGATGTTCCTCAAGTGGTAAAATTTGTGAGGAGGAGGAGGAGAGGAGGAGGAGTTTCGATTTATACCCCCTTTCTCTCCTGTAAGGAGACTCAAAGGGGCTTACAACCTCCTTTCCCTTCCCCCCTCACAGCAAACACCCTGTGAGGTGGGTGGGACTGAGAGAGCTCCAAAGAGCTGTGACTAGCCCAAGGTCACCCAGCTGGCATGTGTTGGAGTGCACAGGCTAATTTAGTTTCCCAGATAAGCCTCCACAACTCGAGTGACAGAGCAGGAAATTAAACCCAGTTCTTCAGATTAGAGTGCACCTGCTCTTAACCACTACTTCATGCCACAGATATCCATATATAAGAAATCAAACAATGTATTGCTGAGTGATGAGAAATTAAGGGGCTCACATGTACATGAAAACTATTCTTCTCTTAGCCAACTTTCTTCTCTATCAGTCCTTAAATGACACATCCAGCTACTTTTCTGAGTATTCTGCAAAGGAACAGACTTGAAAACCTGAAGGGAGAAAATGAAAAAAAACACATAACACCTTCATACTTTCAATACAGGTCGTGTAGATCTTTCAAGGAAAGAGGGTCTGCTTTTTGAAAGAATATGACACCATTTCCAGATCAGACGAGGTTATCTCACGGTTATCACAGCTGCTATTGTCAAAATTTCTATAGCATTTATGCACAATCATGAGAAATAACAGGACATGATGGAAGTGTACCCTGTCTGTCTCTGGGGAAAACGATTTTCTGATTACTTCACTCTCTACTAAACTCTCCTGGAAGGCAGTGAGGGAAATAGTGAGAGAGAAATTACAACGAACCATGGTCCACAAAGACTTTAAAAGCTGCTATTAATAGCCACTTCCTTTTCATTTAAAATACATTAGTCGGCCAAGAGCGAGGCAGTGAACTTTGCTTCATGTTCTGGTGATCTCTGATCTTGATTACCACAACCTTCTGGTGTCTGGCCTCCCCTTGTCATATGGCAGTCCTTTTAACTCTGTCAAAAACCCCAGGGTAGAAAATCATTCACCTCTCAAGTACCATATGCTTCCAGCGGCTGGAGCCTGCTTTCCTCATGATGTAGGACTGCAATAGAGCAGACCAGATAATTGTAAAATGTGTGGAGCAGTGGTCACAGTCATGGCGAGCCAGCCCTTCCCTTTTACACCTTTACCAGAAAGCATTCAAGCTAAGGAAGTTGCCCCTGACACCCCTCCCATTCCCACCCTCCCCAACATTGTTACCGCGCTGCCTGGTAACTTTTAATAGCTCCAGACCAACCAGCTCTCGGCAGCGCAGAGGAACAGAAACGGGACCCAACACAGCGAGTATAGTGAAATTATAAAAGGTTTCATTGAGATGCTGACCTACATGTCAGCACCTCCGCACCATGGCAACTGCGCTGCCTAGCAGCTTTACAACATCTTATATGCACTTTCTCCCGCCCGGGAGTCCGGGGGAATACAGGACAGCCTACAACCATTCATTCACAAAAAACATAGTAACCAATCATATATCTGCAATACATGGGAACCAGTTAGAGTCCAGTGGGCAGCCCCTTCTTGAATTTCACAGCAAAGACAGCGCGAGGCGATGACATAGGCACTGGTGGGAAAAACACAAAAGAGTCCTATGGGTGCTTGGGCCAGGAAACGAAAGTTAACGACGACGGCACCCTTATCTGCCTGCTGGTGGGATAAGGCAGATTGCGGCGCTTCTTCCGGGGTCCCTTTTGTCAATGTCCATTCAGGGTTTTTACAAATGAAAGGGACATGCCCATGTGGAGCAGGGGTGGATTCCTGCCTTGAGCCAAGGAGGTTCCATGCAGATGCAAATACAAAAGATAGCTATAATTCCTACTTTCTATCTAATACAGTTTGTTCCTACCTAACTTATACAGAAATAAAACACAGTTTCATCTTTAGTTAAGAACAAGATCAGAAATGGAATAAAATCACTTCTGACTCCGCTATCAACATCTTGCCAGGTTCACAGTTGCAGACGCTCAATGGGGAATTCTTTTGAACCAGATGTGAGGACAGGCGCCCCTCCTTTCAAGCACTCCAAGAATCTTTTCCCATCTGGTTTTTCTGCCGGCCTTTCCAAGTGCATCCTTACTGGTGACCTTCACTTTGCCTGTTCCATTTTCTCAACTGTCAAACCTCCTTTCCTTTAACCAGTCTTTTAAAGTTTCTCTTGCTGGCTTCTATACACAGATCTCTAGTTTTATTATTTCACCCATCAAATCCTCTCTGATTTTCCTTTTTCTTAGCAGACTTTAGCTTGAACTTTTGAGCTATATTTCCATATGAAAGAAGATAAGTATGTGTAAGTTGCCTTTGTTCGTACTTGGTCCTTGCCTCTCCCCTTCCTTTGTCACTTTGTCCCTCTTTCTTTGCCCTCCGTTTCCTTCACAATACAATAGAGCAACAGCCCCGATTTAAATAAATACACTCTGCTCTTTGCTCCATTTGAAAAGATCATCTCAAAGCCAAACTAGATGTTACGTTTTTGGGAGAGTCGTGCCTAGGACCCTCTGACCCAGCCTGCTTTTCTGCCTTGGCACAGCAGCTGCAGGAAATGTAACTTTAAAGATTGGGGGAGTAAAGGTTGCCAATGACACGAGTTGACAGCGTAGGTGCATCTGAGCATACACAGAGTGCGGCAATAACCACTGGAGCCAGGGAGTTCACTCAAAGAAAGGATGTATTGGCATTGGCACACTATATACAGTTTAAACGGACAGAGCCTTCGGCTCAGGTCCTGTCCCCAGCAAGGAACATGCTTAACTGAGTTTGCTTACCTATATACACTATGATACATTAATTAGCCTATGGCTAGTACAGTCAAAGGTCACATGACTCTTATACAGGTAGCTGATGCAATCATGCTTAGTCATTCCCTTTGGCTGACTGCCAACAGGTTACTGCTGTTAGTCCTTCAGCAGGCAATTAAGGCAATCAAGGGTTTTGCCAGGCAGCTGTTATGCTTTCAGCTCCTGACAGCCAACCCCCTGGCGAGACCTGGAGACCTTCCAAAATTACACCCCCAGGCGACAAAGATCAGTTCTTTGGGAGAAAATGGCTGTTTTGAAGGGTTGACCCCATGACATTGTCCCCCACCGAGGTCCTTTCCCAACTCCAATCCCAAATTTAAGGTGAACATAGTCCTTTTTGTTCAGTAAATTTCAGGTTCCGGATCTAAAAGCCCGGAAATTTTTTGGTGAAGCTGAATAAAGCTGATAACCATTGGCTTTATTCGATTTTTTCCCCCAAGAACTTTCAGGTTTCCCAAATCTAAACCTGAATATTACCATTTTGTTAAAAAATATATATTATGTTGCCCTCCCATTGCAACTGCTTCCCAAATTTTATGTGGACCTGAGAAATGGGGAGTGGGGAGGGAGGGGGAGCTACCAGTGGACTGGAGTTGAAGTTTCCCCGGTCCAGCATTCAGCTGAAGCTCTGTTGACACATAGGTGGAGCTATCACAGGGTGGGGGGGACAAATGCCCTGGGCATAGACAAGGGGGGAGAATTGCTCCCCCTTCCCTCAGTCTGCCCCCACAGCAGCGTCTGTGGACTAAAACAGGTTGCTATTTTAGTTTTTAAGGTTAAGTGAGGTATGGGGGTGGGGGCACATGGCAGGGCATGCAGGGGGTGCCATTTTTGCCCCAGGTGCCAGTGTTCCCCCCTACAGCACTGTGCTGACATTTCTCAAGTCTATGTAAACCTGATAAACTGTGGTGGGGAGAGCTTAATTCAGATGCTTTCAAAGTCTACACAGACCTGGAAAATGGTGACAGGGAGAGATTCAACTAAATGCTGGTCTGCTTTGCTTTCATTGCACAGGCAGAGAAAACACCATACTGTGCCTGCATCTGGAAACCACAGGGATTATTCGATCAGCAGCACAGTGAATTTGGGAGGGTAAAAGCTTGTGTGCAGTGGAAAATCTGACCCAAAAGGAAAGTATATAAACTGCAGAGCAGACCGGTATACAAGTATAGACCGGTATACAAGTATAAGAGAGAGAGAGAGAGAGAGAGAGAGAGAGAGAGAGAGAGAGAGAGAGAGAGAGAGAGAGAGAGAGAGAGAGAGAGAATAGATCTTTGTTTCTTCAAACAGATGGTGGGGGAAGCATGAATTATTTTGCTGCTTTTTAGGAAGATTCTTGATGACTGTCTGGTAACAGTTTGGGGGGAGGGAAGCACCCAACATTATTACCAATTCAGAAATGTGTTTTTGCCATATCCAAACACATGCAAAATGCAGAAGTCCTAATTTTATATTTGCGCTCATCAGATTAAAAAAAACAAAGCATCACATGTTTTGAGTTCAAAATTTTGCTTACACCTATGCCCAGAAGAAAGAAACTCTCAGTATGAAACAGAATTTCAGCTTGCAATTTTTCGCACCTTTTGAATGTTTGTAATGTTTGGGAGCTCACCTGCTGTAATGTTCAGAGAAATGTTGGGACCCAGTGAAAACGTGTCATTACCCAAGTAACTCAATTGCAAAAAAACAGCCATAACAGTTTGTTTCTTTAATTTACTGTATTCATAGTCTACCTTTGAAAATAATGGCTAGTATTTAATTAGCTTCAGGCCATGCATTCCACTCATTAATGACAACATTTATGAGCAAGCAATAAGCCAGGTTGTCAGCTGACCAGAACAGAAAGATCCAGGCTTGCTTTGCACCTCCAGTATCAGCTTTCTCCGCCGAAATCAGCAGGTGAAGGTTTTTTTACTGAAGAAACACACATTATCACCTGCTGATATCTGCTGCGGCAAAGCTCAGCAGCAGGGCTTAGTTTAAAAAGTGACTATCTGCTTCAACAATTCAGTTTAGCCAATTTATGTAGTTTTTAAAATAAAAAAAGTTTTTTTTTAAAAAAAATATATTTCCTAACTTTATATAGAGCTTTCCTTTCTAAAAAAAATCTCCAGAACTTTTCAAGAAAGTTTCCTGGGTACTAAGAATAGCTTCTCCCCCACCCCATTTTTTTCACAGAATCCTGTGGAAAACAGGTGATTGGAGACCAAGTCCAAACAGTTGTTGGTCTCTTAGACGCTAGCTGATTTCCAGACAGCCACCCAATACTATGTGGTGCCCGGGGCCAAAGATCATGGCAAGGGTTGCATTAGAAGCATCTGTTGCATGGTCTGGACTCTAGAGCAGGGGTCTTCAAACTATGGCCCTCCAGATGTTCATAGACTACAATTCCCATGAGCCCTACCACTTGGCCATGCTGGCAGGGGTTGATGGGAATTGTAGTCCATGAACATCTGGAGGGCCATAGTTTGAAGACCCCTGCTCTAGAGGGTCTCCCAGAACAGGCTGGCTGTGCAGTTGCTGCAATTGCTGTGATTGCGGAGCACAACATGGGCTGCTACAGATAGGTACACTGGGATGGCCACATGCAGCTACTCTATGTGGAGGCTTCAGTTCATACCAATGACAGCTGGGTGTAATGTTGGTCAAATTATAAGAAGAAGAAGAAGAGTTTGGATTTATATCCCCCCTTTCTCTCCTGCAGGAGACTCAAAGGGGCTGACAATCTCCTTGCCCTTTCCCCCTCACAACAAACACCCTGTGAGGTGGGTGGGGCTGAGAGAGCTCTGAGAAGCTGTGACTAGCCAAGGTCATCCAGCTGGCGTGTGTGGGAGTGTACAGGCTAATCTGAATACCCCAGATAAGCCTCCACAGCTCAGGCGGCAGAGCTGGGAATCAAACCCGGTTCCTCCAGATTAGATACACAAGCTCTTAACCTCCTACGCCACTGCTGCTCCTTTCATATTTCTGAACACCCAGCATATGGGCCAGACCATCTCATGGACAGGATCATTCAGATGAATGAATCTGGAAGATATAATGGTGCAGTAGTTAAGAGCAAGCGGACTCTAATCTGGAGATCCGGGTTTGCTTCCCTACTCATCCACATGAAGACTGCTGGGTGAGCTTAGAGCTAGTCACCTGTTTGCAGCCTTCCTGGATTTAAAAGGGGCATTTGACTCCATATCTAGAGCCCTTTCCCCCTCACAACAAACACCCTGTGAGGTGGGTGGGGCTGAGAGAGCTCTGAGAAGCTGTGACTAGCCCAAGGTCATCCAGCTGGCGTGTGTGGGAGTGTACAGGCTAATCTGAATACCCCAGATAAGCCTCCACAGCTCAGGCGGCAGAGCTGGGAATCAAACCCGGTTCCTCCAGATTAGATACACAAGCTCTTAACCTCCTACGCCACTGCTGCTCCTTTCATATTTCTGAACACCCAGCATATGGGCCAGACCATCTCATGGACAGGATCATTCAGATGAATGAATCTGGAAGATATAATGGTGCAGTAGTTAAGAGCAAGCGGACTCTAATCTGGAGATCCGGGTTTGCTTCCCTACTCATCCACATGAAGACTGCTGGGTGAGCTTAGAGCTAGTCACCTGGTTTGACATAGGTACATGTGAAAGAGATTTGAGAGTCTTAGCAAACCACAAACTGAACATGAGTCAACAATGATGCAGCCATCTACACCTGCATAGCTATGCAGATGAAAGCAGCAATTTTGTTTAAAAAAAGAAAGGGGGCAAATAAAGCGCCTCCTGCCTGGCATTCATTCATTCATTCATTCATTCATTCATTCATTCATTCATTCATTCATATACCGCCCTCCCCCAGAGGGCTCACTCACAAGTGGCTGCAATCCAGGATTTTTAAAAGACCCGCTAGTTTAGTGATTTTCAGAAAAACCCGGGTTGGGATAAATAACGTGGGGCAGACTCGTTTGGGGGGCGGGATCTGTATGAAGTTCCCCCCAACAGGTTTTTCAGCATCCTACACCTGTGCTTATTGGCTGGTGGGGATGGGGGCCTTCCAACTCTATGTTTCTTTGATTCTCAGAAGTTTCTCAGCCTCACCCACCTCACTAAGTCACTGTTGTAGGGAGAAGAAGGGAAGATTGTTTTTCAGCCACTTCGGGGCTCCTTTCGGTTAAGAAAAGTGGGGTATAAATCCAGCCTCCTCTTCTTTTTCTGAACTACATATGTGTGTTTTTTTTCAGGGTAGCAACGTAGTTAGTGTATTGGATTAGGACTGGAGGAGACGTAGGGTCAAATCTTCACTTTTCATTAATTATGCTGGTCAATCTTGGACTGGCCATTTTCCTATAAAGATAAAAGAACTATGCATTCTGCCTCGAGTGTTTTAGAGAATGTATAGGAGAAAATGGCACCAATTCTCTCTTTTGCTCTGCAGAGCTCAGAAATGGACATACTGGCTTTCCAAGCAATCTTTCCTGCTGATTCTGGTCAGAATAAATGGCATCACCTCGCCTGATTTGCAATTGTCATTCCTCTTGGAATGTTAGGAGACGTCTGAGGGGGGATCTGATTGAAGTCTATAAAATTATGCATGGGGTAGAAAACGTTGACAGAGAGAAATTGTTCTCTCTTCTCACAATACTAGAACCAGGGGGCATCCATTGAAAATGCTGGGGGGAAGAATTAGGACTAATAAAAGGAATCACTTCTTCACGCAATGTGTGATTGGTGTTTGGAATATGCTGCCACAGGAGGTGGTGATGGCCACTAACCTGGATAGCTTTAAAAGGGGCTTGGACAGATTTATGGAGGAGAAGTCGATTTATGGCTACCAATCTTGATCCTCTTTGATCTGAGATTGCAAATGCCTTAACAGACCAGGTGCTCGGGAGCAACAACCGCAGAAGGCCATTGCTTTCACATCCTGCATGTGAGCTCCCAATGGCACCTGGTGGGCCACTGCGAGTAGCAGAGAGCTGGACTAGATGGACTCTGGTCTGATCCAGCTGGCTTGTTCTTATGTTCTTATGTTCTTAACTTAGTTTTAAATATCATATGACTTTTCTATAAACCCAAATGACTAATCAAGCAACCATGGCAGAAAATGGTGGCATTGTGAAGCTTAAGCCTTCCAAATATCCTAGCTAAGGTGCTTGTGCTTTAAAAAAGAAAAGAAATTACAAGTAGACACTGAGAGCATTAGCTGTGGGACAGCATTAATTGGTCACTCTTTACTGCTGGCAGGATTACCAGGTGATTAACAGATTCGAATATTGTAAGTGTTAATATATTCATAAGCTTTTTAATGATCTACTACCACACTGTGCTGAGTCTTCAGAACTACACTTTCTAGTGGTTCAAAGGAACAGTTCCATGAAATGGAAGATATCTTTATGACCTTGCTGGAGAAAGACGGTTGTTTCATGGGCCCTCACAGAAAATCAGTGGGAAGGCCTGACTACAACTTCGTTTGACTTCATTGACATCTTGTTAAAAGAGTTACTGGATGAATCTCAAGTTCACTTGGTGAATCTCAAGTTCACTCGGATAGAACAGCTTTTTTTAAAGGGGATTTTTTGAGGTTGTTGCTCTTTCTTGCAGTAATTACTTCATTTGGGTAAATATGATGAATTCAAAAAGAATTCAGTGAAAAACAGCAGAAACCTGCTGCTGACTTTAGTTTCATATCCCTTAAAAAAAAAACCTTGGTCAATTCCCCATGGGGGAAATATCCCGGGATACGCACAGTAGGCATCCTGGTTCAAGGAGGGACTCCCCATGGCTCCCGGGCCAAATTCGGCTCTGTCTCGACCCTTCCCTGTGATATCCTCCTCATCCCAGAATTTTCAAAAGCTGCAGGAAGGCGGCGTTTTTTGAGAATCCCAGGATGAGGCCAGTGTCGTGGGGAATCGTCCTGTTTACTCTCTTCCCCAAAACAAGTTCAGCCCATTTTACTCCTCTCAACCCAGATTTTTCAAAAACCATTAAACTAGCCATCTTTGTTCCCCTCAACCCAAATTGAAGATGATTCCTGCCAGCGGAGTGAACACAAAGCTGACAGGAAATGCTTTATTTCGCCCACTCAAACCTCTTATTTTCATTTTTTGCCACTCACACCCACCTTTTTGTGTCCTGCAGCAGGTTCTCCAGGAAGATTCTCCACAGAGGTTTCCTCTGCTTGAAGCTCATCTGTGCATGATTTTGCTGTATGAAGAAGATGAATAAAGTTTGTTTTGCCTAGTGATCCCATGCACGTGCTGCTTTTCCTTTCCTTTTTTGTTTGAGAGGGCTGTTTATGTAGCTATAGCTACACTAGAGAAGTTTCAATATGCTCATATTTGTGTCACTGTAGCTTCACAGACATCCCCCTCAGAAAAAAAGGATTACTAGGCAAAACAAACTTTATTCATTTACTTCTGACAGTAAATCCTCTGAAGATGCCAGCCACAGATGCAGGCGAAATGTCAGGAGAGAATGCTGCTAGAACACGGCCAGACAGCCCAGAAACCACACAGCGCCCCAGTGATTCCGGCCGTGAAAGCCTTCGACAATACGACAAAAGCCTGGTTTGTCAGAACTGGCTTTCCCAAACTTTAGTGCTTTGACACTTATCAATAAATGCTACTGATCAACAACACAGAGTCTGTTTATTGGCTTAAGGTTCAAGACCTAACATTATGCTGTTCTTTCATGCTGTATCTGAACTGAGCCCAAGCCTATTAAAGGGAAGAAGGACCAGTTTAGAGAAGGACTCTCCCTGGAATGTTGTCCCTCCAGTCCCCCTTCTTGGCAGTCTTGTTTTCCATGGCTGGAAAAGGAAATGCAAATCTTTGAAAAGGAAATGGTGGAAGATACGTTTCTTTCTCAAGGGGCAGCTGAAATATGGTCAGGAAACTATCCTTTTCTTATTTCAGTTCATCAGCTGGTCTAAAAAACTGTCTTCTATGCAGTGGCGTAGGAGGTTAAGAACTTGTGTATCTAATCTGGAGGAACCCGGTTTGATTCCTCGCTCTGCCGCCTGAGCTGTGGAGGCTTATCTGGGGAATTCAGATTAGCCTGTGCACTCCCACACGCGCCAGCTGGGTGACTTTGGGCTAGTCACAGTTCTTCTGAGCTCTCTCAGCCCCACCCACCTCACAGGGTGTTTGTTGTGAGGGGGGAAGGGCAAGGAGATTGTAAGCCCCTTTGAGTCTCCTGCAGGAGGGAAAGAGGGGATATAAATCCAAACTCTTCTTCTTCTTCTTCTTCTTCTTCTTCTTCTTCTTCTTCTTCTTCTTCTTCTTCTTCTTCTTCTTCTTCTTCTTCTTCTTCTTCTTCTTCTTCTTCTTCTTCTTCTTCTTCTTCAAAAAGCCTTTTTATCCACTTCCCCCTTTTCAGTACATTGTATTATGCAGCTGCATTTAGTCTGTCTTATCATTCCCTTTCTTTCTACCATTCTGTCAATCGCATCTTGAACTATGCTCCATTTCTTAGAAATCTACCTTGTCGTGCTTGATGGCTTCTTCTCTACACTTTGCTGTGGCCTCACGTCTCTCTAATCCTATTAAATCCTTCTTAATATCCAGCTTAATCATATCCAGTAGTGTATTTCCACACCCCCAATTTTATTTTCTTTCATAATCTATTCTTCCCATTGATGCAGAAAGATACTCTGATTGTAGCCAGAACAATTTGTCTTTGTCCCTTGAAATTAAACCATAATGTTTATTTAAAAAAACCTAATTCTGTGCCTCAATATGTTTGATTTACCCTAGAACCTATTGGAATCCTTGGAGATGACTGGTCATAAAGGAAGGCTATTTATTAGTAAAGAAAAACAAGCCCAGTGTTGAAGGTGGCATTAAGTTGATTGGTAATACCAGATAAGACATCCATCGGCCAGTCCCTGAGTCCACCTTCCAGCTGCTTTCTCTTCTTGTAGGGAAGATGCTGGAACTTGGATCATATCATAAATTTTAAGTGTGGAAAGAACTGCCATATGTAGCAGTATACCCCTAACTCCTCCCTGTGCAAATTTACACATTAGATTTTTAATTGTTGTAACTACACTAGAAGCCAGTCTTAGCAATATAGTGAGGTATATATACAGTTAACCAATTAATAAAATAAAATCTTAACCCTATGGCTATCTAACCTGGGCCAATGATTCTTAACAGATTGTATACCGCACCCAGGAGACAGCCAACACATCATGCAGGACGCTGAGAAGTTTGGGGACAAATACGGAGCCCCTCAGGGATGGGGCGGTATAACAGTCTAATAAATAAATAAATAAATAGATAGATAAATAGATAAATAGATAAATAAATAAATAAATAAATAAGGGATTTTGACAGTCCCTTCTCTCCATATGCAGTGGATTCCAATTGTTTGTCTGTCTTCTTTTTTTTTTATACTGCTCATCTAAACCTGAGAAAATCTCAGGTTATTCATTCATTCATTCATTCATTCATTCATTCATTCATTCATTCATTCATTCATTCATTCATTCATTTATTTATTTCCTGCACTATCCACACAGGGTTCTAGATTTTTTTTCTCCAGGTCTTTAAAATGTTACACACCAAATGGGTATCATGATGGCTATCAGACCCATTGAACATCTGCCTGAGATGTGTGCATTACAATCCTATAGCATAAATTTTCCTGCGTCAGTCAAGATGCCTTGTCTGCAGTATTTCTTTTACATCCTGATTTTTACTTGAATGTTGGCTGGGGGGATTCACTGTTAATATTGTGCATTTAGTGGGTATAATGGATTACCCTTGTCATTAAAAGGTATTATTAAAATGTATCCCATAGAATTAGTTCTCATGGTGCTTAGAAAAAGTCAAGGAATTACAGACTATGATATAGTTAGGACAGCAGTGCATACAAGTTTTAATTTGTACTTCATTCTGTCTGGATGAATTTGCTAATCCCCAAAAATGAAAAAAAAACCCACCAAATGCCTGAATAGCATTAATATTATTTAACGTACTAAAATAGGGCCCCTAACCCCTATTTCCAAAGGAAAACACATTTCACACTGTAGTTCCCTTCCAGTCCTCCTGTCCCAGTGCAATAAAATTGTCAGAGATTGTATCCAAGGCCTTGATGAAGAGTGGGGTAGTCGCTGTAGCCCAGGTTTTGCAGTGGGCTCCATCCAAACCCTGCCCTGCTACCCACCTTTTCCCCATGTTGGCAGATGGTTGGTTTTGCAGAGAAGTGGCAAACTCTGTGATTAAATCCAACCAACGGCTTGTCAGTTGGGTTACCCAGGCCCAGATTCTTATTCCCTTGAACCTTTTTACATGGTGGGGTTAGTAGGACATTGTGGCAGAAAATCTGTTGGAGTCTATTTTTAAATAAACTCATAGCACACAGTCTGTGGGAGATAGCCAGTGTGTGGGTAATGGTTAAAAGCAGTGGACTTTGATCTGGAGAGCTGGGTTTGATTCCCCGCTCCTCCACATGAACAGCACTCTTATGTGGTGAACTGGATTTGTTTCCCTGCTCTTGCACATGAAGCCTGCTTGGTGACCTTGAGCTAGTCACAGTTCCCCCTGAATTCCCTTGGCCCCAGCTAGCTCACAAAGTGCTTGTTGTGGGGAGAGAAAAGGAAGGGATTTGTCAGCCGCCTTGAAACACCTTAAAGGGGTATAAATGCTCCTCCTCCTCCTTTCCCTCACACAAGCTAAGCCTGCTAGAGGAGGGCACGAAGATGGGTTTAGCTCTCCTCATCCATATGCTCAATTTGTGTTTAAAACAGATCCCCCACTTCCCATTTTCTTTTCCCGTGATTAGATGTACTTCTACACAAATGCACAAGGTTCACTCAGTTGAGCTTGGTATGCAGCCATAAACCAAATGTCTCTCTGACCTCGTGATAGTCAAATACTTTAAAAGAACACAAAAGTGTGATCGTTGTTATTGACCTCTCAAGGGAAGAGATCTCAGATTGCTCTTCATCTCTAATTTCTCATCTTTCCTCTCCATTAGGAGGGTTTCGTAAGGGCCCAGGTGATGCTTTAAGATATGACTGTTGTTTTAATTATATGTATGTTTTTAGCTGATGTTTTATCTGTACACCGTCCTGATGTAAAGGATTCAATAGTGTTGATGGTGAAGTAACCTTGAGTGCATTCCACAGCCCGGGCGATGGGCCAGATGCATCGGCGGAGACTTTATCTCTGCGCGGGAGATGAAGCCTCTGTTCCCATGGGAAGCAGGAAGGGGGGATGGGGTGACTGGTATTATAACCTGTGCTTCTGGCGGGAAGTGTCATTCCTGCCACTGCGTGTACTTGAGCTTTCTAAGATGTCTTAATAAATGGACTTTTACTCCCAAAGCCTTTTATTTCTGCGTCTATGGAATTCCTTACATTGTGGCAGGAAACCTAATTCATCTATATTCCTGTGCAGTGGACCTCTTGTCTTGCGATGGAGAGGTTGAATTTTACTGCGGAAGGTGCGGTAGCCCCAAAGAGGGGTTCCCGACCTTTCCCTTCTGGATCTGGAGGAACCAGCAGGAGAACGGGCCTCGCTGGTGGCTCTTTTCCCCGCCCTCGTATCAGCACGAAGTCTTCCTTTACTCCGCTGGAACGAGGGACGCGGGATTTATCACCTTGAGTCGCTTGGGGCGCTGTCTATGGATCGAAATGTGGATCGGATCTCTACCCTCGCTTTCATGTGGATTACAAACCTCAGATGCAACCTGTCATGGAGGAGACGGGCTTGACCACCTTTCATGCGGCAACCCAGGAGTCCATTGAACGCATTCCTGGACTCAGATATTTTGGTGATGCTCCCAAAGAACCACCGTGGCACAGCACTGGGGCCCGGCCCAAAGTGACACCGACTCAAAACCTGGAATTGGGAGGGGTATCCAGATCGCTTCCCAATCGGACCCCTGATCCTGGCCAGCGACCGCATCTGAGGTGCCTCGGGAGCCACCGGTGGCTGCGGGCGGCTACGGTGTCTCGATGCCTTCGCTTCCAGACGACGCAGGAGTCCGAAGAAAGCCTGCGCTCCCAGCCAGACGGTTTCCTCTCCCATCGAGGGAGTGACTGGGATGAGGAAGTGGGACGACGGCGAGAAGCTCCAAGCTGCATGGAACCCGTGAACGCCAGTTATGGGAGGAGGAGCGGGCACAGTTGCAGCAAGAGCGAAAACCTGCAGAGGGACCGGAACAGCAGCGCAAAAGAAGTCCAGCTCGAAGTTGGACCGCGCTAAAGACGCTACCCAACGACAATATGCCCAGAATCGATCAGTCCATGATAAAGTCCTGGAACAGTCCAGACTGGATTTACAACGGCAACGCGAAGCTGCTTCAGGCTCTGCGCACGCAAAGTGAGCTCACTGAAGCCCTTAAACGGGACGAACTGGCTAAATTGAACGAGAAAAGGCTGCTTTGCATGCGCCACCAGGATGCATTGGCTCGCAAGAGAGGGGATCTGGCTGCGTTGGAAAGGGAGCTAAGGAGGCAGCAGACCGGGAAGCCCCAAGTTGGAGGTCTATGCTGTTACTGATCATGCCGGGCGCCAGGGCCACGTGCATCTGGGTCCTGCCACCCAAGAACGCCAGCGGCACCGCCAGCTCCGATTCCAGCTCCCCCCCCGTGACAACAGCTGCCCCTGCCCTAACCCAGCTCAACCGGCGCAACCACCTCCTCAGCAGGCACCAAGAGTCAGTCGAACGGGCTACTATCGCCCTCCGATACCAGCCCGCTTTTGATGGGACCGCTTCCAAACTTCCCTACTTCATCTTACAACTCAATGCCCACTTGGAAGACTATGATGATCTATATACCCGGTCTGAACGGCGAAAATACGCGGACATCGGCTCCAGTCCTGGATGGGGCAGCAGCCGACTGGTTCGTGGACTGTTTTGGATTTACAGGATGAGGACTCTCGCGACAGTGCCCGTGATTCCTCCAAGCTTTAAAATGGCTTTCAAGATCCGGCGCCGAGAATGAAGCTATCCGCACCATCAAAACCATCCAGCAAGGCAACCGCCCGCTTGCAGAATTTGTCCGCGGAATTTAGATGCGCGTGCTCGACTTCCTCCTGAGTGGCCTGAACGCATGAAATGCTAATACTTCGGATGCTGTGGACAGCAAGCTACGTGAAAACGGTGTTTCTAATTCGAGTTCCTCGCATTCATTGCGGATTGGATCCAGTTGGGGTCTCAAGGCGCCTCGCTTGGAATATCGCCACAAGGAGGCCGCCACGCCCTAAAACCACTACTGTGTCCACCAAGTCAAGCCCAGCCGCTTCCTACCGAAACCACCTCCGAATCACGACTTTGGGTTGTGTCTTTACGCGGAGGGCCAGGTCATCTAGCCGCCAACTGTCCTAAGAAGCAAAACCAATCCACCCCAGCTCCACAAGACTCCGCCTGCCAAACCACCACGCAGGTCAGGGGTCAGCCCCCACTGGCTCATCATCCAAAGCGGTGACCGGGCTACACCCAGAGGAGGGGGGAAGCAGCTGTTTGCCTTTCTTCAGCCCCCATGGACATGGGCCCGACTCCTGACGCTGGTGAGTGAAGGCAGCTCCCATTACTGTTCAAGCATTTCTGGCCAACCCCGCTAAACACACCTTTCGCATTATAGCCTGCGGCCCTTGTGGGATTCCGGCTGCTCCCACTGCTTAATGCGCCCCAGGTGGCAGAGGAGCTGGGTCTGGACCGAATTCCACTGGCTAAGCCCATACCATTCACCCAAATGGACGGCAGCCCCTCGAAACGAAGGACCGCCCAGTTCAAAACACAGCCGGTTCTCCCTCCGCTTGCCGACCATTGGGAGAAAATTAGTTTCATTTTGGCCAGTGGCCAAACACTCCATAGTTTTGGGCATGCCTTGGTTTGTTGTTACATGAACCAAAATTCATTTGGAAAGACAGGATCCTAGAATTCACTGACCCTCCCGCGGTGAACACATGAATTGGGAAGAAAACCCAACGCGTCTCCTGACACACCCCCCTCCTCTGGCTTTCCTCAGTGATTGCTCCCGATTCTATTGACATTCCACCTACATTTCAAGATCTAGCCAGAGTTTTTTCAGGAGCAGGAATGTGATCAGTTGCCACCCCACAGAGACACTGACTGTAAAATTGTCATACAACCAGGGGCTTAACTACCCAAGGGGTAGAATCTACCGCGATGAGTCCCAATGAGGAGAAGGAACTTCGCGGCTCTTCTTAGACAAGAACCTTGCTCGGTTTCATACGGGCGGGCTACCAAACACACACACGCTTGCTCCCGCTTTGTTTTGTCAAAAGAAAGATGGGTCTTTAAGGCTTTGCACAGATTATGTCGAGGTCTCAATCGCGGTTTCCCTGTCCAATAAATATCCTTTGCCTTTGATCAAGGACCTTTTAGATGCACTTTCGGCAAAGGGCGCATTTTACTAAATTGGACTTGGAGAGAAGCTTACTACAGAGTCAGAATTGCTGAAGGATATGAACACCTGACTGCGTTTAACACAAAGTTTGGACAGTTTGAATACTTAATAATGCCATTCGGGTTAAGTGGAGGGCCCCGGAGGCTTTCATGGCCCCTTATTAATGAAGTTCTCCATGATTTACTGTACAAGGGAGTTGTTGTATACTTAGATGACGTTTTAATTTACTCGCAAACAACAGAAGAGCATGAAATATTGGTTCGAGAGGTGCTGAAACGCTTGCTTGACAACTCTCTCTTTGCCAAACTCTCCAAATGCTGTTTTCATCAGACCTCCATTGACTATTTGGGTTACCGGATCTCGCCCGAGGGGCTTAAAATGGATCCTGCTAAAATTGACGAGTCCTCCAATGGCCTGCCCCACCAACCGCAAAGAACTCCAGTCGTTTCTTGGTTTTGCTAATTTCTATCGTGATTTTTATACCCCAATTTGCTGAACTGACTCTCCCTCTCACAGACCTCTTACGCACTAAGGGTAAGGATCCACTGTCCGTAAACCCGGGCCCCTTTTCTGGTCTGAAAATGTCAAACAGCCTTTGAACTACTAAAATCTGCGTTTACCACCGAACCTATCCTAAAGCACCCTGACCCGGATCTCCCGTTTGTGGTTCACGTGGGCCTCGGACAAAGCACTTGGGGCAGCCCTGTTGCAGAAAAATAAAGAAGATGGTAGACTGGTTCCGTGTGCTTATTTGTCAAAAAAAATTCTCTGGTGCCGAGCTCAACTGGACTGTGGGTGACAAAGAGACTGCGGCCATCAAAGCAGCACTCTCCACTTGAAGCCACTGGCTGGGAGGGGGCTAAACATCCCTTTCAAGTTTGGTGGGATCATAAAACCTGGCAGCTCTTTCCACCCCCCCTCAAGATGTCCGCAAAACAACCGTTGGGCCGACTTCTTTTTCTCGTTTCTCTTTACAGTCCATTTTTCCCTGGGAACCAACAACAACTGGCTGGCCAGCTCTCGCCTACCGAGGAGGGTGGAGCTGCCTTTACGAGACATTCCACTGTTGTTCTTTCCCCTCCCAGTTGGGGTTGGCTGTCACTTTCAGATCTCAAACATCCACTTCTCCTCCGCCCCCGTTCCCAGTCGTCTCTCCTTTCCTTGCGGGGAATTGGAGGCCGGGGCTACCGCAATTCCAGCGGCGTAAGGGGACTCCCAGTGCGTTTGGAGAATGGGGTTTTGGCGAGAATGTTGATGCGTGCCTCCCCTCCGCAAAGCAGGTTCTTGAAGCTTGCCCGCGATGCCCGTTCGGCTGGGCATTTTGGCTTTTGAAAACTCTACGCGGGCCGGTGGTTCTGGTGGCGCGCCCAATGCGCAAGACATTGAGGCATACATTAAAGGCTGCTTTCGGTTTATTGCAGAAGCCAAAACCATCCCGGGAAAAGCCCCATGGACTATTGGGCAACCTCTCCCGGTAGCTTCCCGGCCTTGGTAAGTCATCTCCATGGATTTCATTACAGATTTGCCCGAAAGTCATGGCAACACGGTTTTATGGGTGGTGGTAGACTTATTCTCTAAGCAAGCCCATTTTATTCCATGTGCTTCCATCCCTCCGCTCGGCTCCTAAGTTGGCACGCTGTTTATTCAACATGTTTACCGTCTCCATTCGCCCCGTTAAGGTGGTCTCAGACCGCTGCCCCCAGTTCATCTCCCAAGTTCTGGAAAGCGTTTTTTTTGGGGTTGTTGGGGGCGCCCGCCGCCGCCCTACCGTTCAAAGTGACGGCGAGACGGAGAGAACGTAACAGAACCTTAGAGCAGTATTTACGTTGTTACACCAAGCTACCACCAAGACAATTGCGAGAGCTTATTCCGTTTTATGGAGTACGCCTACAACAATGCGGTTCATAGTAGTACAAAGAAACCCCTTTGAAATTGTGTCTGGTCGCTCCTTCCACGCCGTTGCCACAACTACCAACGAGCTGCCTTTGGACTCCCCCCAGAATTTCAACAATGGATTTCATCCCTAGCCCGAGGGATGGAAGTCGGTCCAGACCGCCTTTACAACAAGCAAAGGACTCCCAAAACTGCAAGCGGATAAACACCGCCAGTTCCCTCATGCGTGTGGGCTCCTGGGTGTATTTATCTACAAAAAAATCTCAGAGGCGTGCATAAATTTTCTAAACTTGGCAAGAGATTTGTGGGACCCTTTCAAATTACTAAAGTGATTAATGATGTCACTGCCCGCTTAGATTTGCCTAACTCTCTTAGTAACATCCATCCTGTCTTCTTCCATTCCAGCTTGCTCAAGGAGGCTCCGCTTCCGATGCCTGGCACGACTACCTGAGAGGCCCCACCGACTATTATTGATGGCCACAAGCACTACGAAATTGACGCTATCCTGGACTCTCGCTTTAATCGCAAACGCTTGCAATATTTAGTTTCTTGGGTGGGATATTCCTCTGGGTATAATCAATGGGTCTATTCCGAAAACATTGAAGCCCCCACCCTTATTGCTGCTTTCCACCGCACCTTTCCGCACAAACCTGGGGGGAAGGGGTCTTCTTTAGGGGAGGCAGAGTGTAAAGGATTCAATAGTGTTGATGGTGAAGTAACCTTGAGTGCATTCCACAGCCCGGGCGATGGGCCAGATGCATCTGCGAAGACTTTATCTTTACGCGCGAGATGAAGCCTCTGTTCCCATGGGAAGCAGGAAGGGGGGATGGGGTGACTGGTATTATAACCTGTGCTTCTGGCGGGAAGTGTCATTCCTGCCACTGCGTGTACTTGAGCTTTCTAAGATGTCTTAATAAATGGACTTTTACTCCCAAAGCCTTTTATTTCTGCATCTATGGAATTCCTTACACCTGAGCCTTTGGGGATAGGGCGGTATACTACTACTACTACTACTACTACTACTACTACTTCTACTACTACTACTACTACTACTACTAATAATAATAATAATAATAATAATAATAATAATAATAATAATTTATTTATTTATTTATTTATTTATTTATTTATTTATTTATTTATTTATTTATTTATTTATTTATTTATTTATTTATTTATTTATTTATTTATTTATTTGTATGCCGCCCTCCCCAAAGGCTCAGGGCAGTTTCCAACATAATAACAATTTAAAACATCATATATATAAGTTAATTAAAATACATAAAATACATAAAATATTAAACTAGAGATGGCATCAGCTATTCTATTCCCCCTTTTATGAACCCACGGGAGGCCAGATGTTTGCTTTTTATCGCGGTTGATATCATCCCGGCTGGCCAAACGCCTGGCGGAACAGGTCTGTTTTACAGGCCCTGCGGAAACTTTGTAAATCCCGCAGGGCCCTGATCTCACCTGGAAGCCTGTTCCACCAGGTAGGGGCCAGAGCCGTAAAAGCCCTGGCCCTTGTAGAGGCTTCCAGGGGCCTAGAAGGGCGATATAGGGAGAGACGGTCCCTTAGATATGCAGGGCCAAGGCCGCGAATGGCTTTAAAGGTCAGTACCAAAACTTTAAACATGACCTGGTACTCGATCGGCAGCCAGTGCAGTTGGTATAGGACCGGAGTAATCCGGTCCCTCGCTGTTGCTCCGGAAAGGAGTCTGGCTGCCGCATTCTGTACGAGTTTCAGTTTCCGGATCATGGCCAAGGTAAGCCCGCGTAGAGCGAGTTACATGCTCCCATTCCCATCTGACACGATCCTCACTTGGGTGCCATGTGAAGCACCAGCGGTGAGGGATCGCCCTACACTTGGGCCCCCTCTCGGTGGCCATAATAATAATAATAATAATAATAATAATAATAATAATAATAATAATAATAATAATAATAATAATAATAATAATAATAATAATAATAATAATAATAATAATAAGACTCTGCCTTCCATGGCAGTGGGGAGCATTTGGTCTCTATCCCCCACTATGTCCCTGTCTCCAGCACCTCGCCTGCCTTCCAGATAAGCAGTACATTTCTTTCTTTTTCTTGACTGTGGTTTATGTTTATGGGGAGGGAGTGGTGGTAGAGCTTGTAGCTGCAGATTCTGCTGCAAGCCAGTTTTAGCCATATAATAATTGCAGGAAAGTTGAAATTTGTACATAGAACACTTCATTGGGACAAATCTGTTGGAAGATGCCACCATTTCAATTATATGATCCCCTAAGTCACTATCTCCCCTCACTGCTCTTCCCTCGCTCAGCTCTGAAAATTAAGACAAGGTGTCAGAATAAAAGTCATTTTTAAAGATTTCCAGAGATTATTGAGGGCCATTTATAGCCTTGCTAAGGATATTAAAAACCTTAGAGTTAGTGGTGGGATTCAGCAGGTTCACACCATTTCAACAAACAGGTTGTTAAAATGGTACTTGTATACAATCAGTTAAATTATTTGAATTGCACCACTGCTTAGAGGGGATTCAGTTCGGACTCCAATTATTCATTTCAGAGTGCCCATCCTTACCCTATACTCTGACTAAGAGGGCCCTGTTAACAGAAGAGGGGGGAATTGTTGTAAGCTAGTTTCAAACTTTTGGGATGTAAAGTGGAACATTTATTATGTAAAAAAAATAAACAATCTACACATGTGTATACATCAGAATAGCCTTGCTATATATAATGAAGATCCGTTGTCGAGCACACTGTTTCTAATGGAAGCCGGTCATTTGCCTAAAACAGTTCATGAAAGGATGGGTTTGGCCGGCCTGCTGTTTGTCCTCATCATCTGGTACTTGCCGTTGCTGAACGTTGAAGATTCATTCAGCTATCTTGGCCAAGAGCCATTCACGGGGCATGAAATATTTAATCCTTTTTCAGAAGCCCTCTAAACCAGTGAGCATCACACCACACACTGAATTGCATAGGCTAATTATGTGCCAATTTTATGTGCACTTGTATCTTATGGATTTTGAAAGTATAAAGAGCTAGAATTATGGAATCAACTGGAGATGATGAACCTTGAAGAAGCAATTTTGTGCTTGTGGCAAAACCCTGTATTTAATTTTAAAAAAAAACACACTGACTTTTATAATTACTTTGCATAAAACAACAGTAGCCAAGAAGCTAACAATCTCTGGCCCTTTCCGAACATGCAAAATAGTGTGTTTTCAAACCACTTTCACAACTGTTTGTAAGTGGATTTTGCCATTCCGCACAGCTTCAAAGAGCACTGAAAGCAGTTTGAAAGTGCATTATTCTGTATGTGCGGAATGAGCCTCTGTTTCTTACAGGAAAGGAAAGAACTGAAGACTGCCCACTGTTACCCCTTATAGAAACTGAGGAAAAGAGGAGGAAAGTCTCAGGTGGAAGAAGGATTAAGTGCACCCCTCCTGACCAAAGCTTTTCCATGGCAATTCATGTCCTTCTAGTCTGAATTTGTTTATAAGAAGCAACCACAAAGCATGAAATACAGCAGATTAAGGCAAAACATGCAGCTTTGGCCCCAGGAGATGGGTTAAAATACAAACACTTTATGCAAAGATTAGCTTTTTTCAGTCACTGGGAGACTTGCCTCAACAAATCTTCACAGAGATGTACTTCCTCTCATGCAGTCAATCACAGAAGATTCTGTTGCTCTAATGTGATCCATGTCATTTTAGTGTCAGGACCATGCCTGTCAGTATCTTGATGTCTTGCTGTGTGTGATTTGCAATTGTTTTCCTGTTTCCCTCTTCCCAGCCCATCTTCAAAGAGATGTGAAAGGTTCCCAGGATCTTTGTAACTTTGTAGTAGAAACTGTAATGGACATTTGGTGTGTGGTGAAACGGGGAGGGGGGGATTAAAAGATATGAGTCCTGGATCTGAGCTCTCTAGCTCAGACTCTGCTTTACATTGTTATTCTTCACATCACCTGGAATAAACTGCTTTTGGACTTTCCTACGGTCTCTGTTATTTCCACGTTTGAGAGTCTGACATTAAGCAGAATCTCCCAGTTTGACCCGCACTCGGATCCATGGCCGGCAAGGGTGGAGCTGTAGGCGGGTCTCCGGCTGGCGAACCTGATGAGGGAACAGGGTGAGTTCCAGACAAGGACGAGATGCCCCGCAACCCAGACTTAGGAGACGAGGAGAAGGATGCTCCCATTCCCATCTGACAAGATCCTCACTTGGGTGCCATGTGAAGCACCAGCGGTGAGGAGAGCATGGGATCGCCCTACACTTGGGCCCCCTCTCGGTGGCCATGCTGGGCGGTGTGAGTCCACTTGGCTCATGCAACACATGGACATTTACTTGGAGTGGGACCCGGAGGCGCGAAATGAGTGGTCGCGGGTCCAGGTCCAGGCAGGGGCGTGGGCCCCTGAGCAAGGCGTGGTGGTCTGGCGGCAGGAGCAAGATGAGATGCAGCAGGAGATACACTTCCTACGGCGCAACATGGAACTCCTCTTGGCCCGCGCCGAGGCAGCAAAGCAGGATTGCCAGGATCCGCCACAGTTGCTGCCACCGCCTCTGGAGGGGGAGCAGCTGGTGTCCATGCCCCCCAACGACATGCTGCCAAGCATCCAAGCATCCAACCTCCAAGCATCCTGGACAGTTTTGACTCTCTTGATTTTCCCTTTCAGCTTCCTGCGCACTATCCCCCTCATCTTTGAGAAATTTCCCTTTCTGAAGGCGAATGTAACTACATTAGTAGTTGCCACTTGTTCGCATGCTGAGATACTGAATCTGACAGCATTGTGGTCGCTGTTCCCTATCGGCTCAACAACACTGACTTCCTGTACCAGGTCCTGGGTCCCACATAGAATTAGATCTAGGATCACCTCTCCCCTGGTTGGTTCCACAACCATCTGCTCTAAGCCACAGTCATTTAGCATATCCAGGAATGCTCTCTCCTTACTATGACCTGAACATGCATTTTTCCAGTTTATATGGGGATAGTTAAAATCACCCATTACCACTACATTTTTGTTTTTGTTGGCCTCTCTAATTTCTTTTTCCATCTCAGAATCCTCTTGTGCACTTTGGTCAGGGGGACGATAATATATTCCTAATATTAAACTGTCCTTCACACCTGGTATTGATATCCACAGTGATTCTGTAGGGGAACCAGCTCCCCTTGCATTGTCTATTTTATGTGATACTATGCTCTCTTTGATGTAAAGGGCAACTCCACCCCCAATGCGCCCTGTCCTATCCTTCCTATAGAGCCTGTAGCCTGGTATAACAGCATCCCACTGGTTCTCTTCATTCCACCACGTCTCTGTAATGCCCACTATATCAAAGTCCTCCTTCAAAACTCTGTACTCTAGCTCCCCCATTTTAGGTCGAATGCTTCTACTATTAGCATAGCGACACCTGTATACCCTGTCTCTGTCCTTAACCTGGGATTTATGTGCTTTACCCTTAAGTCTTTTGTAGACACTATTCCTTATCACATGCACATTGCTATGTTCCTCACTTGTATGTGGTTGATTTAGAAAAACCTCCCTCTCTGTTTGCATCCCCATAGATACTGTATTCCGAACCGGAGTCACCTCAGCTCCTGTCGGCTTTCCCCCAGAATACCTCCTTTACCTCTACTGAAGAATGAGGCTGCTGAATAAAATTCTGTGCTTTGAGGAGAAAGCCTAGCTCAACCCTTCACTCTTCAAAGAAGGATGGGAATGTAAGAGAACAGAATGGGATAAATCCCTCAAGCAATGAGTCATCCAAATTAAAGTTGGTGCGCATGTTCAAGACAGCATGGGGCGTTTCTAGTCAGAAGTTCAGTTTGTTCACACATCTATGAATAAGAGGGTTAGGAGTGACTGAATCTCTCTTGAACACTGTTACAACTTTCCATAAGTACATGAGCTAATAAAAGTCACTGGACTTCGGAGATTTTGACTACACGCAGCCTGGGACCCTCGTACCTTCGGGACCGCATTACCCCATATGTCCCTACTCGGCCTCTGCGCTCAGCAGAGGCCAATTTACTGGTGGTTCCTGGCCCCTCAATGATGTGATTGGCCTCGACTTGGGCCAGGACCTTCTCAGCCCTGGCCCCTGCCTGGTGGAGCGCTCTCCCTCCAGCTGTCCGGGCCCTGCGGGACCTGGGTGAATTCCGCAGGGCCTGTAAGACTGAGTTGTTCCGCCGGGCTTTTGGAGTGTCCAGTCGCTGAGAGTGCCCCTTTTTATTCCTCCGGTTCAGAGTTCCCATGATCATCTATGGGACCCACTTTTTGTTTTGCTTCCCCGCTCTGGGATGGTTTCAATTGGGGTATTGCGGGACATCATCTTTGTTAATTTTATCACTGTGTTTTAATCTAATTTTAATGGGGTTGTTTATATGGGTTATTGTACACTGTGTAGACGAAATTATGTTGTACACCGCTCAGAGCCCTTCGGGGGTAGAGCGGTATAAACAACTCATAAATAAATAAATAATTAAATAAACAAAATGGAATGGTTATAGGTTGAACTTAGTATGAAATGACAATGTCAGATAATATGAATACCTTTATTTCTCTCTTCCTTCTCTGGCATGGAGGAGATCCAGCTGATGACGAAGCCCCTCTTCTCCAGAACTGAGGCAAGAGGAAAAAAACCAGTCCAGGATTTGCAACATTGGTCACTGAGACACCCCCCTCCCTCAGGCAGGCACACAGAGCTTAGGTGTTTTAGATGTTTGAAAAGCTTGTGGTGCATAGGAAGGGTCTGTAGCTCAGGAGCAACCTACAAGTTTGGAATTCTATGAAAAGGAGCTTCTCAAGGCTTCTGCATGAAATACTGAATAGCTGTTACCAAGAGTTATGCATAAGATTATTTCCTGCTGTTTTAAGTCCTTTCTGGCCCCTTTGGCAACCGTTTTGCAGCAGCACCCACTAACTTCTTTTAACATTTCAAAGGTATCCAAGTGCTGAAAAGAAACTGGAGACACTGTACTACAAACAGTATTTGAAATCTGGACTCTCCGTTCCTCCTTCCTTTCCCCTGGATGTCCAGTCATCTAGCTGACTGCCTACTACAAAAGCAGCACTTAGTTGCCACCACAGCCCATTAAGTGGAGGTTGCTAGAAGATGAACATACAAAATAGGAAGCCTATGGAGATCCTCACTACATCACTGGGAGGGCCATGAACTTTCCAAACTCGGAATTGTTTTAGGAACCTATGAAGTAGTTCTTGAATTCTTGGGAAGTCTGAATTAAACTGGGGAGTGTCACTTATTGCAAGTTCTTGCTTTGTTGGATGCCTTTTCATAACCAGGAGACAGAATGAGTTTTACAAAACAGTCTTGTGGGACAGGAAAATTGTATTTGATATTGAAAATATATAATGGATCTATATAACCAATGTGACCAATGATTCAAGAAGGCTTTCTCTCTAGGCCAAGTGCTTAGCAGTTAGATGCTGGCAGAAGCTCATCACTAAAGAATGTGGTACAGCATGACACATAGTTCAGAGGTCAGAAGTCAAAGGAGACATAAAACTTGTAGTGACAGTGAAATTGTATTTTTCTATATTTTAATGAACACTGAAATGATAGTGAGATATATGAAAAGCGTGCATAGATGTAGTCTAATGGAATCATATATTATAGTTATTGTTATAATCATTTTTTAACCTTTTAAATAAATAAGCTATATGTTTGTTAAATCTTTTTACACTGGAGATGTCTCCCTCTTGGTATACTCATCCCTCAGGAATTCAGGTGTCTGTCTTGATAAAAGTCAGACACTCTTTAGCTCACTCCGAAGGGAGGAGCATCATGTTGTCTTTGTTCAAGAAAGGCAGAAGAGCCATTCTGATTTTAGCTTACCTCATGAGGCTGGATCTTGGAGAAATATGATAATAGTAGGTAAGGGGAGGGATTTGAATTGTGATGTATGTATTCTTTGTATTTATAAAAGATGGAAGTCTTTGTCTGGCTGGGTGTGACTCTCTCTTAGAGAGACCACCCTGTGGGTAACAAAGTAAAAATAATGTTTCTTTCTCAAAGTCTGAGTCTTTGGTATTTTTACTTCATCAGTCTTTCTAAACGTAACTGAGTGGGATTAAATTCTAGTCCCACAGTCCAAATTCTAGTCCCACAGTCCAAATTCTAGTCCCACAGTGGGATTCTAGTCCCACAGTCTAAACAAAATAATGGTCCCATCACAGATGTAACATCTATTTCCTTGTTGCAATGCCAAAAGCTAGAACACATTTTATGTCAACTATAATAACTAAATATTAGTTATTACTGGAAGTTAACTGAGGCCTTAGAGCCTCAGTGTGGAAAAATTGGTATCCAGTAATGTGGGGGATTTAATAATATACCCTATTCCACATAAAGACCTAAGTAAAATTGTAACTTCATCCACCATTTTCTTCCCCCCCCCCATATGCTCCACAACCATGCCCCAAACTCATCACAGTCTGGGGGATGTGGAGTGTGTGGGCAGGGCAAGATGAAATGTTGGATGAAGTTACAATTTTACTTAGGTCTTTATGTGGAACAGGTTATAAATAGGAGCCCAAATCTCACCCATGTCTTGTACTTCTTCGAGTAAGTCACGTATTTCTCAATTTCATTTGTTTGCCTTCTGTCTACGAGATATATGAGTAGCAATTATATAATGGCAAATAACTGAAATCTAAGAAACTGAACTCGATCAAAATATAAGGTGCAAAGTGATACATTCTGAATTGTGTTTAATGAATGACATAATTGATTATAACCATCTACTGTGGCAAGCAGCTCAAATCTGTGCAAATCAATGATATCACTAATCAAATTTTATTCATGAATTTCAAATACAATTAGCCTCCAGAAGAGGTTTATGGAGATTCTCAAAAGACCAAGGAGAATTTTTATTAGAGCAGAACTCACGTTTCATCTTTATAACTTCCTAAGTCTGACCAATTGACTTCGATATTCTTGATAGTTTTACAGCCCCCCCCCCCCTTCCAGAAAACAAACAATGTCCTTTAATGGAACATATTTCTTTCTTTCTTTTGGGGGGCGGTGTAGAAAACACTGAAATGTTCCATAGTAATTACCTCAACGTATTAACAATGCAGACTACTGAAAGAATGTGCTATTCTCTGTTTATTACTCACATGTTCTGAGCTTTTCAAAGCTTTTGCCCAAACAGCCGTTTCCTGTTGGGCACTATAGATGATACTGTACTTTGTTGGCCTCATTAGACCCCAAAGTCCCGTACAAGCCGTAGCAGCTCTCTAGAAGGCATGCTGGAAACGACAGTCTGCAGGCAGAAAAGCAATTAGCATTGTAACTGGTGATAATGACCCACAGTATGGGAGTCTTCTCCGGGCAACACTTTCCACTGTGCCTAATAATAGGATGCTTTAGACATTTCTGCCTTTGAATGGACACACTGCGGTTTTCATTTCAGATGTCAATTTAGTGCTCATTTGGGAAAATAAACATCCTTTGCTTATTTCTTTCAGAAAAAGAACGAAATAAAAATTAAGCCAAAACACACTGCTCTTCTAATGACTACTGGTGTGTGTCACCCTAAAAGTCACCTTGAATCATGTTTTAATCAGCTGGAACAAGGTAACATTTCATTTGTTTCTACCATTTCCTTGCTTGGTGATACCCTGATTGTGAAGACAGAATGATCTAAATTGAGTGCTGATTAAAGCGGAATGAGCACGCAGCTTTAGCTGTGGCTTTATGGGTGCCCCATGCCCTATGCTATAAAAGGTGGTGGCAGAAATTCTAATTACAGCAAATACTAACTATTAAAAAAATAGCTTTGAGATACGACAAGAACTGTAACCATTTCAGCTGTTTCAAAATTGCCCAGAGCAAAAAAGAGAGGTTGAGGCATAGTCAATGAATGAAACGAAGGGCTTCATTTCTAAAGTTCAAACACTGTTCATTGTCATTGTTCAGTTCAAGTTCAAACACCTGTTCAAAGGCGTTGCGGGGATTGTGATTCTGCTTTTGGGTTCTGCTTTTGGAAAACTGCAAACAAAACCTCAAGACTTTATTGCCAGGGAGCTGCCATGTTTCACTTTTTAAAACATCAGTCTAGGCAGGGCCTTGCTGGCTGCTGACTCAGATTACTAGAAACCCCAGTGTGATGGATTAGTGGGTTTCAAACTGCAGCCTGCTCAGTTGCATCCTAACCTGCCAGAAAGACTGGAATCTATAGTTCCTTTGCTTCCTAGTTCAGTTCGGGAAGTAATGATAATCCCATGCTTCCCTGCAAGAAATGATGACTCGGGAGCAAAGTTTGCCTCTGGATTTGATTCAGGAAGTCCAAGGAATCTGTAAATTCTATTCCCTGGCAAGAGATGACCATTTTGCATATGAGTGACTATCATTTTTTGGTTAAAGTGAAGTCTGCAAACCAGTTTCTCCTGTTTAGTGAACTCTGCCTCCCTTTCCACTGTCCACTTCTTAAGGATGCTTTTTTTTTTCCTTTTGGAAGGACTGACAAACAAGTGAGGGATGGGTCGCTCTTCCCTTTTGCCCCACCCCAAGGTTTTCAGGGGAGATCAGAAGGGGAAAAATAGAATTCTCCAAGAAACCTTGGGAAAAGAATTTTTGATCCAGAAGGGGAGTTTTCCTATGACTATGACTTGGGATTAGATATTTGATACAGATGCTGCTTTAGATAAGAATATCAAAGGTGGATTTGGCACAGCACAAACATAATGTCTTTAGGACGTTATAAAAAGTGTTTTGGGGAAGAACTTTGTTCTGCTCTTTTCCCCAAAATGAGTTCAGCCCATTATATGCCTCCCAACCTGTTTTTTTTTCCAAACATCATTAAAATAGCTATCTTTTCCCCTCAACCTGGGTCGAAGATGTCTCCTGTTTGTTGAGTGAACAAACGCAGGCAGGAAATGCTTTATTTCTCCCACCCAAACCTCCTACTTTTGTTTCCATCACTCATACCTGCTATCTTGTGCACTGCAGCAGATTCTCCAAGGAGATTCTCACTGAGGGGACAACACAATTAGAGGAGCTGCAATATGTGCTTATTTGTGTTGCTGTAGCTTCACAGGCATCCCCTCAAAACAACATGAAAGAAGGAAAAACGACACATGTGCAGGATTGTTAGACAAAACAAACTTCATTCATCTGCTTTTCACAGGGAATTAGCAAACAGATGTGCTGCAAGCAGAGGAATCCTCTGTGGGGAATCTCCATGGAGAATCTGCTGCAGCACACAAGATGGCGGGCACGACTGTGAAACCGACAAGAGCGCTGAACAACAGGCAGGAAAAAAGATCCACTTTGGCTGAAAACGCTTGTGTTCTCCCATGCACAAAAATGGATCTTTTCATAATGTCCTAAAGATGTTGCATTTATGCTGTGTGGAATCCACCAGTATTACCTCCAGATTTCCCCCATGGTTTAATCTGCTAAAACAGGAGCACACCAGAGCTTTTCCTTTGTCTAGCACCACTTTCCACAAATTTCCACAGTTTCTCACAGTCATTTTAGCTAGGCTAGCCCTGAATTAAGTAGCAGACAAAACCATTTATCTTTTATCTGATGAGGATCCTTGTGTCACCTATATGATGTCACTGTGTACATTGGCAGTCAAGAAGATTCGTGATAAACCCTCATGTTTAACGTGCTGAAGTCTCTGTTATGCCCTGGTCCTGACCATTTGAAAACAGTTTTTAACCTGGGTGCATTTTTTAAAATTGTTATATGTCTTTTTACCTGGTCAGTTATTTTTGTAATATTGTGATATTGTTAATAATAATAATTTGGGACATCAATTGTTCTGTTCTCAGGAGAAACATCTCATATAATGTCCATAGCAGAGAAGAGTGTTCTGTACAGTATGCTAACAGGAAGACGGCAGAAAAAAAAATACATTTATCATCTGTCTGAGTTACTATGAAATCTTCCTGAGTTCTGTAGCATGGAAACATGAAATTTGTAATAGTGAGTTGCTAGTGAGTAAAAACAAACAAACAAACAAACCCATTTCTCTACTTGGAATGGCTTTTGTGAATATTTAATTTCTCAGCAGGGCAAAGTGTATTACTCAGCATGGTGCAAAGCTGAGTACTGAGTACTGTAGAAAAGAAGCAATTTACTATATTATCAAAGGCTTTCACCGCCGAATTCAACTGGCTGTTGTGGGTTTTCCAGGCTATGTGGCTGTGGTCTAGAAGATCTACCAGACCATGGCCACACAGCCCGGAAAACCCACAACAAGCAATTTACTGGTTGAGCACTGAGAGTCACAATGGAAGCTGAAATACTGACTAGTCTACCCACTGGTCTTCAACAGATAAACTACAACCCACAGATGACCAAAGATTGACCTAAAGAGTATCATACCCATGGTATTTCTACTTTTTATATTAAGTACTTATTTTGGTTTTTTTTAATAAAGAAAAATTGGCTGGGGGAGAGGAAGAGGAGGGTAGAACAAGAGATACAGAGAAATATCAAGAGAAGGAAGATCAGTTAAAGAAACAAATTAAAGGAGTGTCTCATACTGGTCTTTTCCACACAGCACAATCATAGCATCTTGCAAATGTTACTAAAAATCATTTTCAAGGATTTTGTTCACAAAGTGGCCTTTCATTGATAGCACAGCCAGCCAGTGTGGTATAATGGTTAAGAACAGGTGGACTCTAATCTGGAAAACCAGGTTTGATTCCCCACTTCTCCGCATGAGTGGCAGAATCTTATCTGGTGAACTAGATTTGTTTCCTCACTCCTACATTCCAGCTGGGTGACCTTGGGCTAGTTTCAATTCTTCAGAACATTTACCAGCCTTACCTACCTCACAAGGTTTATGTTATGGGTAAAAGAAGGGAAAGGAGTTTGCAAGCCACCTTGAGACTCCTTACAGGAGAGAAAGGGAAATTCAAATCCAAACTCCTCCTCTTCTTCTTTATGAATTTTCCCTCCCTTTTTTAAAATCCTCCAAGTTAGCAGCCATGACAACATCCTGTGTCAGTGAATTCCACAAATTTACTTTATACTCTGGCCCCTTCCGCACATGCAAAATAATGCATTTTCAAACCACTTTCACAACTGTTTGCAAGTGGATTTTGCCATTCTGCACAGCTTCAAAGAGCACTGAAAGCAGTTTGAAAGTGCATTATTCTGCATGTGCGGAATGAGCCTCTGTGTGAAAAAATACTTTCTATTATCAATCCTGAATCTCCCACCCGTTCATCATTTCCACACCATGCATAATGTTATAAATGCATATTATGTCTCCCTTTCCTTGCCTTCTCTCTAGACTAATCAGTCCTAGGATTTTTAACCAGCCTCTATAGGGCCGCAGTTCTATGTATTTCCAGATAGCCAATTCAGTCAAGTTTTTCTCTCAATCTCGTCTCATTTTCCTCCTCATGCCAGCTGCTGTCCCACAGGGCTTTTGTCCAGTCAGGTCCCAAAATCCCCAAATAAACAGCTCTGGTGGGGAAAAAAAGGGCATCCAAGCCAAAGCCATTGACCCCAACCCAAAATTTCATTTCCTAGCGGAATTTGTTTGCAAATTTAGTATTTCATAATTTATTTACTGTGTTTATTATCCACTTTTCTCATTAATATGCAAAGCAGGTTACAAAAGTATAAAATAAGACAAATGCCATTATAACCTATGTCATAAACAATCCAACAAAACTGGACTACACAATTAAAGAACAATGAAATAAAAATAGTATAGCACATTCCATTAGCTGGATTTCATAATGGCTGAACTTTTCACTGACGATTAAAATAACAACTCTATTCTCTTTATGTAACAAGGGCTTCCATTTTATCAAATCTCTATCCATGTTCCCTTTATTCAGAATTAGTCTGGAGTTTTTTACCTCATATGTTCCTCCAACATCCTCCCTCTGGCCCATCAAAACTGATCTCTGACTCAGCACAGACAAGCAGAGTTTCCATTAGAATGGCTGCAACATATAAGCTTCATGGAATAAAAAGGGACTTACCTCTGAGCAGAGATGCCTAGGTAGCTCCCAGTATTCTTCAGACACTCAGAAGGGTTCCACTGGTGAACTCCCTGGCCCTTGAAGGAGAAAGTGGGCCTTACAGAACCAGGGGAGGGACTCTTCACACTGCAAAGTGAATTTTTGGAAGTCATCCCTCTCCAGTTGTTAACAGGGTCTAAGTGGGGGAAAGGTCAAAGGGGACAAGTGAGTGTAAGAAGAGGGAGACTGACTGAATTGGACACATATCTGAAAAGTCGCAACTATAGATGAGCGATCCTCCTTTTATTTTCCCACGTGGTTTGCATAGAGACAATTCCTCCAGTCATTTTGTGAGACATTCACCTTAACTGAGCCACGATTGTCCTGTGAAAGGATTTATCACAGGCAACAGCTCAAACTGTCACATGTTTACAAAACATTGGAAAATCTGAGTGTAAACACAGCAGGGAAGATGCAATATGGTGGCTTTCCCAAACATACATCAGGTTGATGCTTTGACTGTCCAGAACAGGGATTGATTGGTTTGAATTTGAAACAGAAACTGGCATCCAGAGTCATTCCAGAATTCCTTTTTAAGTTTACATGGCCCCCAAATAAACCTATTCCTCACCTGTCAAAAGGATCCATCTTGCCAGTGTACAGACTCTTCCTGACTCTCTCTCAGTGCCAAGGCTCAACAGTCACTTTATTTGTGACATCAGCATGACAAGAATGACACTTTATTTGTGACATCAGAATGACAAGTTTGCATACAGCCTAGACAATTGCTGGGCTAATGGCCGAAGCCACTAACATTACCTATATTCAATTTAATGTCTACCTTCATCACTCAAGTCTGAGGAACAGGTGTGTATACCCTGAAAACCAACTTCCTATATTTTCAAAACTGGATGATCTGATGAGAGGTTGCATTTCATTTCCTGTGCAATCCCATTTGGTTTTTTAAATAAGATTTTATTTTTCTTAATTAACCCCCCCCCCCCCCGAAAACAGAGACAAAATCCCTTTTTACATAGATATACATATACTATAATAAGCAATAAATGAAAATAGCAATAATATTAGAAATAAATAGGCATATGATAATAAACAGAGAGTGGTGATGACCATGGCCCTTTCCACACGGGCCTCCGGGTGCCCTCACACCGGCAGGAATTCTGCCGGTGGAAGGGTGGGGGCCGTTCACACGCGAGCATGCGAGCGGCCCCCGCAGAGGCCTGCACAGGAGCCGCCTCTTCCCCGTCCCTCTCCCACTTACCTCGTTGCCGTCGTCGCCCTGCTGGCCTCCTAAGCCCTGCCCACGCTGCCCTCCGACCTCCAGGGGTCAGAGGACAGCGAGGGAGGGTCTTAGGAGGCCAGCAGGGCGATGACAGCGACGAGGTAAGTGGGAGAGGGACGGAGTAAACAGTGTGTTCCCAGCGGTGCCATTCGCACCGCGCCGCCGGGAACACGCTGTTTACTCAAAAACCTGCAGTTCTAAGGGGTGTTTTTGAGGGCGGCCTGACGCCGCCCTGGGGGAAGGGAAAGGGAGCCAGGTTGGCGCTGCTGCGTTTCAGCAGCGCCACCTGTGCGAATGGCTCCCTGGGGACGGCATTTTTGCCATCCCCAGGCCGCTGTTTTTGGCCCCTTGCGGAAAGGGCCCATGATAACAAATCTTAACATAGATTTCTAAAAAAATAATTTCCATATGTTAAAAAATAAATCCTAATCTATAATTGTCTAAGGCAGCGGGGGAACGTTGCAATGACGATCCCCCAACAAATGGCCATGCAGGAATCATTTACATCCAAGCCCTCTTGAGTCCTATGTAGTGATTGGCCAACTCTCCCACATCATTTTTCTCCTTTGCCACCTTTTCCCCACATTCCCCGTCACCATCACAACCTACCTGCTATGCTGAATGACTCCCAACGCTCCTTGTGGCCTCCAGACACCTCCCAGTGCTTCTCAATACCTCCATATATACAGCTTCTCCCTCCTCCATTTTTCATTTTATGATAATAGTATGAATAATGTCCTTTCCATTTATCTTAGAATTCTTTGGCTGGTCTATTATTCACATATTGTCGAAGGCTTTCATGGCCAGAATCACTGGGGGGCTGTGTGGTTTCTGGGCTGTGTGGTTTCCGGGCTGTTTGGCTTTATTCTAGCATTCTCAGGTGAGAATGCTGCTAGAACACGGCCATACACCCCAGTCTTCTATTCTCCATTTTGCTGCAAATGCAACTCTGGCCATCATTATATATCTAACTTTAAATCATATTCTTGATTTTTTTTGTAATTTAGTATGAACTTATTTATCTGTTTCCACCATTCCTTCAAAGCTTTTTTTCTTGCACATGGACTGGTGATATTTGAAATTTTTTTAAAAATAGTGTTGTTAATCTATTCATATTTATTGTGGAGATGCTGCTTGACCATTAAATTTTTTAGTTCGGCCCACCTCTGTAGGTTCTCTTGTGTCTTTACCCACATTGTTATCATTGTTTTAAAATAATGCACCACATTGTACTGTCAGATTTATTCCTAAATATTTAATTGGATTTGAGGTTACCTTATTTTAAATAATATTTTCATTAATTTTCTCAAATATAATTCAAAAACAGAAAATAACTTTATATATATATATATATATATCACACTGGATCTTAAACTTACAACACTTATATCATTCAGAGAGAACATTACATAGTTTTTAGATTCGTTGCCTTCTAACCTTTAGTTCCAAAACAGCAATAAGTATCTAGTAAATAGTTACTTATATTTTAATCAATAACAAATTAATATTCTTACTATTCTTTGTAAATAATCTATTCAGACTCACATAAAAATACAGTTCCCATTTCTCATCAAATTCTTTTTTTTGACCATCTGTTACAAGATTTGTTAATTTGGCCATTGTAGCATATTCTCTAACTTTTTTTTAGCATATTCTCTACTATATATCCTGTAATCTTCTTCTTGTGTGGTGTGTGGTGGTAGAAATTTTAGTATTATTTTTGTCTTTTTGCTATTGATTTTAAAACAAGAGACTCACATTATTTCATTTGATTTATTACATGTTGCAATGACGAGTGAGGATTTCAAATTGTCAGCACCACAACATCAGAGTAGCTTTTGATTTTAAACTCTTCTCTGTCATCTTTCATCCATGAATTCTCTGATCTTGTCTGATCTCTGTAGCCAACACTTTCAGCACAAGAATAAATAAGAGGGATGATAGGAAACACTCTTGACATGCATTTTTTTCAATTTGAAATCCATCTGTTAGCATTCCATTTATTTTTTTTAATTGCTGTTTGTTTTGTATAAATATTGTGCATCTAATCAATGCAAGGGGAAAGGGTGTCACCATGGCACCCTTCAGCACCTCAAGGGTCTGTGGGACCGCCTCTCCCAATTTAGGCCCCAAAGAGTATTTTGCACAGCTGGAATCAATAATAATCGGTTTCAGTAATTGGTCCGGATGGCCCCCCTGATTGTTTGGACAGCCCCTCTGCTTGTCCGGACGCCCCCCTGTGTGTCCGGACACCACTCATTCGTGTCCGCATGCCCCCCTGCATGTCCTGATGGCCCCCTTTCCTGTCAGGACACCCTGCACTGGTGGTCCCTGGCCAAAGACCATCCAGCTGGCCTGGTGGAACTCTCTATCAAGTTCTCTATCAAGTTTTATCTTGCATTGTTTTGGGCATATATGACCACTAGTGTGCATATCTTGCCTTCTGGGAACCAGATTTTCAAAACAATCCATATTTCTTCTGATTCTCTTAGTTTTCCTATATTATTTAAGGATAGATTATTTCTATAAATCACAAAACATTTTGTTGTTGCTGTTAGGCACTGAAACCTTGCGCATTTTACCCCGGTCATATTATTTTAAATACATTCACTTTTTTTCCTTTACACGAGTTTCTTGAATGTATGGGTTTTTTTAAATAATTGATTAAAAATGTCTAAGCTATTGAACAGCCCTAATGTAGAAATTTCTGAAGCAGTTGCTACATTTTTAATCCATGTTCTACATGATATATAACAATGATCCTGTTTTTGTACTTGGAATGTATGGTACTTCTGGTTTATGCCTAATAAAGGGTTTTGGATTGGATTGGATTATAATTGATTAAATATTTTTGTTCATCTGGAAGGGGAATTCAATAGTTTTCATTTTGTCCATTTTATTCTAATGCTGTGACCCGAACAAGCTTGTCTTCATCTTTATCTGGTGCACCTTTGTTTTTTTCTTTCTTCTTGATGTCAGAGAACTTTCTTTTGAGCTTGCAGGGGATTTCCTTCCAGGTTCTTTTGCTGTACTTTAAGCTAACAATTCTGCTCACTGCTTGGCTTGTTGTACTGTCACAATTGTTCTTTCGCCTTTAGTTACGGGAACCTTTGCCATGACCTGGATAACTCATCAGAAGCTAAGCAGGGTCAGGTCTGGTTAATAATTGAATGGACAACCTCTAAGGAACACCAGGGTCATGATGTGGTGGCAGGAAATGAAAAACCACCTCTGAACATCTCTTGCCCTGAAAAACCTGTGTGGTTGCCAAGAGTCACCTGTGGCTTGATGGAACAAATCAAGTAAAATAAAAATACAACTTATATTCCAAAGAGAGACTTTTTTCTCTCTTTCTCACAATACTAGAACCAGGGGGCATCCATTGAAAATGCTGGGGGGAAGAATTAGGACTAATAAAAGGAAACACTTCTTCACGCAACGTGTGATTGGTGTTTGGAATATGCTGCCACAGGAGGTGGTGATGGCCACTAACCTGGATAGCTTTAAAAGGGGCTTGGACAGATTTATGGCTACCAATCTTGATCCTCTTTGATCTGAGATTGCAAATGCCTTAACAGACCAGGTGATCGGGAGCAACAGTCGCAGAAGGCCATTGCTTTCACATCCTGCATGTGAGCTCCCAAAGGCACCTGGTGGGCCACTACAAGTAGCAGAGAGCTGGACTAGATGGACTCTGGTCTGATCCAGCAGGCTAGTTCTTATGTTCTTATGTTCTTATGACCTTCCAATGATATTTTATTTCTTTCCTTTGTAAAAAATTGTCATAAGAAGTAAAATATTTCCTCTTCTTCAACCTTTTTTTGTAGATCTTGAGAAATCTTCCCTTCTTTCCCTGCTACTTTGAGTAGAAATTCTCTATGTTTGTTCAGTATGGTGTCCCATTTTTTTCTTATGGGTAAATTCGCCCAATTTGCCCTGTGGTAATTAGTTAATGAATGCAAAACCTGAATTTATTCTAAATATTTGATCAATATCAGGGAAATCTGCAATCTTCAAGCAGCCTTGTAATAAATTCCAAAAGCTATCTTCTAATTTTGTCCTTTCAAAGGTGAATTGTATGACATTATATCCCAGTGAGATCTCTTCCCTCCACAAACTCTGCCACCTCCAGTCTCCACCCCCAAATTTTAGGAATTTCCCAGCCTAGAGGTGCAACAAAGATGGCGGCATCCAGGTGGGACCTGAGGATCCCTTGGAATTACAGTTTGCCTCCAGATTACAGAGATCAGTTCCCTTGGAGATAATTGAGACTTTGGAGGGTAAACTATATGGCTTTGTACCCCCACTGAGGCCCCTGTCCCCCCAGGCTCCATTCCCAAATCTCCAAGAATTTCCCAGTCTGGATCTGCAACCCTACCCCATTTCTCACCAGTGGCCAGGAGAACTTCTGTTGGGATTTTGCAAGTGCCTGTCACAACTCAGTTATACTGTTTGTAGGAAATCAAGTTGCTGAAGGGCCTTTCCCCACTTACCTTAAGCCCCGCGCTACTTGAGGAGAGTAGCGCGGGGTTCCCGGAACTCCCCACGACAGGGGCGGCGCCTTTTGATGACCCCGCTCAGAGCGCAGGGTCGTGGGGATGCCCGGGTGTGCGCCTGGGATGCCACGCACTGAGAGCAGAGCGCGGTATAGGGGAGATCAGCGTGAGTGGGGAAACACCTGAAGTCACTGTTTATGACTTGATCTGTTGATTAGCCATTTGTCTGTCAGATAGCCATTGCTTATGTGTTCGTGAGCACACACATCTGATGTCATAAAGTTAACTCTGTTTCTTTGTTTGAGCAGACAGGACACCACCACCACCATGACAATGAGCACAAGTCAGCAGATAGGTACTAAGATGTAATCAAACATTCAGTAATGTAGATCTGTAACAGGAAAGAAAGGATGTGTGTGTGTGTGTGTGTGTGTGTGCACACGTGCGCGCGTGCACACACACATCCAACAACCTGGCAATCCCATGAGGGATTTGGATTGAAAGAAAATGACAAACATACTCTCATGACAACCATTCTTGTTGTGGTTACCATTCTTTCTCGAAGTTGCAAAAGTTTCCTCAGGTTCATCAGGATTCTTCTATTTTCGAAATGCTTTACTGGTCTCTCTTTATTCTGGTCTTCCCACTTTCCAATTTAAGGAGGTTTTCTGAAATCAGTTCCAGAGTAGGAACATGAACAGTTTTCTTCTGTTTTCAGTCCCACCCCCTCTACATTTATGACTCACATGGATGTATGGAGCAATAACTTGAAAATATATCCTTATACATATGGTCACAACAAAATTGTCTTGCAATTATTTCTTACTGATGTGGACATATGTTCCTGGGCATTGATAAAATCCTCACAAAAAGAATCTCAGTACAACTAGGCAGCATGATAGATTGCCATGTATTGCACACAAGTATAAGATCAATTCCAGATGGCTTTATTGTATTGTGCTTGCCTTCATCAGTAACAAAAGCCCTTTCCACACCAATCCCCTAAAATCTTTCTAAAACATTTTCAAACCCCTCATTACAACAATGTATGTCTGCACTAACACACACGAACACCCCAAAATGATTCCTGGCCACCATTGTGATCCCCCCTTTTTGAGTTCTGTGTTTAATCAATACCTCAATGCTACATAACCTGCATTCTTTATTCCTCGTATACGCAATGCTTTGAAGATTAGACCCCGCAAAATGAAAGAACAAACTGAGAAATGCTGCAAATAAACAGGCCAGGTGGGAACTGAGTCAGCTCAGAAAATTGCACCGAGCAGGAAGTCCAGGGAAGCAGAGAAGCAGGGGAAACATAGTAAATGGGTGGCACAGCAACAGAAACCATTTTGAAAATGTTCAACCAGGGAACCGTGTTAAAAAGGGATTCATCTAAAATGTTTTGTGGCTGGAAATAAAACATTTTGGGATCAAAGCAATGCGCAGTTCCATGGAGGAAACATTTTGTTTCCTGTCTCAAAATGTTTTAAAAGGTTTGTGAGGAAAGTCACATGATGGAGATTTTGGCAAACCTCCTCAGTGCCGCCACTTATAGGGGTCTGGACCATGGGACTCCTGGGGGCTCGGGAGCTGACCAGGCCTCCCTTGCCTTGACCATAACCAGGATACGACCCCCCCCCCCATGATGTAAGTTCGGCGGGGCATGTGAGCCTGAGTCAGGGCCATGGGGGAGTCCAGGGAGGAGCCTCCTGTCTGAACCCAGACAGAGATAAAAAGAACCTGCAAGGATGACCCTGCCCACTCACTGAGATCATATTTGGAGGTCCTAGTCTTTGGACCTAAGTGGGTATGCACCAAAGAAACAGCATTCCCAGTAATGGCACCTGTATTGTGGAATTCCCTCCTTGCAAAGGCTTGTCTGGTGCTAAACATATTTGTTTTAGGTGCCAGGCAAATATACTTTATTCTCCCATGCATTCAGATCTCTTATAGCTGGCATTTAATTAATGCATTTTAGAATTTATTTGCAGCTCTGTGAATTTTTCATGCTGCATTCTTAGGCTGGCGTGTTTTATTTTGGGGTAGCTTCTCTTATTGAGGTTCTTCTTTGAGTTCAATATGTAATGGATTTTGGTAATCTTAATATGAATTGTGTTTTGGTTATTTTAACTGTGTATGTTGCATGATGTCTCCATTGCAGAAAGGAAGGTTATAAACGAATTAAATAAATGCATGCAAAGGCATGGCGCCTGTGCCATGGACTCTGTACCATGGAGAGAAACACATCCTATTGTGACATACCTCTAAAGTTGGGCCTTTCCCCACTCACCATATGCCGCGGGGTGGCCTCTTGAAAAGACACAGGGATCCTGGACGTTCCCCACCGCACCAGCAGCCACAGCGCAGCTGCCCAGAATCTGTTGCTCTCCCGTCTCCTTGGCACGCGTCAAATTACCTCCTCTTCAAACAGCAACATTTTCAAAAACGCCGCGGTTGCCGCGGGGTGATGGGGAACCTCGGCTGTTTACGCGTGGTTGATTCGCTGTGATGCACAGCCTTCCGGCCAATCAGGCAACAGGCTCCTCCATTTTGTTTAGGGAGGGTGTCCTTGTCAGAAATTACGCGACATGAAGCTACGTAATGATGTAGACACGAGGCAACATCTCTTGTACAATGCAAAAAATCGCGACAATTGAGACGTGTGCACAAGGCAACGTCCCAACATTGCTCCCTTTGCTCGAGCTCCACAGCTTTGCAGCTTTGCAGCGCCCATTCATGGCAAAGTGCTGCTGAGTGCACGTGGTTTGGGGCAGTGGAAACCGAAACTGATTTTTGCTTTCAAAACAACGTGTCCAGTGCCTTTGTGATGACGTTTGAACGTATGCATGTGCGAGCCTATCAAAAACAACTTCACGTGTCAGCCAATCAAAATGGAGGCCCGCCTTCGGTTGGCTGCCACTTCCGCGTGTCCATGACGCGCACGTGTGCCAGCCAATCAGAATGCTTGATTGCCACGGGACTCTTGCTCTGGAACCCCGCGTTATTTTGTGAATGGCAAATGAGTGGTGAACAATTTCTCCATGCTCAAAAGCCACGGAGGCTTTTCTACGCGGGGTCACTGCGGCGTTGCACTCAAAAGAGGTAAAGTGGGGAAAGGCCCGTTGTCAAGCAAAATGTTAGAAGCAGAAACTACCAGACAATGGCCACACAACCTAGAAAACCCATAAAAACCAATTGATTTTGGCCATGGAAGCCTTTGACAATGCATGCAGAAATGCTCCACACAAAATTCTGAAATTGTAAACAAACAAAAACCCATAACTAACGAATCAAATTCATTTTGGAAATATTATCCAATTGATCAATCAATCCAATTGGGCATTTCTGTGGACAGCACGAACCTTGCCTTCTTGTCACCCTCTTCTACTGTAGCCCTAATTGCCCAGAACAACACTGGCAGAGAAAGAGTCACTGTCAGAACTGAACCTGTCAGTGCCAGATGGCAGGCAGAGCAGGGGGAGGTGGTTTACCATCCTCTGATACAGGGCAAAAGTCCAGTGTCTTCCGCTCAGCGGCCCAGGACATCCCGGACACAGATCTTATCAAAGGAAGGTATGAATTGTTCCCAGGCTCGCAATGCTTTGTAGTAAATGTTTTGTAGTTGGTAGAGGGATTGTAGGAGCCGTTTGGCTCAGTGGGAGGGGGCAACGGCATATAGGTGGTGGGTTTGCGCAGGAATCGCTAGATTCCTCTTTGACAATGTTACCTATGCTCTGAAATAAAGGCTTTAGAACAAATCTACAGTTTCCGTCATTTCCAGATCCGAGGTCTAACGGTCACATCCTACAGAGAGAAATCTTTCCATCCACAAAAACAATCTGTTGGAGCCAGGCCAAAATCTCAAAATGCTCTGCTGAGTTTAAGCCAAGATCTCAACACTCTGAAACTTCAAACTCTGAGTTGAAATTTGGTAGAGGAGCATTTCAAAACATCTTCAGTTCAGACCTTAGATGAGTGTTTCCCAACCTTTTCGAGGTCAGGGTACCCTTGACCTCACTCTTCATATCTAACGGTACCCCTGCCGTCACCCTCCACCTTCCCCTCCCATTGCCCCTGCTTGCCACACACCCCACCTTCCCCTCCCAGGGTGAAGGGAAGCACTGGGGGTGGGGGTGGCTGCTGACCTTGTGGCAGGCCCTGCCCCATGGGCCGGCCCTATGTCCTTGCTGGTGCTGGTGGGAGACACCACAAAAATGAGGGTGGCGGTAGTGTTGCTGTGGTACCCCTGGGACATGCTCACATCACCCCAAGGTACCAGGGAACCCTGGTTGAGAATGGCTGCCTTAGATTGTAACTGGCTCTACCTCCAGATTGCCTTTTCTAGAGCCCAGAGCTTTTTTCATTCCAAGGGGGGCTTGTTGTTCAGGTCCCTGGTACCTGGGTATCCACATCTCAGGGATGCTCTTTCTGGGAATCATTTCAGAAAGGCGATCAACATGCTACCTTAAATTCTTCTGAATCAGCAGCAACTTTGGGACTCTTCTAGAACCTTCCAAAAAGCAAAGAAACAGTTATAGAGATCTTCTGAGCCTTCTGTTCTTTGCCTCCCCTGAACAAGTACAGAATAACACAATTTAGGGAACAATCATTCCTTGCAAGTGCCTAATTTAATCTTACTTTATGGTTTACTCCTGAATTTTATTTCTTGCAGTACCAACAGATGGGAAGGGATTTTGGAGAGGTTAATTTATTCTCAGCAGGAGTTGCTGAATGGTTTAGCACATTTCCCCCATTTTCAGCTGATGGCCAGATGACCACTTATTTAAAACCTGGGAAGAAGCTTAATAAGAAAAAATGACTTTGCCCAAAACACCACACAAATATATGTATCTACAATGATACTGTTGATATCAAAATAAACTCTGCAAGTAAAATGGGGCCAAAAGAATCCCTTTGGCTTCTTTTGTAGAATGAGACACATGTTGGATAATCTCCTTGTAGTGGAGACTATGCCAGTTCACATCAATCAAGAGTGCACTGGAGGCTGGAGTGCAGCAAAGCCTCATTATACATGCGTACGTGTGCATATCCCAACATTGTGATTGTAATCTCCCCTCTAATTATAGACCAATCAGCTTCCTGTCTGTTCCAGGCAAATTGTATGCCAAGTTCTTGCTGAATCGTCTCTTGGACTGGATCTGGATTAATAAGCCAATAGGAATGGAGCAGATTAGCTTCACAAAAGGAAAATCCACCACAGACCACTGCATGACACTGGAAGTACTTGTTACTAAATACCTTCATGGAGGGAACTCTAACCTATATGTAGCCTTTATAGATCTTAAGAGGGCTTTTGATTCTGTAGATAGATCACTGCTATGGCTTAAATTACAAAAGCTGGCCATAGAACACAGGTTTCTCTTACTAATTAGGTCTTTATATAGGAATACCACCTGTCAGGTAAGGTGTACACCTTCAGGCCCTCTGACACCTAAAATATCAGTCTCGCACGGAGTAAAGCAGGGATGTGTGCTGGCACTTGTGCTGTTCAATCTATTTTTGCATGATCTTGCTCCCACTTTGAACAGCTCCAACCCTCACAGCCCCTATCTGAATGGTGTTCCTTTATCTACCCTTTTATATGCTGATGATGCAGCTCTGCTATCAAGAACTAGGTCAGGTCTTAAAAACTTGCTGATCAAATGCGATGAATATTGTCAAAATAATAGGTTGGCTATTAGCCCAGTGAAATCCAAAATAGTGGTTTTCTCTAACACCTATAGACCCATGAGATGGTCCATCCAAGGGGCAGACATCGAACAAGTTAAATGGTTCAAATACCTTGGAATAACATTTCGTTTTAAACTAAGCTGGACCACTCATAGGAATAACACTCTCAAAGGCTGTAAAAACCTATCCGCTGCAGTATTGAAATTTTTCAACATCCATGGTGGTAGGTTCATCCAGCAGCACTGAAGGTATTTAATGCTAAAGTGGTTCAGTACCTTCTGTATGGTATCCCCATCTGGATCCAAGCGTGGCACAAGAATTAGGAACGTGTTCAATCAAATTTCCTGTATTAGATATTTGGCACCCCACGTTGTGTCCCTTAGTGTTCTCTGCTTGGAATCAGAACAGCATTTTCTAGAAACTATTGCATGGGCTATAACATTCAAGTTTGGTTTGCATTTATGTTTTTGTTCAGATCTGGAAAGTTTAACCTTGCTAGAAATGAGGGAGCTCCAGCTTTCAAAATGGTGGTTGCATATTGAGAAAAAAATCTCCTTGGGTTTTTCATGGGAGTCTCTGAATATGCTTGCCACCACAGAGATTTATCACCATCTAAAGACCAGACTATATGATCTGGAATATCAATCTCTTTTGAGCACAGTGCAAAGCTCTTGCTCACAGCTATACCTTGGGATTATTCCCCAGAAAACAAGCTTGGTTGTATATTTGGAACAAGAGTAGATGGGTCATAACCAGAGTAAGTTGCAACTCTTTTCCCTCAGTATCTCCAAGGGAGCTTTCTCAATATTCCATATTGAGTCGCTGCCGGTACTGTCCCTATACATCGGACTCAATTTCCCTATATATCGGACTCAATTTCCCTATACATCAGACTCAATTTCTCATATTTTGTTGTATTGTTCAAAGTATAACAACTTTATAGCTGACTTGTGGGCACTGTTACCAACAGGATTCACACTATTCTCCGATAAAAGAAAAATGTTTAAGCTCTTGAACAGTTCCAATGTAGAAATTTCAGAAGCAGTTGCTGTATTTTTAAGGTGTGTTTTACATTGTAACAATGAGTGATTTTTTAATGTATCTGGAAATGTTTGACATTTTCTTGATTATATGCCTATTAAAGGTTTTGGACTGGACTGGTGAACTCCATTCTATGTATGCCATTAAAGGTTGAAATTGAAATTGAAATTGAACTCCATTCTGGATAGAAAGGTTCACTAATCTATCCTAATCTAGCTGGATGGAGATGGATGCATGGTGGAGTAAGATGGAGAAGAGAGTGAGAAGAAGGCGGAAGGAAGTCCCTGAGAGTATCAGTCTAACATCAAAAGGATAGAGCCATTATGATAGAGTAAAGGTGTCAATCCCTAGGTCCCTATCTAGCCTCTGGCTATCTAGTAAAACCCCCTCTGTGGGTTGAGGCAGGAAACAGCATAAAGTCCTTCTCTTCCAACAACACATTCATGGCCCTCCTTCACAGGTGGGTTCTTGAAATATCAGGACAGATTTTTCACATCACACACCCTTTAAAACATTTGCCAGGTTATTGCAAATGAAATGGAAAAAAATGCACCCAAGAACGAGAAATGATACTTGTCTACATAGAGATGAAACTCTATCCCAAGATGTTTGCCTCTAAAAGGTGGCAAAGAGGAAAGGAGGGACAGCAGTGAAAGGGAAAAAAAGCTTAAGATTTTAACCTGCAGCTGCATTATAATAAGTATGACTGAATATATTTGGTGATAGCAGACAGTTGGAAGAGGAGAATGAGGAAGTACAATGCTATTAAGATTTTTTAAAAAAAATTACTCACAGCAGGGTGTAATTGCCTATCTTCTCAGTTGGTTTATGTTTGTGAATGATTTAAGGCACATTAAACAAATGATTGCAGGATTAGGGCTTGTGAAAAGACATGTAAAAAATTATCCCTGCCTTAGTTACCATTAACATGAAAATGTGTCCATTTTATAAAATAGCTGAAAGGGGCCTAGAAAACAAGACCTTCAGCTTATCCTCTGGTTGTGTTTCTTTTCCTGCTAAAAATATTTTATCAGTTTAGCTGCTGAGTCCTTAATGTTGCTTTATAAAATACCACAATGAAGTCATTGAATGCCACGAAATGTGAACTATTACAAACTGATTCCTGAGCAAAGTCATTATTTAAATGTTCATCACTGACAAGGTGGAGTTAGTTATTTCTCACAGTTCCAATGAGGGAAGAGTGACAGAAAGAATTAAACTAGTATTACCCATGGGAGAACTCCCAAAGCGCCCCAGTGAATCTCCTTTGGCTGCAAACCCTAAACTATACACATTTGCATTGCTACCAAAAAATAATGTAAAATGAGTTGGGGTTTTTTGCATTTTTTTAAAAAATAAACCTTTTTTTGACAAACATTACATTTAAGAGCAAAAAGTTCTTTACAGGAAACTTGTCATTTTGCATTTTTCCAAGTATTACAATTCATATTTATAAAAATTTTGATATATTCACAAGGTTTGAAAACATTTTTGACTCTTTCATGTGATCATCTAACAGCATAAATCTACTATATCTTCTTATTCATACCCACTAATCATTTATCTATGAGTTTCTAATTCTGTAGTTCTCTTATCCTAAGTTTATGTAAGTTAACAACAATACAAATACAAATACAATACCTTTAATGGCATATAAAAAGTGGTAAAATACAAATTATGTTAAAACCAATTGACTAAAATTTACACAAAGGTTTCACCCTTGATCCAAGTGCCTTTGTTAAAAACCTGGCAACTGATTCAGTAGTGTGGGGATGATGGTCACTAAGCAAGTATGAAACTATTTCCTTGTCTGATCTCACTGAAAATTTCTTCAAGATGGCCTCGAGAAAAAGCAACCGATAGACTGCCAAATCTTTACAGTGAAGGAGCACGTGTTCAGTTGTTTCAGGTAGGCCCGCTGCGCAGGAACAAGTCCTGTTCTCCTGTGGGATGCCATGATATCTGCCTCTTGTTTGGGCAGTCGTTAGCACATTAAGCCAAGCAAGCATAAAATATCTACGGAGATGTGGATTGATTAAATTACTCAGATATTTAGCCATGAAACCCGGCAATGGTGGTGAAATGCCATAAAATGTGGGAGAACAAGTTCTGCAGGCTCCAGCTAGTTAACAATATGCCCAATTTATTCTGAAATTATACAGTTGGTCTATTGCGTACTTGATTTTTGCTTTTTCATATCCACCTATGGGCTGCACTGCCTTTTTTTCTTGGAGGGAAGCTGTGCCTCTGTCAAGGGACATTCCTGGCCTGGAAGGAATTAAGGAGCAGACTAACTCGAGTGACACCCCACTATCCAACCACAATGATGCCAGTGCAGAGACTGAACCTGAGTTGCACTGGTGTGCAGCCGCTCAGTGGCAATGCTGTGCTTGAGAATCGTGCAGTGGTTCTGGTGTCCTGCACCAGCATAAATAGCCCTTACACAAACTCAGAGATCCGCCCGCATGAAGATTAGTCAGCCCCCTAACCCCATTCGTTCCCTCCCCCCTTAGTGCTGCACTCTTAATGTAGGGATTATTTTTTTCTAAATCCAAGCTGCTTTATTATTGCTGGAATGGAGTGTTGCAATTTGCACTGGCTTCCTTTTGACTGATAATAATTTTACTGTGCTGACAGAGCCAGGGCCAACTACATGACAGGAAGCATTTGACTTTAAATTTATGTCTCCGTTTTACAGTGATTGCCTGGCTTTGGTGTCTCTGGTATTGCCTTGGGAAAAAATTGAAAGACTTTGGATATATTGGTAGAATTGTTCCAAACTGTGATCCATCTGGATAACTACCATGATGAAATTATGGCAAAACATTCCAACACGGAAATAACTTGCCTTTTCTTTAAACTGATCAGTCCAAATCAAGACTACTACAAATTCACATTTGAATGCAAACACATGGTACTTGCTATGTAATATTTTCCTTTTAGACTATTCGTTATTTTTTTTCTTTTGAGCCCAATGGCTCAAACAATAAAGATTACTACTACTACTACTACTACTATTACTACTACTACTACTACTACTACATGGTTCTTGCTATTTTTAGATTTGGAATGATGTAAATGCAGGTGAATTATACTCCAGCACTTGATTTAAGCTGATTTGCTAAAATTCTGTCAGAACAGGTATTATTTAACTAACAATGATGCTCGTCATTATAAGAAATACAGGAACTTTTCGGGGGGGGGGGGTTTCTGTCTATTGCAGAGATATTTGGTGAGGGGGTCACAGAGGTACAGTGCCTTCCATAAGGGTTTTTGATAACAGATTTTTTCAATTAATATATTTATGAATACAAAGTAAAAGCAAAATCTTCAATTACATGTCCACCAATTCAAACTAGCTGAGAAAATAATAATCACTTTACAATATAAAGTACAGGAAACACAAGAAATAAACTTACATTGAGGTATTTCTCAGCTTACCTATTCAACTATACAAAACACCATTTTGGTCTGAATTATTCACGTACTGGCTACAGTTCAAAACATGAGATTGGTATAAAGGGCTGTCTTGATTTTAGGAAGCTTATTAATGGTTTCCAAGTTTTTGCATGTAAGCCCCATTCTGGTTTCTTACTGAAAATGATAGTTTATCCATTTCAGCAAAGTTGAGTAGTTTAACTAACCAGTCCGACAAAGGCGTTCTCCTGTCTTTTCAGGTTTGAGCAACAACCTAGCAGGCGTAAAAATATTATGGTAATAATTTGTCAAGCTTCTGTCTTACTGTTTCTACTTTGTTTAATGAGAATAACTCTGGTGTGATGCCTATCTCTACTTTAATGATAGACTGAACCCATAAATATTTGTCCCAAATTTCTTTGCCTGATTACATTAATTGTACGTTGCTTAATCTGTTGTTCACCGCCCAGAGCCCTTCGGGGGTGGAGCAGTATAAAAAACTCAAAATAAATAAATAAAATAAATAAATGTCCACCTTTGAAGAAAGAACAAACCTTATAATTACATTTCCAACCAGGAAGAACATTCTAGAATTTTGTCAATTTCTGTGGCAGGCTATCGTGTGCCTGCACAGAAGGCTACTCAACTCACAATTGATATCAGTAAGTGCAATAGTGTTTTCTTTTTAGATTATCATTCTGTCTGCTGCTAAGATTTTGAAAGGTTTGTGTGCTGACCAAACTCTTCTATTGTCTTTCAACACTAAAAAGAGATTGCGGGTGTTACCATACCTCCACTGAAGTACATTTGGACCTTTTTCACAGCATGTTTTTTCAGCACGCACACATCCAAATCCCTGCAGTCATTAATCATGACTGATTCCAAAATCATGCTGTAAGTTTTGAGTGGTCATATTTGTGAACACACTAGTCCATTCCAAACAGCCTAAATAAGACAATTCAGGGATGCTAAAAAAAAAAAGGTGTCCCGGGAAGGCACTCCACACAACTTTCTTACTAAGGCCCCTTCCGCACATGCAAAATAATGCGTTTTCAAACCACTTTCACAACTGTTTGCAAATGGATTTTGCTATTCCGAACAGCTTCAAAGAACACTGAAAGCAGTTTGAAAGTGCATTATTCTGTGTGTGCGGAATGAGCCTAAGACATTCTCAGGGCATCTTATTTCAGCTTAAGGCATCTGTTTTTCAAAGTGCACCTATTTCCATAAGGTACCTGCAAGGAATCCCCCTGCCTGACTGTGCAGAATGATTTTGTTGTGCACAAGAAGATTAGATAGCAAAACGGTCCAGCAGAAAACAGCCCCCCCTCCCCTCTGGCACCTTTGTTTCCTGGAAAGCACAACAGAAGTCATCTCTTTTTAAGATGTCCCCCAGACATTTCATTTTGGATGTGTGAAGTAAAAAGAGGCAGTAGTCTCTTTTTTTATGATATCCCACAGATGTCTTTTTTGTGCTGTGCAGAATGGACCATTCTTAGTCTGATAGAGTGCTATTAACTCTTCTGAAGGGAATAATATTGGGATTACTATCATTGGAAAAAGGTCTGTTCCTAAATGGATCAGATGGCATATAATTTGAATTAAATTTATATAATTTCAACTACTACAGGGAAATATACCAATCTCCTAAGATCCCACAAAGAGCTTTGATTTTCCTTTGTTAGAGAAATTATAGATTTTACATAATGTGAGACAGTCCTGCATGATTCTGGTAGATCCTAATTCTAAATGTTTCCCAGCCTAATTCTAAATGTGTTTATTCAGATGAAAGTTCCAAAGAGTATATATTCCTTTTAAAAGCATCCTTAATTGCTTATATTGCTGTATTGTTAGACACCACCGTTTCATGTATCACTACAACTACTAAAACAATGAATTTAAAGATCACTTAAGAATCCTAAAATTGGAGTGGAGAATTTTTATTGGTTCAGGAAGCCTCCCCAATCCCTCTCAACGACTCTCTGATTTAGAGACAAAGCTCACTTCTGCTGCACTGGGAGGCATTTCCTGTCATGCATGGCAAAGGGTCAACGCTTCAATACTTTGCTTTCGGATGATTCGGACACCACTTTGCCATCGACAACTGTGGTTGTACAAATTTGGTGAGTGGTTTGCATGGTACTTTCCAACAAGGCATCTTTCAGGCTCAGCTCCTCTCCGCCCTCCAGCAGGTGCTTGTAGATAACAATCTCAGCCTCCAGTTTGTCCTTGATGTTCAGCAGAGCCTGATACTCATCAGCCTGGTGCTGCACTTCGTTCCGCATCTGTGCCAGCTCTGCTTCTACCCACAGTAACAGCCCGTTAAGGTGCTCCATCTGCATGCCACAGCAGGCTTCCACTTCAGGTAGGTTAGCCTCAAGACCAGCTCTCAGGTTTTGCAGAGACTCCAATTCAATCTCCAACGTCTGGACAGTGCAACGCAAATTGGTTATCGTATTGTAGGCACCCTCAACCTCTCTGGTATTCTGGGTGATGTTGACAGTGCTCTCGGAAATCTGCGGGCCCCAGTACTTGTCCAAATCCTCCAGGTTCTTTTGAGCCACAGCATCATACTGAGACCGGATTTCTGCATGGGCCTTGGACAGGTCCTGCGTTTTGGGAGCGTCCACTTCCACTGTCAGTCCAGAGCTGGTGATCTGAGCCTGCAAGTTGTTGACTTCATCCTGGTGGTTCTTCATAAAAACCATAAAGCTCTCCCTTGAGGAATTCGATCTCACTCTCCAGCCACAGGCAGCTCATGTTGGTGTCATCAGCCTTACGGAGGCCATTGAGGTCATTTCCCACAGACTGACAGATAGCCAGTTCAGCCTCATGCTTGACACGGAAGTCATTGGCAGCCAATCAAGCATTGTCAATCTGCAGGACAATGCAAGCATTATCCACTGTGCTGTCAAAGATCTGATTCTTGAGGTCCTCGATGATGCCAAAGTAGTGGCTCCAATTTTGAGCGCTGGGCCCTTTCTTTCCCATGTACTCTCAGATCTGGAGCTCCAGTTTCCGATTACCGGCCACCAGGCTGCTTACCTTGTCCAGGTAGCTGGCCAGGCAGTCATTCAGATCCTGCATGCTCTCCTTCTCGTTCTGGACCACTCTGGAGCCCAATAAGGAGAAGCTGCTACTGAACCCTCCAGAGCCCTCTGCACCACCTCCAAAACTTGTGCCAAGGCTGGAAGCCCTGGAGACTGAGATTCTAGACCCAGAGCCACCGGCTCCAGCATAGATGATGGCAGCGCTGGCTATAGGGCATACCTCTTGGAGGAGATGACACTCTGGAGTGGGTGGTGGACTGAGAGTAGCTCATTTTGGCAGTACAAGGAGGGCAGAAGAGCAAAAGGCTGAATCTGTTCTAGGCTGCAAAGTGTGGGGTGGTGGAGAATTTATTTGTTAAGAATACTGTTCAGCAGTTACCAGGCAGAAGGGAGCCAATGGTATGACGATGAATCAGGATTTTCAAAGGTCTGGGGGAAAATGTCTTGTTCTTTAATGGGCTGTAATTTACCTGATGATGCTATTCATTCATTCATTCATTCATTCATTCATTCATTCATTCATTCATTCATTCATTCATTCATTCATTCATTCATTCATTCATTCATTCTATTTATATACCGCCCTCCCCAAAGGCTCAGGGCGGTGTCCATCAATATAAAACAGTTTAAAACATCATCATAATATATAAATTTACATAAAAGAATACATAAAATACCAAGACTCCAGATGGCTTCAACCCCTCCCTCCCCTCTTTATGTACCCACGGGAGGCCAGATGTTCTTATGGCGGAGTTGACATCATCCCAGCTGGCCAAATGCCTGGCGGAACAGGTCCGTTTTACAGGCCCCGAGGAAACTTTGTAAGTCCCGCAGGGCCCTGATCTCACCCAGAAGCCTGTTCCACCAGGTAGGGACCAGGGCCGTAAAAGCCCTGGCCCTTGTAGAGGCCAGCCGGATCGCCTTGGGGTCAGGGATCACTAGTAGGTCCGCCTCCGATGAACGGAGGGGCCTAGAAGGACGATATAGGGAGAGACGGACCCTCAGATAAGCAGGGCCAGGGCCACGAATGGCTTTGAAGGTCAGTACCAAAACTTTAAACATGACCTGGTACTCGATTGGCAGCCAGTGCAGTTGGTACAGGACTGGCGTAATTTGTCTTCATACAGCTGTTGGAGTTCAAACATTAAGCCTCTATTAACTGGGTAGTGCATTTTCTTCCAGCAGCTGTAGACCCACATATGTAGCAAAATTAAGGCAGAGCTGGGGAGGGAGCTGAGCGAGGATGAGAAGTGGTGTGGCATAGTGATTAAGTGCCAGTGGACTCTAATCTGGAGAACTGGGCTTGATTCCTCACTCCTCCACATGCACAGTGGACTGTAATTTGGAGAACTGGGTTTGATTTCCTGGTCCTCCACATGAAGCCTTCTGGGTGACCTTGGGCCAATCACAGTTCTCTCAAAACTCCCTCAGCCCAATTTACCTTACAAGGTGCTTATTGCGAGGAGACAGAGTGAAGGAATTTATATGCTACTTTGAGTCTCCCCATGGCTGAGAAAAACAGGGTATAAACACAGTTTCTTCTTCTTCTTCTTCTTCTTCTTCTTCTTCTTCTTCTTCTTCTTCTTCTTCTTCTTCTTCTTCTTCTTCTTCTTCTTCTTCTTCTTCTTCTTCTTCTTCTTCTTCTTCTTCTTCTTCTTCTTCTTCTTCTTCTTCTTCTTCTTCTTCTTCTTCTTCTTCTTCTTCTTCCACTCTCTGAAGCTGCCATTTTCTTCATGGGAACTGATCCCTGCTGTCTGGCAATCAATTGTCATTTTGGGACAGTTCCTGGCCCCATCTGGAGGTTGGTGGCACTAGGCAGTTTTTGGAGTTGTCAAGTCACATCTGACTTATGGTGATCCCTGGTGGGGTTTTCAAGAAAGAGGAAGTTCATCATTGCTTGGCTGCATATCTTGATCCTGGTTAAGACCTCCCATTCAAACACTAGCCTGAACTAGCCCTGCTTAGCTTCATGGATCTGCCTTATTCAAGTCAGCACAACACTAGGCATCATGAGGTAGAAATCAGGGGACAGAATGGACAATTCCACTTACAGTATAGATAAGGGACAATTTTTTTTAAAAAAAACCCTCCTTGGTGGGTTGGTTCTTTTCCCTAATGCCTTTTTAACAGTTTAACCCAGAAGGCTACAATGTAGGTAGGCCTTGTGTGAGAATGTGGGAGGAGGGATGACAGTTTTGCTCTTGTAGTCAATAACTTATCTGGTGGATCTGCATAAACTGTTCAAAGCTGGGTTAATTCTGTACCTAAATGGAGAGGGATCAAGAAACATCTTCATTGCTGAATTTGTTATTCCCTCTCACACTTCCAGTTGCTTCACTTGGATTTGCCAGTGGCCCAATCTGCACAGCACAAATAAGACATCCGGAGGACGCAAAAAATGCATCTTGGGGAGGAACTTCACACCCCTTATTCCTTAATCTCCTCAGGACATCTTAATTTCAGCTAAAGGTGTCTTTTTTTCAAAGCCCCTAAAATGTGGGCCTTTCTTCCTGACGTCTGTGAAATTGACAAGAGCTTCATGCAGCAGGTGCTAAAAAAAGATCCATTTTGGCTGACCCATACTGCGGGAACACAAAATCCCAAAATGGATCTTTTATAACATCCTAAAGACATTATATTTATGCAGTGTGGAATACAACATGGCCTAGCAAAGATAAAGAAGGATAAATCTCCATTTGAAAAAAGCTTTTGTCCTTTCAAGTGTTATTGACATACAGTGATCTAAAAGGACAACACACAGCTGAAGGCAAAAAAGTACATGCCTCTCCAAGCAGCACTGATGAAAGGACAGTTTTGAAACATTAAAGTTGTCTGGAGATTCTGTTTGCTGCTGTTCATTAATTTGCCATTAATTGCCTCTACTGCATATTATTGGTTTTGAGTATTAGTAGATTATGTAGATTATTCCAAATTACACTTATGAATTATTATTGGATGTCCAAAACTATTATTTATGATTAGTTTCAAATGAACTACGTGTGTGTGTGTACACACACACACACACACACACACACACATCCCAGCAAGTAATGTTTGGAAGTGATTAATATTGTGAAGAAAACAATAAAGTAGAACTAAGTCTGTGAATTAACAGGGAACCTCTTTTCTTTCAAATTACTCCTAATTATTTAACCTCAACATGTGTTATCCTTTTCTTTTCTTTTTGCAGAGAAAAAAAAAGGAGATAACCTTCCGAAATAGAGGTTGCGTGGAAAGAGCAAGGAAGCAGTGGGTGGGCAAAATGGCAGTTTGACTCAATTAGGGACAATTTACAGGAACAGAATCCCTGTGTAAACAAACAAAAGAACTGCAGGAAAACTGACTGTGGAAAAAACAGCCTTGGGGTAATCAGTGCATGCATAAACAGCCTACCCAATTCGTGTTGGAATCACAGGGCACACTCCTGTACGAGCAGTGTGCGGATGAGAGCCAAAGGTGTTTGTTAAGCAGCGCAGAGCTGATCTTCAGTAGGCATGTTCAACAGGGATTGTGTTTGATTTTTAAAGATGAGTGGGTAGTAGCCTCAGCATATAAATGTTTTGCTCAGCAGAGTAATCCAGAAATCCCGAGGAGCTGTTGGGACCGCGCATTGACAAAATATGTCTGATCCATACTAAGTCCACTGCTTTGCAAGCTGAGTCACTCTTTATTGTAAAACATAATATGGGACCCAGAGCTTCTGCTGACTATTTCTCTAAAGTTTCAGAGTCTAAATCTTGTCTTTTACCAAGCTCAGACAGGAAGGACACCTGAATCCGTCAGGGATTGTGAGACAGATGGCGAAACTCATCTCTACTGTAGCTTTGGTGAACCCGATGTAATTACATGTTGTGCAAGTCGGAGCTGTACGTCTGTCTTGGGAACAGATATATAGAGCTGCAAAAGCATTATTCAGAATTCAGATGCCAAATCCATGTGTGATGACCTAAATCCAGCATTGGACACAGATAAGAGAAGTTAAGAAAAGGCAGATGCATTCGTTACACTGACACATGAATCCAGGATCAAAACACTACAGAGCAAATCCCAGGTAGGACCCATTTTCTTGCATTCCAGTAGCTGTGTGGAACCAGCTGTGGGAACCAGGAGAAAGATTTTTTCCCCCTTCACTGATGTTTGGTTTCATTTATTTACAGTGTAAACCTAAACACTCCTTTGCACTCCTTTAACCCATTGTGAGAGCAAGCTTGGTGAAGTGGCACGATCCAGGTTTGAATCGACATTTGTGCACAAAATTAACCCTTTGTAAACGATTTCTCTTGAACAGTAAAGCAACGGAACGGTAGCAAAGACCCCATTGAGAAATATAAAGAAAGTATCATTGTCTCAGTTTCACCCTTCATGAAAGTGACAGTTTTCTTTTCAGTGCAGTCAGGGATATAAAATGGGCCCAACACTTCAAATGTATACCCTGCATTTTTTAAAATATATATATATATATTTTAAACCAAAACCCAAACCCAAAAAAACATGATGAAGTTGAGGTGAGCAAAACCACCGATCCATTGACCTTGTCTAGGTTGACAATTATACTAAATATGGGGATGCAGAAGACTGGAAAGAATACATTTTTTTCTGGGACACTTTGGCTCATTCCGCACATGCAGAATAATGCACTTACAAACTGCTTTCAGTACTCTTTGAAGCTGTGCGGAATAGCAAAATCCACTTGCAAACAGTTGTGAAAGTGGTTTGAAAACACATTATTTTGCATGTGCGGAAGTGGCCTTTGACTCATGGATGTACCTAACCTCTCTAGTAGTTTCAGGAAAGAAGAGTGGATCGGGGGGGCGGGGACCACATATCACATCAGAGATGACCTCTGATGAGGGTTTTTTTAGAACTGACAGCATGAGCATGCTGGTCACACCCTCCAATGCATTTTTGTCCAGTTGTTTCCAGTCAGCTTTCATGAGAACAGCTTGTCCATGCCACAGGGCTGTCCCAAAGACTGGGAACATTTGCTCTTGGTCATGCTTGACTAGATGTATGGAGCCAACACAATATGTCTTGCACTCAAACAGGCACATTGGGCCAGATGTGCATTGAAGAGGATAGGGCCCATGTACTCAGTGCATTCTATGTGCTGTATGTACACAGGGCTTAAGACTTCAGAGACTGCATCATAATTCATCCACAGCTGAATACTGTTTTGTTTGGTTATCTTACATTGGAGGATTTGTTGTATATTGCTGCAATCATGCTTTAGAGAGAACCATCTCTTTCTCTGCTATCCCTGAGAGCATTTAAATTCCATTCTGGCTGAGTCCATGCATTGTTTCTGGTTCTCCTGTTAATATTTCCGGTTCGGTCAATATGCAATGCAGAACTGTCATTCTTGTGAGCTGTTTTCACACACCAAATTGGGAGTGCTTCGTTTTAAGACAGTTGATAAGACCGGGGAGTTCACATTAGAAGTAGCTGAACCATCCTAAAAACCCTGATGCAGAGACATAGCAGAGTGAATCACAGATTGGTACTTTGAACTCAGAGGAGACTTTTCATTAATTTAAGTACTTAACTTAGTATGTGCATAACTCTGTAGTAATGCACAAGCTTAGGAATTACTGTCAAATGAGTGTCATTCCATCGTGAGTTCTGATTTTCTGACATCAGAGGAGTGTTTTAGGATTTGCCACAAAATGAATCCTCAATCAGAGGAAAATTAAGAGGCAGATCTGGCATTTTGTCTTTCATGGGAAATTCTGCAAATAAAGCCTGCATTTTTAAAAAGCATTGTGTCTCTTCAGGGAAAAGCAACAGCTCGGACGGAGAACTCAGTCATCCATTAAACGGATTGCTTTTTTGGATTTTTATTTTCTCAGAATGTGCCAAATCCCTGTTGAATTTAGAAAGCTTGGGAAGGATTCTTTTCATTTGGAAATGTTTTCAGATGTGAATTCCCTTTATTATGTTCCAATATATATTTTACCATTGAAAAGAAGGATGCTTAGCAAATGGCCCTAGGGACTTATTTCTAGAGGGATATGATATTATTACTGGGAAACCTCCACAGAGAATTTGCAGCATCACACAAAATGGCAGGCACAAGCGACAGAAACAAAAGTAAGAGGTTTGGGTGGGGGAAATAAAGCATTGCCTGCATGCTAGCATTCATTCAGCAGACAGGAATCCTCCTCAGTCCAGGCTGGGACAGAAAGATTGCTAATTTAGTGATTTTTGAAAAACCTGGGTTGGGAGGAATAAACTAGGCTGAACTCAATTTTGGGAAGAGAGCTGGGGGGAGCTCTTTCCCAAAAACAGTTTTTTATAACATCCTAAAGAAGTTATATGTGTTCATGTGTAGCCATTGCTACACAAAAAAAGTTACTTTTTTCACCAGTTTGCCATAGGGACCTGTACCCTTACTGCAGCCAGCAGGCCCCTTGGTAACTTGTATGTAAAAAGCACAAAATGGGCCTGATTCTGATAGCATAAATGCAGGGAGCCCTGAATGCTTGCACGTGCATCCTCTGCCTGCCTTTGAAAATCTTGAGTCATTACAACTGCTGAAAATGGCCCATTGTCCTGATCAGATCAGACAAGTTACCACTGGGGCTTTCCAAAGCAGCATGGCTGCAAGTTGTCCCTGCAATAATGTATGAAAAAGGTATTTCACCCGTTTTGTGAAAGGCTTTCATGGCCAGATTCAACTGGTTCTGGTGGGTTTTCCAGACTGTGTGGCTGTGGTTTGGTGGATCTTGTTCCTGATGTTTCACCTGCATCTGTGGCTGGCATCTTCAGAGGTGTATCACAGAGGGAAGTCTGTTACACAGTGGACACGGTGTGTAACAGATTTCCCTCTGTAATACACCTCTGAAGATGCCAGCCACAGATGCAGGCAAAACGGCATCAGGTGGAAGCCAGTGTTTTTCCCACGGCCCTCCCAAACGACTCTTACCTTCTGCCACCTTCCATCACTTTGGGCGTTTTTCCACTCGAGAGTAGAATAGTGTCGACTCATGAGGCTGAAAGAGTCGACCTGTGTTAATCCCTTCGTTGCTTCCCACAGCAGCCGAGGTGGTCCTGCCGGAGCCGAGTTCAGAGGGCGGGATCACCTCGACTCATCATTCACTAGTCATATCTGATTGGCTGCTGCGTTTTGGAGCGGGAATCTTGAACGTGCGTCCGCTTTTAAAAAAATTTCACGATTGCCATTTTAAGTTTGCTTTCTGGCGGCGTCCAATCTACCATACCGTCACTGTTACCCGGCACGAGTCTTCCGTTCTGCGCATGCCCAAAACACTCACCTGTGATTGGCTGACTCGGCGAATCGACCCGACGAACGTTTCCCACTCCGTCGGTTTTTCTTGAGTTCAACCTAGCTTCGTCGGTTCACCTCACCATCGTGATGGATTTGAAAATTTAATGGCAGAACGGAGCAGAGCAGGACGAACCTACGTCGAACTCAGCAGATGTGGGGAGCACTTGGGTTGAACATAGGTCGAACTTGAGTTCGCATGGTGAGTGGGAAAACGCCCTTTGTGGAGGCCAAGGGACATGCCTCCTGGCCTCTGACCACAGAGCCATCGCTATGGCCATGCTCCACAATGCAACGGAAGGCGGCAGGAGATAAGAGCCCTTTGGGAACAGTGCAGCCTGTACAAAGGCTGCATCGCCAGCTGCGCAGCAAGCAGGACCATCCATGCAAACGGTCCTGGGGGATGTTTCAGCATAAACTATTCCAATGCACCCCCGTTCAGCTGGCCGTGCAGCTACGTGTGTGCTGCAGTAAATAATTAAAAAAGAGAAATGTCTCTGTGCAAAGGTGCAAAAGCAACCTGGATTGTTTCCATAGGCTCCAATTGCTGCCCGATTACTCACCTGCAAGCTGGCATCCATACAGCAAGCATTGTGTAGTGTTTACATTGCTGGCCTAGCAACTGTGAGTCTGAGATTTGGATTTTCGCTTTGCGATGGAAGGTCACTAGATTACCCTGGACCAGACACTCTCTCTTAGCCTAACCTACCTCACGGGGTTGGTGTGAGGATAAAATTGGGACAGAAGCAGATCATAATTAGCAAAGAGATAATTGAAACATCTTGAGTTGCAACTAAATTGCCTCTGTGATACAAATTGTAATCTATGAGAAGAAGAAGAAGAAGAAGAAGAAGAAGAAGAAGAAGAAGAAGAAGAAGAAGAAGAAGAAGAAGAAGAAGAAGAAGAAGAAGAGTTTAGATCTATATCCCCCCTTTCTCTCCTGCAGGAGACTCAAAAGGGCTGGCAATCTCCTTGCCCTTCCTCCCTCACAACAAACACCCTGTGAGGTAGGTGGGGCTGAGAGAGCTCCGAGAAGCTGTGACTAGCCCAAGGTCACCCAGCTGGCGTGTGTGGGAGTGCACAGGCACAGGCTAATTCCCCAGATAAGCCTCCACAGCTCAGGCGGCAGAGCTGGGAATCAAACCCGGTTCCTCCAGATTAGATACACAAGCTTTTAACCTCCTACGCCACTGCTGCTCCTTTTTAAAGGCAAAAACATGATTTATTTGTGTACAAAACTAGATTCAAAACACAGTTTGGCATATAACATAAGGCCTATAATCATCTGTACAGTACATTAGGTTGAAACTATTAAGACTTCCAAAAGACACTGTAAATCATTTTAAATTTTCGATACACTGATCCAGCTATTCCGGGTCAATGCATTCTTAGTGGGAGGCACCCAGTGACCTTTTCCCTCCCAGGAACACCAGAAACTGCATCTGACCAGAGGAGATTGCCCAGTCAAAGCATCAAGGTGAAAGCAAAATCCAGGACAATATGTTTTTAAAGCTTGTCAGGACAAAACCCTGACCTGGGTAGCCCAGTCTCATCAGCTCTTAGAAGATAAGCAGTGTTGGCCTGGCTTGTGTTTGGATGGGAGACCTCCAAGGAACACCAGGGTTGTGATGCAGAGGCAGCCAGAAGCAGCCAGTCTCTTGCCTTGGAAACCCTCCAGGGTGCGCGATGCACCCCCTGCCCCCTTGTGGCTTTGCCACTGAGCTCAATCTGTGCAAAGTAGAATTTCAAAGCCTCTATGAAGGATCTATTCTGGTGGAAACCTAAAAGAAAGTTGACGACATCATTGGAATGCAAAGGCAATGAGCCGATTGACAGCAATTTTACTACCTGAATCATATTGTTACCAAGTAGGGGGCTGAAGCTCAGGTGGTTGTCATCAATCTTTGTTAATCTAAAATCTGCACCTAGTGGCTTAACCAGTTGAAAGGCAGCCTGTATTTCATAAGATCTTTCAATATAAGTCAATAAACTCAATATAACATGAACTTATGTATATATTTTCTTGTTTCCAACTCATATGTTTAAATGCAACTTCAAGTGCTTAATCATAAACATACAGTTATAAATACAATATTTGATTAAATATAACTCCAGTATAGAAAATAGTCACTCTAAACACAGGCTGGACAGGAGAGTCAAGCGGACCTGTGCTGTTACAGAGGGGTGACCAAGAATAATTGAGAAGTATTTTGATCAGAGCATTTTAAGAATTGTCTGTGACATACTTTGACCAAACTGAAGAGTGAATCAAGAGGTCAAACCCAACCTGGAGGTTGTCTAGCCGGGCACCTTATTGTGGAATACAAGATTACATTTGTTTGAGGCCTGTGTGACCATTTTCTATATTGAAGTCATATTTAGTCAAATATTTTATTGATAACTGTTTATGATTAGGCATTGAGTAGAGGTTGAATTTAAACATATGAATTGGAAACAAAAAAAATAGACATACGTTCAAGTTATGTTGAGTTTACTGACCCCTGTTGAAAGAATTTGTGAAATACAGGTTGCCATTCAGCTGGCTAAGCCTAGGTTCGGATTTTTGGTGATTACCAACTTCAAGTGCACCTGTCCCAATTGAATTAATAAGAGGTGGTGCCTCCAGGTTAGCCCTGTGAACCACCCAGGATTTCAGCTTATCTCTAGGGGAACAGATATCAGTTCCTCTGGAGAAAATGGATGCTTTGAAGGGTCGACTCTGTGACATTGTATCCCACATTGCTCCCTGTATTCTTCAGGCTCCATCTCCAAACCTCCAGGAGTTCTCCAACCTGGATATGGCAACCCTACCCCACCCCCATCCTCCATTGGTAGCCGGCAACTGGCTCTCAAAATCCTTGCAGAGTCTGTCCCTCATTAATCATACCATCTGAGCACATCTTCGATCCTTTGTGGCCATTTTATGAGCTATCATGAAAATAAATAGAATTGCACCATGAAAGTGCTGGAATAAGCCATGTTGAAAAGAAAGAAAGAAATCCCCACATCTATTTTTACAAAACTCTGAAAGATAGTGCGGGGGGGGGGGTGGAATAATTTTGCTTGCACCATGGGTTTCAAGGCAGCATCTAAATGTTGACTGGGCTCTTTGCAAATGGGTTGGAACCACAAGCTGATTAGAAAACAGAAATTGGGGAAAGGTCCAGTCGCTAAAGACTTCTTGCACTTGCAATTCTGCCATTATTTTGCAGACACTGAACTTTAGGGTGCAGAGAATTTTTTTTTAACTTCATTCAGAAGATTGGGATGGTTTCCATACATTAAGAATGGAAGTTCAACACTGCATTTAAACGACTTTCATAATTTCTCACCACTGGTCTGCATTTCAGTGCCAAAGTATTTCTGTGCTGCAGCCGAAAACAGCAGGAACTATTATCCTGCAGTTGGAATGTGTCGTAAATGTTTGATTGTTCCTTAAAAAAGAAACCCTCTCAAATGCACAGGAATTATAGGGAAGAAGACAGGAATAACATACGTTAACCAGTTGTTGTCAATCAAAGATGACATTAATGTTTTAGAAGGGAGATTGCTTTGCTTTCTCACGTAACACAGCCTGATACAGTTTCCCCTGTTCTAGCAAGATGGCTGGCTGAAATACTGAGCACTTCACCCTGAGTACGGAGACTTTACTGTTTCTATTCAGGATATCAAACATCCATGATGGATACTAAGACCTGTGGCCCCTTGTCTTCAAGCTCAGGCAGCAACTCTTTTTCTTTGTGAGCCCAATTTACTTGGTCAATAACTGGAAAGAGAATCCTTCCGGGAAGCCAGCTTCTGCTAGGAATGCCGAGCTCAGCTCCAGACTGCACACGTCAGTGTTCCCCTGGAGAAAAAGGATGCTTTGAAGAGTGGACCCCACCACGGAGACCCTTCTCCTTCCCAGCCCCCGTCCCCAAATCTTCACGAGTTTTCCAACCTGCATCTGGCAATCCTCCTGTAAGACTGCAGTCCCCAAATAAAGCGACCTGTAGTTTATCTTTAAAAAAAACGTAAGACTTTATTGAGAACTGAAGCATGCGAGGGACAGGCAAATTCTGGGGGATATAGAAAGAACAAAACCTTAAATCCCAGCTGCCCTTGGCCCGCCCCAAGCCGGGCCCAAGAGCCGCAGTTACAGTAAAATAACAAAGGAAAGAATACCAACATTCCGATACAAAGTTAACATTACAAAAGACAGGGCTTGGCCACACCTTGGAGAGCTGTGGCTGCATTTTAGCTTTCGTTTCCTGGAAGGCTGGAAGGGGGAGGGGGGAAGAGCCAAGGGGCCCATCCTGACATTCCGCCCTCCCAAAGGCCTCCCTCACAGATGCGGGCATTCTGGGTATGCTTTATGGAACGCCCGTACTAAGCGTGGTGTGCTAACATATCTAGCTTCCACCCACTCGTTCATCTCTTCCCATGCTACCAGGTACTGCAGTCTCTTCCAGTAGACCCGGGAGTCTAGGATGCTGCACATCTCCTGGTGTAGTTCCCCTCTTACCAGTTCTGGTGGAGGAGCCTCGTCTCGTGTGTGCCATTTGTCCGGAGGGGTTTTTGCCTTCAGCAGGCTATTATGGAATACCAGGTGCACCCCCTGAAACCTCTTGGGCAACTCCAACTTGGCCATTACTGAATTAATCACTTTAATCACCCAGTATGGCCCCCAAAACTTCTGTCCCAGCTTCCGGCAAGCCTGCAGCCCCTGGAGGTTCTTTGTGGAGAGGTACACCCAATCTCCAACAGAAGATGCCTCTTCTTGTTAGCCTGCTCCTTATAGGCCTGTTTTGCTTTGTCCAGTGCCTTCTGCATGGGACCCCAAGACTCCTGGATAGACTGAACCCACCCCTGGAGCTTTGCTGGTGCTCCTGATGTATTTGACAAAAAGGGGAAGGGCTTTGGCTGCTGGCCTGACACCACTTCAAAGGGGTTTTTCCCGGTGCTGCTGTGCACGGCATTATTGTAGGCATACTCAGTGAATGGGAGCAGGTCGACCCAATTGTCCTGCTGGTACTTTATGTAGCACCGTAAGTACTGCTCTGGTGTCTGGTTCATGCATTCAGTCTGGCCGTCTGTGGGTGCGTGAAACTCCAACAAAAGGGTCTGTTCCGTGCCTAAAAACTTTAGGAAGTGTTGCCAGAACCGAGAGACAAACTGACCACCCCTGTCCGACACCACTTTCTCTGGAGTGGAGTGCAGGTGGTAAATGTGCTGCACGAATAGCTGGGCTAAGCGACTGACTGTGGGCAGGGAGGAGCACAGGACAAAATGAGCCTGTTTGGAGAACAGATCTACCACCACCCAGATCACCATCTTTCCCCAACTCGTGGGCAAGTCCGTGATAAAATCCATTGAAATCACCCGCCAGGGCTCTTCGGGAGTAGGAAGCGGCTGAAGGAGACCCTGTGCCTTCCCCTGAGTATGCTTGGCCCCACGCACACTGGGCATCCTTTTACGTAGGCCTGCACATCGCTCCGCAGCGGACACCACCAGAATTGTTTGTGTGCTAGGTGCAGGGACTTTACAAACCCAAAGTGCCCCACCGATTTGGCATCATGGCACAACTGCAGGGCCGCCTTCCTGGCCTGGGGAGGCACATACAACTTGTTCCCCTTCCACCAGATCCCCTCCCAAAAGTCCAGCCCCTTTGCTATCACAGCATTTCTCTGGGGGCATAGGCTGCTTCCCGCCCTCCTACAGCACCCCCTTCAAGCCCGTGGCCCTTTGTGGTACATGTGGATGCCTCACACAAGGCTATGGGGTGGTTCTACTACAACAAGGGGAGGACGGACATTTTCACCCCTGAGCCTATTTGTCTCACAAGTTTTCTGGCGCAGAATTAAACTGGACGGTAGGGGACAAGGAGACGGGGGCGATTAAGCTGGCTCTGAGTGCTTGACACAACTGGCTGGAGGGGGCTTAATTCCCGTTTGAAGTTTGGACAGACCATAAGAATTTAGCAGCCTTAAAAGCGCCGGGAAGTTGTCCTCCAAGCAGCTCCACTGGGCCGACTTCTCCCGTTTCGAGTTCAAGTTGCATTTCTTCCCAGGTAAAACAAATGTTTTGGCGGATGCCTTGTCACACCCTCCCCACCCAGGGGCTGAGGCGCCCCCCGCAGTTCCATGTTCTCCCCTGCCCAGCTGAGTTTGGCGGTATCGACCCAGAGCCAAACTCACGCTGAGGCGAATCCCAAAAAGGATTGCAGTTGTCTATAAGTACGGGGAGCCTTCCATTGCAGGACGTCTTGCACCTTGGCCGGATCCATCTCCAGTCCATCCCAGGAGATCCGGAACCCCAGAAAATCCAACTTAGTTTTGTGGAACTCGCATTTGGACAGTTTCTCAAATAGCTCATTGTCCAGCAGCCGTTTTAGAACGGCTCTTATCAGTTCCACGTGTTTCTCTAGCAAGTCTGAATAAATCAACACATCATCCAGGTACACTACCACCCCCTTAAAAAGAAACTCCTGCAGCACCTCATTTATCATGGGCATAAAAACTCTGGGGCCCCCGAACAACCCGAATGGCATCACACAATATTCAAACTGACCTAGCCTCGTGTTGAAAGCTGTGCAGTGCTTCATCCCCTCAGCGATCCGCACCTGATAGTAGGCTTCCCGCAGTCTAGTTTGGTGACAATCCGGCCCCCTCCTAAACAAGGCAACAAGTCCTTGATTAGGCGCAAGGGGTACTTGTTGCAAGTGGAGACTGCGTTCAAGCCCCGGTAGTCCATGCACAGTCTCAAAGTTCCGTCCTTCTTTTTCACGAACAGTACCGGTGCTGCAAACTCGCTGGTGCAGCACCGAATGAACCCCCCATGGAAGTTTTTGTCCAGGAACTCCTGCAGCGCCTTCGCTTCGGCTGGACTCATTGGGTAGAGGCGACTTTTAGGCAGCTGGGCTCCTGGTTTCAGTTTGATTTTACAGTCTGTGCTCCAGTGGGGGGAAGCCGATCGCACTCCCCCTCCTTGAAAACCCTAGCCAAGTTCCGGTACTCTGGGGGGATCAGTTCCACTGACTCTGCCAACCCGGACATTTCCTGGGAGGGGTCCAGGTCCTGTGGCAGTGCCCCTGCCATGTGGGCTCCACACAGAGGATCGCAGAACGTTATGGCCCCCACCCCCCAGTCAATTTGCAGCTCATGATCCCGTAGCCATGGGACACCCAGCACAACTGTGTATTTTACCATGGGTACAATCATGAAGGCGTGCTTCTCCCAGTGCTCCCTGCATTGCAACAACACCGGCTCTGTCTTATGGGTTGTGGGGGCTCCCCCTAACAGCCTCCCATCCATCTGTTCGAACTTGATGGGGCAATGTAGGGATATCTGCTTCAAGCCCAAATGGGCCACCAAGGAGGGGTGCATCAGGCAATGGGTACACCCCAAATCCACCAGCGCTTGTGACTTTACCATGACTCTACTCCTGTGATTGCTTAGGGTAAGGGTGCTAGGATGGGGCAGTGAGAGCCACTAGGTGGTTGTGTGATGCCCTGTGTAGGGACCAGGCCTTGGGTGGTGGTCCTTTGTTGAGGCGAAAATCCTTGAAATGGGTCTATCCTGGGACGCATTGGCTTTAATGAATGCCAGTGAGCTAAAGCTGACTATCAAAAAGCTGACTATCTGAGGGACCGTCTCTCTCTATACTGCCCTTTTAGGCCCCTCCGCTCATCGGAGGTGGACCTACTAGTGATCCCTGGCCCCAAGGCGATCCGGCTGGCCTCTCCAAGGGCCAGGGCTTTTACGGCTTTGGCCCCTACCTGGTGGAACAGGCTTCCAGGTGAGATCAGGGCCCTGCAGGACTTACAAAGTTTCCGCAGGGCCTGTAAAACAGACCTGTTCCACTACGCATTTGGCCAGCCGGGATCATGTCAACTCCGCCATAAGAACATCTGGCCTCCCATGGGTACATAAAGGGGGAGGGAGGGGTTGAAGCCATCTGTAGTTTTAGTATTTTATGTATTATTTTATGTAAATTATGTATTATGATGTTTTAAATTGTTTTATCGTTAACGGACACCGCCCTGAGCCTTTGGGGAGGGCAGTATATATATAATAAATAAAATAAAAAAATAAAAAATAAAAAGAGATTATATGATCTTGAGTATAGTCACCTGATGCAGCAGGCAAATAAATGCTGCTGTCCCTTGCACTTGGGTATACCGTTAAAGCCATATACCATGGCTAGATATTTCCATTTGGTTTTAGAACCCAAATTGCAATGAGCCCTGACTCTTGCCAGGTGCAATATTCTCCCTTCAGCTACCACTCAGGGTAGAATACAGAAAGTGCCCTTTAATGAAAGACTTTGTCCCTGCAGTTCAGCTTATGAAGAATCAATCCAACACTTGATATTACACTGCCCGTTACACAGCTTAGCCAGAAATAAATATCTAGACCCGCTGTTAAACCCCCCCCCCCATTGATAATACTGATCTATCAATTGTGGTAACGATGCTGGATTGCGGATCTGCAAGCGTACTGGAAGCGTTGGCTAACTTTTTGTGCTCTGTCATTAGCAAACGGTTATAACTGTACTGGAGATTGTGTTTATTACCCTGGTGTTGCCATTGTTTCTGTTATATATATATATATATATATATATATATATATATATATATATATATATATATGTTACATATGCAGTTATATATATATATATATATATATATATATATATATATATATATATACATATATATATATATATATATATATATATATATATATATATATATTCCATCATGCAAGTTATTGATAACAATATTGACTAGCACTGGGTTCATGACAAAATCCTGTGACACCCTACTAGACATTTCTGTGCAGGATGAAGATGAGCTGTTGGTAAGCACCCTTTGGGTTCAGTCAGTCAACCAATTACAAATCCCATCCAACAGTAGCACTGTCTAGTTCACATTTTACTAGCTTGCTTGCAAGAATGTCAAAAGCATTACTAAAGTCAAGGTTTGCAACATCCACAGTATTCCCTTGTGCACAAACAGCCTATTTCACTTTTCGTATAAAATACACACAGAGGAATCCTATGCAGAGATACTCCAGAAATAAGATGGGCTTAGAAACACTCCTTAAGTCTTATGTGAGTGTTGAAGTAAACAGCACAGCAATTGGGGTTGTGTCAAATAATGCTGACTAAAAAGCTATCTGGGATAAAAACAGTATTTATTAGTAGAAATACCAACAGGAAGAGACTTGGTATGTCTGTCTTTACAGCAGTTTCCACACAAAGTGCAATCACAAATAAGACCCTTTTCTGTGCACTAACTTATTTTTAGTGCATACGGCATGATTGCATCTGTTGAGTTTAAAGGAGGGATCCCAGATGTAGCACCAGTTGGCACCATGGTACCTGCTGACACCTTTTCTGGGGCCAAACAAATGTTTTTGGGAAGTAGGTGTCAGGCTCTCGAACGTGGAAATAACAGAGACCGTAGGAAAGTCCTAAAGCAGTTTATTTCTCCAACGCGTAGAGTAACAGAGAAAGCTGAATCTAAGCTCTCCCGCTTAGATCCAGCGATTATATCCTTCAATCCCCCCCCCCCATTTGATTCCCACCAAATGTGTTTCACAAAGTGTATAACATTTGCACTACAGAGCTTCAAGAAACCTGGGAACATTCGCACCTTCCCGCAGGAGGGCTGGCGCCAGGGAATTGCCAGGGAGGGGAGAAGGAAACAGGAAAGCATTTACAGGAAACATTTGCAATTCCCACACAGCAAGACATCTAAGCACTGACAAGCAAGGACCTGACAGTAGGCAGAGTCAGGTAGGACTTTTGTCCATCAAAGCTTCTGAGGGACCTGGGGATTTGATTGGTTGTGCAGCTTTTCCTTGATTGGCTGGGCAGATTTGCCATCTCATCAACAGCCATTCTGGGGCAGTTATGTGATTGCCGTGTCCCCCATTCCCTGCCAGAATTCCAGTTGTGTCTGCTGGCTCAAAAGGGTTGGGGATCCCTTTTTGTAAAAGATGGGGAGGAATTGAAGGAAGAGGCAGCTCCTAGAATTTGTTTTAGAAAAGTTCTACAGTGGTTCCTTGAAACACTGGAGTGTATTGCTGTTTTATTATGCATGTAAATCTATATTTTATTATGTAAGTGTGGTGTAGTGGTTAACTGTGATTCTCTCATCTGGAGAACCGGGTTTGATTCCCCACTCCTCCACATGAGAGTCATACTCTTATCTGGTGAACTAGATTTGTTTCCATAGTCCTATGCACAAAGCCTCCTGAGTGACCTTGAGCCAGTCACAGTCCTCTCAGAACTCTCTCAAACACACCTACCTCACAAGATGATGAAGGGAAAATGTTTGTAAGCTGCCTTGAGTCTCCTTGCTGGAGAGAAAGGCTGGTATAAATCTGAACTCCTCCTCTTCTAAGCTCACCTTGGGAATGGGGTAAAAGTTAAATAAAACAACAACAGTATTTCAGGACCTGTAGAGGTCCTGAAACTGTACCACAGTCCATCAGAGCCAGTTATCTATCAACTACCAGATGACACTAACACTATATGAATGTAAGATGGCCATTTGTACTGTGTCAATGTATTTATATATTCCATGTCCCTTCCTGGTGGGCTACATTTCATTATGGGAAAGAACCAAAGTGAAATATTAGCCAATTTTGTAGTTCATGAGCTATCTGTGAAGATGCCAACATGACAGGCAGCCAGCCATCCTGCAATGCTTCCCAAATGTTTCCTGCCGAACAAATCGCCATCCGGAAGGTGACAGTGAGCTCTACAGACATGACCCTTGCGTGTTTTGCCTCTAAGGCTTAATTTGAATGTTCTCATCATGGTTACTTAGGATCTAGACTTGATTAACACTACCTGGTTTTCAGCTGCAATAAAGATGACTGATCTGCTTTGGAAAGGTAGCACTTTTTCCTCTGCAGTTTTTGATTAATTTTGGCAGATCTGGTGTGCTGGCTTTGAGTTACCCAGAGAATGAATAGCGTTTCCCAGTGTGCTTATCCACTACTAAATTCAGAGGAGAAAAAACACTCTGTGCTAACACAACATTAAAATTGCTGAGATAAAATTTACTGTGGAACCAGTAGCAAAGGCTTAAACAGAAACATTAATTCTTGGTTGATACTTATACAATGCAGAGATCTACCCATCTACGTCCATTGTATGTACACTGTACTAAGTCCATTGAAAGGAGGAAGAGGAGGAATTTGGATTTATACCCCACCTTTCTCTCCGGTAAGAAGACTCAAAGTTGCTTATAAACTCCTTTCCTTTCTCTCCCCACAACAGACACCTTGTGACCTAAGTGGGGCTGAGGAAGGTCTGAGAAAACTGTGACCAGCCCAAAGCCACCCAGCAGGATCGTTGGAATGGAGAAACAAATCTGGTTCACCAGATAAGTCTTGGCCACTTATGTGGAGGAGTGGGGAATCAAATCTGATTCTCCAGATTAGAGTTCACCTGTCAGTGTGGTATTGGGGGTGGGAAGGAGATTGTAAGCCCCTTTGAGTCTCCTTACAGGAGAGAAAGGGGGGTATAAATCCAAAAAACTCTATTAATGACTATGCTACACTGGGACTGATAGAGAATGCTAAACTCTGGTAATAAACTATGTAAATATAAGGAACAGGTCTGATGTAGTGGTTAAGGGTGGCAAGCTGTAATCTGGAGATCCAGGTTTGAGTCCCCTCTACTCCACATAAGGCCTGCTGGGTGACCTTGGGCCAGTCACTCTCAGAACTCTCTCAGCTCACTCTCAGAACTCTCTCCCTGGCAGTTGCCGGCCCCTCCCATGCCTCCTTGGGCTTGGCTTGGCTGGCTGAGCATGCTGCCAGGTTACCCACTGGCCCCATCCCCATTCCGGGCCTTACAGTGGCCATGCCAGGTTGCTGGCGGGCTCAAGGATCCTCGTCGGCATTCTCCTCTGTGGCCAGCCATCCCGAGGCCATGATGCAGACTGCGGGGACCAGGAGCGCTGCTGGGCTGCCGTCTGGCCCCGCCGCTGCTCCCCACCTTGCGGTAGCCATGGGAGGGCTGTTGGCCATGGGTGGGGGTCCTGTTGGGTCTGGGGGTCCCATCAAGTCCGGAAAGAGGCTCCAGTCCCAACCCTGGAAACATGTGTACAGGAAAAAGGAAAATGGGTTACTTTATAACGAGTACAACCTGTTGAGTAAATGCTGTGTGGAATCCACCACTAAGATTCTCTTAGGTCGATTCCGCACTTTGGTTATGGACCTAAGTTCGAGCTGCGTTTGACCTAAGTGCTCCGCACAACCACTGGGATCAACGTGGTTTTGTACCAGCTTCGCCCCATGTAACAGTCAAATTTCCGACTCCAGCTGGGAACTACTACTTTTTCAGGGAACCACGTTCGAACTCAGCTCGATTCCAGTAAAGTGCGGAATCTCTGGTGCCAGGAGTCCCCCATTCAGCCAATCACAGCTGAGTGTTTTGTACAGCTGGCCAATCAAAAAGCGCCACCTTCGTCCCTCCATTCCTGTGGCAGTTTTTTTATAACGTGTGTGGGATAGACGGAACATGGCCGTAGAACAGTAGCCAATCAGAACGGAGCGGCGAGGAGGCACAGGATGATTCTGCCCTTTGAGCTGGGATCAAGCTGGTTGCAGTGGGGAACAACAATGGTTTCGACCTAGGTTAGTACCCTTCTCAGGGAACTGGGTTGAATTTATTTTACTCGTGTGCGGAATCGCCCTTAGAGGACATTGAGAGTTGTGCCATGTCTTTTGCAGAGCTGTCTATTTTTACTTAGCATGCTTTTTGTTTAATAAATACATACTCATTGGTTGGATGGATGTTTACCTTGTATATTGTTGTTTATTTTAAGGAAATCTGAACAACTACTGATCTATATTTAGGGCCTAGCATACTCCTGATGTCTCCTCTATCTGTGTAGCAAACTGAAAGGCATCGAGATCAGTCTCTGCTGATTTACAATTTTGTAATGACACATGTTATAACACTTTTCACTTCTTTTTAATACTAACACAGACCAGTTTAGGAAAAGCTTCAGAGAGAGAGAGAGAGAGAGAGAGAGAGAGAGAGAGAGAGAGAGAGAGAGAGAGGAGGAGGAGGAGGAGGAGGAGGAGGAGGAGAAGGAGAAGGAGAAGGAGAAGGAGAAGGAGAAGGAGAAGGAGAAGGAGAAGGAGAAGAAGAAGAAGAAGAAGAAGAAGAAGAAGAAGAAGAAGAAGAAGAAGAAGAAGAAGAAGAAGAAGAAGAAGAAGAAGAAGAAGAAGAAGAAGAAGAAGAAGAAGAAGAAGAAGAAGAAGAAAAGAGTGGCAACACACACCCTCCACATCCCAGCCCCCAATCCTCCCCAGGATGGCCAACTTGGCCTGGCAACCCCTGCTCATTTTGGAAAGGTTTACTTTGTAATGCAATTCATTTGGCTTTAGGCTAGAAAAGATTAATGCAATCAATTGTGGTCTGTAACGCTGTTGTTTAATACAAGGCTAGTTTTGAAAGTAATTTCCCTGCACATTTTCAGCCAACTTTGATAGCACATTTGCTGACTTATCTCTCAAAGACGCCTGACACCTTGTCTGTATCATTTTTTCCTCATATGATAACTCATTTTTAAATGCGTACAAATCGTCAATAAAACATCTGAGGCAAATTACATTTTCATAGAAACCTGTAAGCACCTTTATAATTAGCTTCTGCTTTTAAATCCAGAGCTTAGTTATAGGATAATTTCCACATCAGTTGAGAAAAATAAGCAATTCAGTTATTATTATTGATTTGTCAAACTATGACTTTAAAAAAGGTCTTCATTTCCTGCAAACATTAGGAGGAAAGTGCCTCGCTGGAAACAACACTTATTTTGCCAAGTTATTTAGCAAGTTCCAAATGTGGATGAATGAATCACTGACGGAGCACTACAGAAGGAAAACCAGCTTTACAGCACCATTTTGTTGCAAACTCAGCTGTTCTTATGTGTTTCAAAACAGATCAGAAACTATTAACGGTCCCAAACATGGCAGGTTATTGGCAGGTGCAGGGTGCAGGTATTTCCCATGTGCTGAAAGATCTGTACTGGCTGCCCCCTTTTTATCCCAGGGAAAATTAAACGTGCTGGTTCTTACCTATAAAAGGTTTGGGGTGAGGGGACTTGAAACACCATCTCCCCCATACTTTTCAGCCTCACATTTAGGACCGCTTTTTTTAACAGGTGAGGAAGGTGGCATCCAGAGACATGGGCTTTTCAGTGGTAGCACCCTGCAGGGAACGCCTTCCTCTGTGAGACCCACCTGACCTCACCTTCTTTTAGGTGCCCGGCTGAAAGATTTATTTTTGCCCAGGCTCCGAACTCAGGGTTTTATCTCTCAAATGTTGTACAATCTGCGTCTGGCCCAAGGGTAATGTTACGGGCAGCATTTCAGATTGCTCAATGTGTATTTGATGCTGCAATGCCACAGCTGTCTTATTGTCATAATTGTAAGCCTCCTTGAGCAGAGCACTGGAGAGGAAACATAAAAATAAATTAAATAATAGTGCACTAGTCTGTAGCCTTTTCCAGGTGTTATGATTGGAGGCATCCAACCAGTGGTGGGATCCAAAAATTTTAGTAACAGGTTCCCATAGTGGTGGGATTCAAACTGTGGCATAGCACCAATGGGGCTGGGCGGGGCATGATGGGGCGTGGCCAGGTATTCCGTGGGTGGGGCATTCCTGGGTGGGGCTGTGGCAAGGACACAGCCGCTGCGCCGGTCCTTGGGCGGGAAACGAATAGGCACAGGCTGCCACGCATGCCGGTGCACCTCCTGCTAGCCTGCTTCAAGTTCTGCGCGCTACTGCTGAGAGGAGGGGCGTCACTAAGGCAAAAATCACGTGGCAAAATCACCCATTAGTAACCCCCTCTCGGCACACACAAATAATTAGTAACCTACTCGCGGGAACCTGTGAGAACCTGCTGGATCCCACCTCTGCATCCAACTGTGCATACCAGCAGTGCACTCTGCCTGCAGTCCTCCTGATACGTGCAGTCACAATTCTGTCTGAACTCGCAATAAAGCTCATTGTGCGAAAGAATACAATGTGCTCTAGAAAGCCGGTCATTTCTATTGTTGTTAAAATTCAACTTGTAGAAGTGTTTGCAGGATGCTAATCCTCGCATGGCAAGAGACGTGGACCCTCCCTCCCGCTCATGTGCCTGTACAGCTCTTTAAAAAGGGAATCCTTGTCAATATGCCTTGACTGAATTGTAAATGGCAGCGGTCAGTGGTCCTCACCCCTTTCACATCACACAAAGCACTTGCGTAGGCACAGCTTACCCACTGCTGCTCATGCGCCTGCACAGATCTTTAAAAAGTGGGTGGTCACCAATACATCTTGCCTTTTATATAGATAACGGCATTACACATTTTCAGCTTCAGCTACAATGAAATGTTCAGGGTTTTTGTAGTAAGTATTAATGCAAAAATGTGCTATGGGAAAAATGTGTTACAGATTGAGATCAATGGAAATAATTATCTGATTGATTTCCTAATAACAAGAGTTTTGATTTTGATCTGAGAGAATCTGAAAAGATTTTAATGCAATGATCCCATTCTGACTTGGGGTGGGTGTTTTGCTACTCTGTTCCGAATTTCACCTATTCGGGGCCTGCCCCTAAAGTAGAATGCCATGTGAATGTGGCTACTGGGTCATAACAGGGAAAGTAACATTCAGTAACTGCCATTTCTCCTTCCTTAAAAGTTACACTCTGTTCCTTTCTCCTTGGTGGAGGAATGCTCCACCAATTTGTTTTCAAGCTCCCAGGTGTTTTTTGGCTGGGAAATAAACCAAGCACCAGAAATAAGAGTGCTTTTGAATCTGGAAGTCTATTTCTTCTTATCTGAAATAATTACCTGGTTGATAGAACAGCAACTCCAAAGCTAAGGGTCAATTAGTTATAAAACTTTTCGTTTTATGTTGCATACCCCTCCCCCCCACACACACACACATTTCATCCTTACATACCTTTGCAATATTCACATGCAGAATCATTTGGAAGTGAATGCGGGGATAGGACATGCTAAATCTTTTTAACAGGGAGGACATGACTGGCTGTTACTATGAGAACAAAATCCAGGCAGTTCATTGCCATCGTGGACTCACAAAGAATAGGTTTAGTCAGACAGATCTGATTTTTAAAAAAAATCTTCAAAGACTGACAAAAACAGATGAGACAGAGGTGAATATGATCTATGTGTTTTTTTCCAAAGTATATGTTAAAGTCTCAAAGAGATGGCTAATCTAAAACGTCAAAAGTAGGAGACAAAATGGAGTCTTTTTGTTGAAAGGTACCCAAGTGGGTGTGGGGGGGGGGGGAGCCAGCATGCTGCAGTTAATAACAGTAGATGAAACATAAATTTAAAAAGACAGGACGATCTTTATGCAGGTAAACATGGGGAGCCCTTCATGAAATCCCACTTCTATACCCATTTCTTTGGCTCTCAGAAGCCATACCCTCAGGTCTGCGCTTGACAGTTTTTGCATCTTAAAATAATCATTTTCTTGCTTTTCTGAAGACAAGTGCCATTGAGAAAGGTATAAGAGGTTTTTACAACATTTAAGAACATAAGAACATAAGAACTAGCCTGCTGGATCAGACCAGAGTCCATCTAGTCCAGTACTCTGCTACTCACAGTGGCCCACCAGGTGCCTTTGGGAGCTCACGTGCGGGATGTGAAAGCAATGGCCTTTATTTGCACCCAGATTTATTTGCACCCAGATGGGCAGAGGTTTCACCTGGTGAATAACCATAAGACATGTCTTGGAATTAAAATGGGCCACAGCCCTTTTTATTGAGGCAGAAGCTGGGCAAGCAAGAGGAGCACACCTGAGCAGCCAGTCAGCACCCATGGCTGAACCCTGGCACCAACCCCAATCCATATTGGGGAGGATAGAGAAGGTACTGGGCCACCTGGGCGCTGGCCCATTGTGGGCCCCCTTCCTGCTGGGGTGTTGGGCTCAATTGTAGAGGCCCCCACAGCATGTGCCATGAGCCTGCCCCACCCCAAGCCTCTTATGAAGGCCCTCAACTGTGGGGAGGTCTGGCATGCAAGCTCAGCCTCCCCATAAGGATGTGCTCCTCTGCCCAAACCGCCACAGAGCTGACCTTTCAGCTCCCGCTACAGCTTTGCAAGCCTCCCAGCCAATCCAAGAGTGCCTGCTGTATGGCACACAGCCAAATGTCCATGCCCCGTTCGGACAGGTGCACACCAGCCGAATGAAAGAGCACATGGTCCTGGGTGGTTATATCAAGGTACGGGATAATGCTACCACCGAGATCCCAGATCAGCCACAGTGCTGCCTTACACACTTTGTGGCATGCCAAATCCACTTTCCTCGGCTCTCTGGTATCCTTCCACAGGAGCCTTGGGAGGAGGTGGGGCCAAAACAATTTAACTTCCGGTATTAGCACCAGGACCTCGTGAAGCCTGGCCGCCATCCACAAGGACAGTTCCAGGCCTTTCAAAGCTGGGAGATCATTCCCACCCAATTGAATGACAACCCCCTGAGGTGCACCAAACCTCTGAAGTGCCTCCCAGATAGTGGGCAGCAAGGACTTCCAGCGCATACCCCGCCAGCCAAGCCAAACAACAACCACACCCTTTCCGAGGTCCAGATCCGCTCCTCAAGTAGTTGAGGGCACATACACACCAGCCCAGTGAAAGATAATATGCCCGATGATCCAAATCTGGGTCTGGCTCTCCTGCTGTTCTGTGCAAAATTAAAACAAGTGAGGTCTCACATATGCTCTGTAAGCTAATGACCATCAATAACCCACTGCCTGGATTTGCTCAGGGGAACAGCCTTCGCAGGCCGCCAAAGTGGCAGCTCCAATCCTGAATGAATGGAGGTCAAACTCCTCTGGAGGGAAACCAAGCCCCTCAATGCCTAGGCATAAAACAGAGGACATTTGAACATGGGTCAAGGGTTTCCCATCCTGATGCACCAGGAATAAGCCCCGTACTGGTGGGTGCTTGGCCATATAAGCCTGGATTATGGCACAGGGCAAAATTCACCAGGAGCATCCAGGGGGAGAAAGACCTGGGTGCCCCGCTGAAGCTGATCCATCTTAGAGGAAGCCAGCAAAACATAAATGCCACTGTCCCCAACCATGATGCCAGAGGACCTTAGCGCCCTTTGGCCCGTGCGATGCCCAGATGGGATTACCAACTCACTAGCCCTAAACACCCCAAAGAATGCAAGCGAAATGGCCACACTAAATAGGGAGCCTTCAAAGGGGGAGTTACAAAAGGCTGGTGCCCTGTCCATGAAGGACCAAAGTAGTTCCTTAGATATAGACTGCCTAGTATCCTCTGCACATGAGCTGGCTCTGCACCAACCCGCCACCATTCTGGACAAGGTGACAATATGCACCCAAATGGACCTAGGGGCAAAGCCCCATGACTGCAAGTGTGCCAAATAGCGAAGCAGGAGACCTTCTGTAATTGCCTGCCCATGTGGTCAGGCCTTCATGAGAACCGAATTCCAGAAAAGTTAGGCAACCGCCCCTTCATATGCTTGGCGTGTGGCTGGAGTGAGGGACCGCTTAAGGGAAGTCCCCTCCACTATGGACCATTGCCAAGGCTCCACAGCTGCTCCGGGAAGGTCTCCGGGTGCTAAGTGGCCTCTGGGGCCAGAGCACGGAAGTGATCCACCTGATGACCAGACAAAGCATCAGCAAAGTTATTTTCTGCTTCTGGGATAAAAACGGCATAAAAGGAAATGTTATCTTTCAGGCATAACAAGACCAGCTCTCTCACTAACCGCATAAGCCTGCCTGAGCGGCTACTGCCTGTTTACCACTCTGACAACAACCTGATTATCACACCAGAAGCAAACAGAATGATCCTGGAATCTGTTCCCCCAGAGGTGAACTGCTACCAGCAAAGGGAACAACTCTAGGACAGTCATGTCCTGCAGAATATCAGATGACCAGGAAGCAGGCCAGATGCCCCAAGACCATCGGTCGTCAAAATAAATGCCAAAACCCACACCCCTGAGGCATCCATGTGAACCTAAAACTCTCTCTCCAGGTGAAGAGGGGTTTGCCAAAGGTGATCCGATTATAGCAGGACAAGAAATGAAGCCAAACCCACAGATCCTCTCGTAGGCCTGCTGTAATCCTGATCCAATGATGGGGGGCGGAGCGGCCCGCCGTGGACCGAGCTAAGTGAGCTCAAATGGCTCTCCCCAGGGAAATATCTCTACAAGCAAAATTCAGATGCCCCAACAGGGACTGTATCTCCCGCAACCTACACTTTTTCTTTGAAATGGTAAGCCTGAGCATCCCGGAAAGAGCTAGCAACTTTTCCACAGGGAGGTGCCCACCTCCGTATCCAACAAAATCCCCAAATAAACAAGGTGAACTGAAGGGCCCTCGGTCTTTTTCGCTGCCAAAGGAACACTGAGGTCAGTCGCTAAACACTGGAAAGCATGGAGTGCCTCCACGCAATCGTTAGTGCCACGCACCCCTACAAATAAGAAATTGTCCAGGTAGTGAGTAATTTTGGAGCCTGGCAGACGAGCCTTTGTGGCCCACTCTGAAAGGGAGCTAAAAGCCTTGAACTCAGTGCATGCCACCGAACACTTCATTGGCATGGCCTTATCGAAGTACCAAGTCCCTACAAACTTAAAACCTAATAAATTAAAATCCCCCAGGATGAATGGGCAAAATGCAGAAAGCTGATTGGATGTCACACTTCGCCAATAGGGCAGAAGGTCCCGCCGCCCTAGTGAGTTGAATGGCATCATCCAACGTAGCATAGTGGACCGAGCATAAAGCCAGGTCAATATGGTCATTAACCAAACCCCCTTTAGGGTAAGAGAGGTGCTGAATAATGTGAAATTCACCCAGAGCCTTCTTAGGGACCTCCCCTATGGGCGAAACCTGCAGTGAGGGTAGTTGAGGAGTGGAAAAAGGATCTGCAATCCTACCTGCAGCACACTCCTTCTTTATTTTGTCCTATACCACATCGGGGAATTCCCTAGCAGATTTCAAATTAGGCGCACCAGTGGCCCACCTCTCACCCACAAAAGGAATCCGAAAACCTTCCTTAAAACCCTTACAAAGGTATTCCGCATCCACATGGAGGGGGTAACCCGCCAAGGCCCATTCTAAAGAAGACAAATGAACTGGAGAGGGGGCCAGGGAGCAAATGAGAGGGGGATCGGAATCATGGCTTGGAGGCTGCCCCAGGGCCTCCCTGGCTACTAGTCTCCTTACGCAAGCCACCAGCACCAGGGGACCGGCCAGTCCGAAAGGGCTGGCGGAATGGGACCTTAGCACACTGGCTACAGGGATGAGCCACAAAGCACCCGCTACACATATGCTCGTTTCTGCATTTTGGCCTGTGGCAAGCCCCTTTGTTAAAGTCCCAACAGGTTAACCTTGCTCGAGCCCACTAGTCTGCAGCTTCCTTCACTCTGGGGCCCACCCTCACCCCAGGGGTTTTTGATAAGGCATGGACCATGACCATCCATGTCTGATGATGGATGAGATCCCAATGGAACCCACTCCTGTGTGAAGCACTATGCTGCACCTCCTCATCATAAGAAATGGTGGTGATGTCTCCCGCTAAGGCCCTGGCTCAAAGGATGTGGTTCATGTGAGCCACTAAATGCCAGTCCTGGGCCAGGTAAGCCACAGCGATTAAGGCCAGGAACTCCCCAAAACCCCTGAGCCAGTTATCGAAGGTACAGTCTACACCCTCCTTGCTCCGTTGGGTGATTATGCAGCCCCCTCTGCATTTCTTCAGTGCCATATGCTGACCGAACCGCTTCCCAACCAAACAGTAAGAGGAAATATGGGAGGAGAAGATACCCCTAGTCCACAGGTATGAAAAACTCCACTGGCAAGCCTCAACTCCACTGGCAAGCCTAGTCCACAGGTGTGAAAAACTCCAGTGGCAAGCCTCCAGTGGCAAGCCTCAGGTGGCCTAGCTCCCCGAAAACAGCAAGCACCAGTTCAGTTTGCTCCAGGCATTGAAAAAGGCCGGAGCAACTGCGTGCTGCCTAATATATAGGGAGCATGCTCTACCCCTTGCGCTCGTGCACATTGCATGATCAGGCTGGGTGTGGCTCGGCCACCTGGCCGGCCCAGGGCACGCATGCTCACTGCTCCGAAGCTCACCATGTGCCCTGCCCCCTGTTGCAATTATGGCCTCGTTGACTCTAGTGCCGTTATTTATGTATTTATGCACCTTTTTATATCAATGTTAAAAATTCAATATTTATTACATGTTTATTTCATAGTTATATCATCTGTATTTATAATAATTTTGTTGGACATGTACAACTATTTATATATTTTTAAGATGAGCAATTACTTATTTGATGTATATTTTACATTTTATCTGCAAGAGCACGTGATTTCCATTTCTCACAGTTCCTAAAGACTGAGGCAGCAGCAGAAATAAATGCTACATAAAAGAAAGCTGAAGGAATGGGATTGAATGTACTGGTTGTCTCATGCTGATTACTTAATATTATATAGAAAACGACTGAAGGAACTAGTTTGATTATTTGCACCCTTTGGGAGTCTAGCTGACCTCATTGTACTTTTTTTTGTCCATTCAGCTATGATTGTATGATTTGGACTGAACGAGCTAGATCAATTGTATAGACCCTGTGTAGTATTAACTTATTTCTGCTGTTATGTCCTAAGTTTTTACTTCTGTTTTGTCAGGAATTCAGTAATAAATGTTGCATACTTTGTGGGCAGTGGGGGATGAAAAGACAAGATCCACTGGGTTAGAATTCAGGTTATATCCCAGGTCAAATCCCCACTCTGCCATGGAAGTTACTGGGTAACCTTGTTTCAGTCATTCACTCACCTACCTCACAGGATTATTGTAGAGAAAATAGGACAGCACTCATAATGAATACATATGGATGCTGAAAGAAATTAAAAATTGCCTGTTTGTCTATCCTCATGAAGGATTGAATGATGAACAGGGTGAAAGGAGCTTCTTCAGAAATGACCTAGAAGGAAGTGAGAAATTCTATTTTTAAAAAAAGAGAAGAAAAGCAGGTCAGCGGTTTTAAAATGCATATTTATTCATCTGGTCAAAAATAGCAGCAAGAAAGTAAAGGGGGAAAGAGGCAAAATGGAGGAATTATATTTAATTCAAAGGATTAAAAAACCTACAGTAAACTTTAGGAATGGTTTGATGCATCATTGACTATATTAACCATCCCAGATTGGGGGGGGGATCAAGAATTGGTGATTCTGCAAGAAAATGTAAGGGTTTAAGGAACTGTCTTCTCAAAATTGCAGGCAGAAAAACGATAAAAAGAAGCATACAGCTAAGTCCTTTAACTGTAAACTGGATTATGACGGCAGTAAATGTCGAGCTCAGGGGCAGAGACATACTGAGTCCAAACCCCGAGACATACCCAGAGACAAAGCCTCCTCCAGAACTCCCCCCCCCAAGAGCCTGCAATGCCCTTGCCCCATCCACCTGCAGAAGTTGTGCATACCCTCAGCCCCACCCCCAGGCCTGCCTGTAGATTCAGGACATGGCCTCAGTCCATTACTTTTAGCAGGCCTAGTTCTGCCTTGAACTCTCTTTTTCAAGTTATGGTGAGCATTTCAAAAATAACTTGAAAATATAGTCCAAGGCAGGACTGGGCCTACTAAAAGCAGAGGGAAGGGGCCACATTCGTGATCTCCAAGGTCAGTGTCTTGGACTATGTTTTCAAGTTATGGGGATCATTTCAACAAAATACCCATGAGCCTTTGTGAAATATGCAAATTAATAATTTTTGAAATGCTCACCATAACTTGAAAAGATCGTTCAAGGCAGGACTAGGCCTGCTAAAAGTAATGGGCTGAAACCACATCTTGGATCTCCAGGCTGGCCAGGGGGTGGGGCTGAGGGAGACCCAACTCTGCATGCTTTTCATGTGGGCGGGGCTAGGGTGTTCTGCCTCCTGGGCTCCCTGGGGAGGGGTGGGGCACTGGGAGGCTTGAAAATATAATCTATAGCCTGCTGTGCTCTGGCAAAGCTGTTTCTCAGCTCCACTGGGCAGACTGACTCTCCAGTCACATGGGGGGCTGACTTTGCATACCCCTCATTTGACCAGATGGTGTGTGCCTGGAGATATGGGTTCCTCCATGTCATGGGGCAGATACACCACTGCTCAGGGGTGCAGACTTCTCAATTTCCTGAGGAAAGGGAACACAGGACTGAAACCAGCCCAGGCCCATACTTAGTAACCCATATTAAATTATTTCGGTATGAAACTATTTATGTTTCCAAAGAACCCATGTGCCATCAAATACTTGATGTTTTTCCTAGCTGATGAGTGGAATTTTTAAAAAAATACTTTGAATCTCAGTTAAAGATGGAGGACTCTGTAAACAAAGACACAAAATGTCATGAACTCCTTCACTGAGACAATTAGAGTAAATATTTCATCTGTGTATGGAAGGTAATACATCCTCCCCTTCTCTTTTCTTCACAACTGTCTTATGAGGTAGGTCAGGCTGAGTGTGTGTGTGACTAGTCCAAGGGCATGGCTAAGTAGGGATTAGGATACTGGTCTCCACGGTCTTAGACCAACACTCCAACAACCATGCTGCTCAGATGTAGCGTAGTCAGTACATATCTTCAAGTACATTGCTGAATCCAGAGTACATACTTGTTTCTCAGATATCCTGGCCTGAAAATAAGGAAATGTAGTTCCCAGCAGGCCGTTTCAGCCTGGAAGGGAACACAGGCAGCAGACCTCTTCTCAAGGCTGCTCTGTTTGTTAAAGTAAGTTTGTGTGTGTGGAGGGGTGTCACAAGGGGGAATCAGTGACTCGCGTATAAGTCAAGAGGGGTCTAAAAAAGGGATAAAAAACTCGACTTATGCACGAGTATATACGGTAAGTTAGCAGTTTCCCCATCTAAATTCCCACGTTGGTACAAATAATTTTAAAAAGACCATGTTAGAGATTCTTATTTGGTTAATATTACTTCGCTAAATATCAGAATGGCCTTTAAATCAATTTGTTTTCAGACTATGCCACCAGCCTTCCTTGTGGGCCGTTACTCTCAAACTCGGTCAGCTCTGTGTTGGTGCATTTGTAAAGTGTCAGTTCCTAAAAACTTCATGCATATTCTCTATTTTTTTGTCCCCTCTACTCAGAGTCACAGCCTAGGGCCAAATTTCTTGATAAGCTATTAACAGACTTTAATGATTCTTCAGATGCAGAGAAGCTTTTTTTTTCTTTTATCTGATACTGATCCTTTTATTACTTACAATGAGTCACTCTGCTTTGCCTGCTGAAAAGATACAGGCCAGATTTGCAATTAACGAGTGTAATATCCCTCCTAAAAATCTAAATGGATAATTTTAATGTTTTTGTTAACTGAATTTACAATGTAGATATAAAATTTTATATTTTGTATACATAGTTATATTTAAGGATTTATATTCTGCATTTGATACTGTAATGGTCTATGGCTATAAACAATAAGCCAATACCACTACCTAAGAAAGTCACAAGAAACATGAATACATTTTCAGTGCATGCACTTTGTCTTTTTCATGCAGAGAGCACTGCACTAAGGACCCGAATTTGTAGCACTGTGGTTTTACAAATAGCATTTGTTTGCTTTTGTGGCTAAAAATAGCTTTTAACAGAATTAGTAGCCAGATAAGCCACAAATGCACATTGGGGTTTTTTTTAACACTGATAAAACTCTGATTCAGCCTGGATCTTGAACTAGGCATCTCATTGGCTCAGTTCTGGCCGCTTAAGCACCCACAGTGCATGCATTAAGTGGAGAACTACCACCATAGACATCTTCTGCCATCATTGATCAAACCATAGTGGCTGCATCCATTATCAGAACTGTCCGTTTGGTTCACACATATTGATTTTTTTACTTTGTTTCTATTCTGTCATTTTCCCCAACCACAAGAGCACCAACACATCTTTTTTCTGCATTTTCAGTTTCTTATTTGGTTAAAAGGTTTTCAGCGAAGCCTGTTACCCAATAATGCTATTAGGTCTGTATGACCATCAGTTAGTAAGTACTGAATGGTTGTGCCATAGACATTAATGTGCTTTTTAGACTATCTGATGTTCAGGCCTGGCATCTGTCCTTGATGCATCTTTTTTACTTGCCTTTGGCCCCTTCCACACTTGCAGAATAATACACTTTCACTCCACTTTCAATCTACTTCGCAGCTGTGTGGAATAGCAGAAGCCACTTGCAAACAATTGTGAAAGTGGATTGAAAGTGCATTATTTTGCATGTGCGGAAGGGGCCTAGGACTTTCAAATGGTTTTGGTAACTACTGCAGGGGGTCACTTGGGGAAATGGCCCTTCCAAATATACCATGCCCCACTGAATTTCTCAACATTCATTTAAAAAAGAAAAAAAATGTTGCCAACATTCTTTATTGTAGAGATATAAGGGAAAATACCCACGCAGATTTTATCTGGAATGCCTAGAAGGAATGGAGGCAGGAAAGCTTCAGTGCCAGTGGAGTTGCTAACCTCTTCCTAACCAAATTCAATTTCATCTGCTCTGCCCTTTTCTTCATTTACTTCTTTTGTGCTTTGTTCTGTTGTGGTGGTGCCCCCTATTGCTCCTACTGTTCCTTGCCCTGGCACTGGTACATCAGAGCCCTCATACTGAGGGGCCTGCCGCCCCCCTCCTGGGGTGGGTTGAAATTGAGGCCTGGACGCCTTTTGTTTAAACGTTAATTATTAGCCACTGTTTTTATGTATTTTAAGATGATTTTATTGATGGAGCCTATGTATTGTATTGTATTGGATCTGCTCCTGTTTTATGTTTATAAAATGTTGTTCACCGCCCGGAGCCCTTCGGGGATCGGACGGTATAGAAATTGAAACAATAAATAAATAAATAAATAAATAAATAAAAAGGTTATTGTTACTGCCAGGAAAATAGGAAAAATATTTTCCTGAGCTTATCGCTGAACTACACTGGCTAAGGACCAGAGTAAAGAGACCAGTGTCTAAGTTTAGATATGTCATTTTAGATATCTGCATCTGTTGGTAGAAGCAATAGCTTGTAGCAGCTGATATTAAGAGCCAAGGAAGCTAGCCTTGGAATTCAGTTTGGGCCAACACCCGGTAGATCTCTTTAGCAAGAACAAAGACCCTTTTGGATTACAAATTGAATTTGATGACGGCACCCCAGATATCCCAGCCATTGAAGAACGTGCCAAGATCGCCATTGGACCATTTGAACTTTCTTTTGTTGCGGGACTGAGGCGCAGGAGCCTCAGGACATAACTCAAGGAAGCAGCCCATCTGATAACCCGATACCTGGGTGCGTTAACAGCGTCACCCTGTTTTATGAATGGACACTCTCCGCTCCTGGTTTCTGCCCTATCGCAAAGTCTCGCAGGAAGATGCCTGACAGCGAGATCTCATGGTCCCATTCACAAAGTTGTAATTGTACCTTTCATTTTATGCGTTGATGTTTTCTTTTATTGTTGTAAGGCAAGGGACCTGCCCCCTTACCTGCCCCCTGGTCCCCTTTTGATCTGTGTGTATAAAAGTTCCTGCACTTGGCTACGAGAGTGCAATTCCCCTGCCTGAGCTTTAGCAACCACTTTCGAATTAAATACTTTGCTTTTGAAGAACACCGGCTTCCTGCGCCTCACTATGTTGCCTGAGCTGAAATCACTTAATGTTACCTGAGCAGCAGCAGTAACATTATTTTAATAGAGACTTAATGGGACACTATTTACCAGCAGAGGTGTATCTAGTGTGGGAGAAGGCAGGGCACATGCCTTGGGTGCCACTTCTCAAGGGGCACCAGCCCACATTTTACAGCCTCTGGGAATGACCGTGTACCCCACCCTTGAACTCCACATGGAGTTCAGGGTGGGTAAGCCCAGTTCAATGCTGGTTGGGTTCAGCACTCAACTGCTTGCCAGATCCCAAACTTCACAAGGACTCTGGAAGCAGGGTGCAACTGAATGCTGAACCTGGCATTGGCAACACTGTGAAGGCAATATGCAGCTTTAGAATATTCTGTAATGTTGCTAGCTATCAAGCAATATTGCAAACAACTTGCTTGCTATCATTCCTCTGGCAGACAGCAAGGACATGGAGTGTCCACTGGGATGCTATATGATGCTCATGTGGTGCATGGCTGGATGAGTCTTAAATTGTGCAGGCCTTTTCCTGGGTAAAGAAAGAGTTCAATACTAGAGGTGAAGGGAAGTGAGCATCTGAGTTTGCCATGTAATTGTTTCTTTCATGTTAAACATAGTTCATCTCTTCTCTCTCTCTCATCTTTTTTGACAGCCCTCTAGGTCCTCTACTTCCTGCTAAATCAGAAGTTTGGTATTTAATGAACACATTTTAAACACTTCAGACAATCCAGTCTGTACTGAAGTTTCATTTTCTTGTGTACTGGCAAGGATTTTTTTCCCCTTTGCCAAAAAGATGTGATTTGTCTTCATTGCAGCCTTTCTTTTCATTGCAGTATCTATTTTCATTTCTTTGAGTGTGTTTTAATCTTATTATTTCTGCTTAACAGCCATGATTCTAGACTCAGCTCTTGCTTTACAAACCACATCTAGGTAGTAGTTCTCCTCTAGCATTTACAAAAGGCTTCTACTACTTTTCTTTTATGAGTTCTGGTATATGTGGTCTGCCAGCAATCCATAACAACTGCTTTCTCTTTCAGCCCCTTTCATTTCAAGATCCTAAATGTAATAATTGAAAATCACACTTCATATATGCAATAACGTAAGTGACCTCAGATAGATATGAAGCAACTATGTGATACCTTTTTGTCCTAATGGTTTGGTTCTCTGGACTAAGGTAAAGCTTATAATTAATGTTTCAGATACTCTAATAAAAATTAATTAAACAATGCAAAGAACATTCCAGAATCCAAGACTAGGGCCCCTTCCGCATTGTAGGAGTCGACCTTAGATCGACTTGAGTCCGACTCGAGTCCTCTGCACAGACATAGCGTTGGACTCGCTTCTGACTCGACTCACCCCCCTTCTCGCCGTTGAATTTCTGAGCTCGACTGGGGAGTTGAGTCGACTGGTGGACTCGGGTTGTGCTCGAGCTGAAGCCAGCGGAGTGCGGAATCTCCGTCGACTCGGCTCTGCCATCTAGCCAATCACAGCTCAGTATTTCGCCCATGCGCAGAAGGGGAGACTTGTGGTGGCAGCGAAAAGCTTTGGGCATGTGCAGAACAAAGGACTCAGCAACCAATCAGAACACAGCGCAGGGAGGTGGTCCCGCCCTCTGAGCTCGGCTCCGGAGACACGAGTCAGCTGCTGTGCGGAGGAATGGGAGGACTCGAGCTGAGGTACGATTCTGCCAACACGAGATGAACCTGAGTCGCCTCGTGTGTCTGGAAGGGGCCAGTGTCAAAATGGTTCCTTAAAAACCAGCACAAGTTATAAGGGGAGAGTCCTAGTTATGATCTGCCCTGCAGAAGTCACTGAACAATGAGTTCTTTTTTCTGATGTGGGCCTAAGGTATGATGCAAGAGGTCATGATTGTCCTTTACAGCAGGCAGAAGATCTTCCCTCTAAGACCAGAGGGAATCTCTCTTTTTGGTTCCTTGTCCTAAAAGCATTTTCCCCTTCCTTCTAGGCAAACAATGGTGCAAAGTCCAGCTGAGTCTAATTGCAGGGCTTTGGCACCACAACTGGGATGCTGTCAGTACAGAAATCTCTGCACTGAAGGGACTGTACCCTCACTGTGGGGCAGATTGCCAGTGTATAGTTGGTTGAAATTTCTGTGGGCTAAATCTAAAATCCTCATGGACTCAGAGGTGGATAGGGGGTTTTTTGGAGGGGGGAGCTGTTAATTCTTCCCAGTCATGAGTCGCTTCAGTTCTGTCTCCTTTGTCTTTCAATAAGTAGCAGTCACTCACCTCCCAAAGGGACTAGGTCACAGAAAAAACCTGCCTAGACTAGCCCTCACCAACATCAGCCTTGCTGAATAACTTGCCCCACATTCCCCAAAATAGATTAGGAGAAGACAATGCTTTTCAGCCTACAAAGCCAGTTCCCAACTCCAGCCTTGACTCTTGTGCCCTGTGAGATGAAGGCAGTGATGTAGGTATATATATTTTTATGGGGTGGGTTTGGGGTGGGACCACACACCCCCAAGCCCTGCCCCCAGCCTCAGTGCTTTTAAAAGCAGCTCTCTGAGGCCAGGGATGGCAGACTCCCCTGTCGCACCTCCCCCATCCTCCCATCGGCTGGGCTCCCAGCCAGCAGCCGGCAGCCCCTTTTGCCCTCCCCTCAGGGCAGAGGCATAGCTAGGGAAAATGGAGCCCGGTGTAAAATCTGAGTTTTGCGGGGCTCCCCATGGGTGGCCGCTGTGATGCTGGAATCCACCCCAAACAGCATCACTTTCAATGACGTTTAAGCTAGAGAGCCCAGATTCTTCTTTTAAATCCACCTTAAAGGGAGAATCTGGAGTCCCCAATTAAAATAACATTGAAAGTGATGCTGTTTTGGGGTGGATTCTCCTCCACCCTGAAACAGCATCACTTTCAATGTTGTTTTAACTGGGGACCTCAGATTCTGGCTGTTCTGCTTCTGGCCGGGAGCCCAGTTGGTGGGGGGCTGCTTTTATAAGCACGGAGGCATGTCCTCATCCACCAACCCCTCCCCCCATGAAAAAACTATAGCAACATTCCTGATGTCAGGGTTGTCAACTCTGATTAGGAAATTTCTGAAGATGTGGTGGTGGAGTCTAGAGAGGTCAGTATTTGGGAGGAGATGAGACCTCAGTGGCATTGATGCCATAAATCCCACATTCTAAAGCAGACATTTTCTCCAGGAGTGATAGATTCTGATTTGGAGAACTATTGTAACTTCAAAAGATGTCTGGGTTCCACCACAAATAGAGTTGTCAGGTTGTTATCATTATTTTTTTTTCAGGGGAAAAGCTGGCCATTGATCCCCCAGAAATACCTGCAAATGGGGGAAGACCAGAAGGAGTGGATACCCCAAAAATATTGGAGTTTCTCTGTCTTATAACCACAGGACTACAGGAATCTTCAGTGCCATAAGAACATCTGCAATGAAATCTCTGCCTCAAAGGAAATGTAACCTTGCTGTGGGGGCAGACCACCAATGTATAATCAGTCTAAGTCTGCTCAGAATCCTATTCAGTTATAATCAATGAGATTTACTACCAGGATGATTAGTCAAATTGTAAACCACTATTCAATGTTTTAGTTCTAAATTCAGTAGTGCAATTCTGAGGTCAACTCCAAACCCCAAAATAGGACTTACTCCCAGAAAACTGAACTGCGGTGTAAATTTTTAAAAACCAAATTAAACTTTTTATTCTCATTTGGAGGTGATCAGACTCTATAATTTCATGTAGAAATAAAGCATGCAAAAATTTTAATGTTATTCAATATGTTTGTTTTCTAGCTCTTTCATTTGATTCCATTTCTGTTTTTTTCTTCAGAAAATGATTTTTTTAAGTAGATAGGAAATAGTAGTTGACAAAACGATCAAAATCTTTTTAAAGTACAAGTCAAAATATTCTGCTACGAAACAACTCAGAATGATATTGATGTGTTTGATACCATATTTGTTCAACTTTTGATGTGGTTTATATATTTTTATTCAAGTTTTGTCATAGCAAACAAGATTTATTTTTAGTGGCTAGAAAATAATAGCTCACAACAGATCAACATCTTTTAAAATGCATTTTAATTATGTAAATTTATGCATCCTATTGTAAAGCGTTCTGCTTCAGAACAGTCTAAAATCTCTGCCCCAGATGGAGCTGTTTTGTATCATAGAACAAATTGTTCCAGCTAAAAAACATTGTGAAGAAGAAAAAAATGTGAGAAAAAATTTAAAAGTTAATTGCTATAAACATTTCAAAACATTATATAAATATTCAGGATCAGCCGGGATGCAATTTACTTGCTAGTACTGAGGTACTCAAGGCTATAAAATGGAGGGAGAAAGGCAACTACTTTTCCCTCTCAAGACACAGTTTATCACAGTCCGACATATCCTGTGGGTTCTTCCTGATCTGTCTTTGCTATAAAAGCTTCCAAGTCAGGCCTGAATCTTTTTTCTGCAAAATGATTCCAGACTTGTTTATCAGTAGTGGAATGCCAATCAAATGGGGGCACAGTTGTTGTGATGGACTGCAAGGAAAAGAGTAATTTTAAACTTCAGTTCTGTCTAAGAAAAGTACTGTTTACCTTCAGAGTTTGGCACAGGAAACCCAGGAACAGGAGGAAATCTGATTGGTTGTAGCCTTTTGCACTCTGATTGGGTAAGTGACAGTGTGATGCAGAGGGGGGAGAAGAGTGTCTCCCTTATGAAGACTATTAGGAAGACTTTCGGTTGGAATCATTCCTGCTGTAAAGAACTTTCTGTCTTAACTGAGTGAAAACCAAACATCTCTGAGGGGATAGTTCTGTTAAAGTGTGTGACAGGAACTGGTGTTAATAGCCTGAGTGCTGGGAGAAAGTAATTATGCACTGACCAAGTATACTGGTGGGTTAGGTTTATAGGATAGCCAAGTGCGTGGTCATATAAACCAGGATAGGAATTTCTTCTAGGTAGAGAAGAGTTCCAGTGTACTAGTGGGTACTGCAGGATAGATATTTGCTTGATGTTTACCTCAGTGGAGAGTTCATGTTTTATCTTGGATGGTTTTTCTATGTGGAGGACTGAATGTGTATACTATAGGTAAGTACCTAGGAAGGAACAGTAACTTGGAGATGGACAGATGAGGCAAATGAGGAAGACCCCATGTGTAGAAATCATAAGCCAGTGTCAACTAAGATAAAGCAACTGTACAAAGTGTACGCACTGAGTACCATCTAAACTGAACTATAATTGAGTATGTGCTGTGCCAAATACTGATACTCTGTCAAGCTTTTTTGTAAATGTATATTTATCCTTCCTCATTTGCCTCATCTGTCCATCTCCAAGTTACTGTTCCTTCCTTTACCATCTCTTTCTGTTAAACCTGTGTTATTGTTTAAGTCTACTTCTGCCTTAGTGTGCTTAGTGAAGGCCGTTTCCGCACGGGCGAAATATGACGTCGTGGAAACGGGAAAAGAAACGTCAGAGCGAGAGCGTTCGCATGCATAGCGGCGAAAGTGCGCAGTTGCGCCATCGCGAAAACGCTTAATCGGCGCAAAGACGCCGTATTCAAAAAACGCTTTGAAGCGCTCTTTTTCCACATGTGACGCACCGACGCTGCAGTCGTGCGAACCGCTGCCACGGAGCCGTTCTCAACAATGGTGACTGCCAAAAGGCCAAGCTTGGTCACCGTCCCCCCCCACACACACACGTTTGTCCCTGGTGATTTCCCTGCATGGTCAAGCACCTTTCCCAGATCCATGTCGCCTGTGCAGATGGTGGCTGCCCATACACACTCTGGTCTCACAGGTAATATGAACTGGGACTGACAGTAGCTGGGAGGGGAGGCAATGACAGATGGGGGACGGGCAGGACATCAGGGCAGTCACATCAGCCAATCGCGCTGCTTCGCAAGTGCGCAGCCACAACAGAGCGTGGCGAGACGCCGCTTCCGCAGCACTTCCGTGCGAACCGTCACATTTCTGCGGGGCTCCTGACACACACAGCTCCGCCTGTCTGTGCGAACGTTTTTTCGCAGATGCGTTGCTATTTACGACGTCATCGCGTCGCTCCTTTTGTCCGTGCGGAAACGGCCGAAGGGAGTACCTGGAAAGGAATAAAAAGTCAATGGGCATCCTTTGCCTTTTGGGAAAGTGCTGAGGGAAAGTTCTTCTTGTTACCAAATACTACCATTTCTGAAGCAGCTCAGTCCCTGAAAGGAAAAAAGTATGGGAAAATCTGACAAGTCTGGTTAGTAAGTAGTTTTCCTGCCTAAAATAATATAAAAGGTGAAGTGCCTGGAAAGTTGCCATCTATTAAACATATAATTGATTCCAGATTGCTTCAACTACAAATTGTGGCTTTCCTATTCACCCTGTGTTACACTCCTAATTTTCCCAGGACTGTACTTATTTGTAGAGTTGACAGGTCCCCTAGCAATCGGTGGGATATTTACCTCAGTGGTAGTCAGAGGCATACTGGGGGAAATGGTGCCTGGAGACATCTGTTCTCCAAGTGCCCCCCCACTATTCCTAGGGTGGGGCCCACCCCAGCTCCACCCCTAAGCCTTGTAAGAATTGTAAGAATGCACCTGCTCTTAACCACTACACCACTGCTGCAATGTGGAATACTACAGCATGAATTAACATCGTTGGTGTGCCACGTTGAAAGTCACAAACGGCCTCCTAATTATACTGCACATTATTGATTACTTTGGTGTACCCATGGACCCCTAAATGCATTCATCTCCAGAAAACTAGCAAAGGAGGAATCATTGTCCCACGAGGGAACCCATAGCAGAATCCATGCTGTAGCTGATATTGTGGCTCAGAAAATAAAGGAAAAGAAAATCTATTCTTCAAGTTCTCTCAAATCACCAGAAGCTAAGCACATCACATCCCTCTGCTCAGATGCTCAAATCTTTACTGGCAGGGTGTTCACATTCAGCCTGCCCTTAGCAACTAAGGGCAGAGGATCAATGTACCACTGGGACTGAAGCCAGAAAAAAAGGTTGCTGAGAGCACTAGGGAGCTTATTGAACTACTGCTCCATTGTTCTTGATACTAAATATATACTAAATATAAAACCCAATGAGGAACTAGCGACTACAGCTGAAAGGAGATGATTTTTTTGGCTGAATTTCTGGGGAGATCTGTCCCAGTGCCCAGAAGGATGATCTTCCTCAGTGTTCATTTCTATCAGAAGATTTCTAGATATTTTGGAAGGTTCGGGGGCATAAGTTGGTGAAAATGTTGGTAGGATGCCAACCATGAGTGTACTTATCAAAAGACAGGTAACATATTGTGAAATCCAATGCAAAGTTACTTATATCTACTTATATCTATCTAAACTACTGTTGTTAGGCCAATTTTCTTCATTTTTCTTTACTCAGTGACTCTCTAGAATCAATTCATTTCCCTCTTTTAAGCATTTAAAGTTTCTTCCAAATCAATCCCATTTTGCTCAGAGGAGAAACCTGAAGCACAGAGGAGCAGGCAGGAAGGTCCAACAGAATTTCAGGAATTTCACTGTGTACATGCCCAGATCCAGGCAGCCTTTGTAAACTTTCCCACCCTCCTGCTGGAGCACTCCATGGTGTGTACTATCATCAAAACCCTGTAAAGGTTGACTTTACAAAAGAACACATAGAGATGCAAAAGATTATTACTGTCAGGCCGGCACCATACTTGGCCTGGCAGCTCGCACGTATTCAGCCTCAATGCAGATGGCCCAGCTATTATCATCACTGAAGGTCATGGGGCCTCTTTCTTTTGCTCCCAAGTAACTAGCAATAGAGCTTAAACGGTTTCTCCTTATCTGCCTTCTTAAGAGAGTAAACTGCCTGTCCCAAAAACAATGTCTCTTTCTCACTGTCCTTTCACATGCTGATATTATGGGAATGCGAGGGTGGGAGGATACTGGGTTGAGTCAAACTGTAACCTTTCAGGTACATACCAGGAGCCAGAGAGCCGAACCCCAGTTTTGGCTATCTGGCCGTTGGGCTGACACAGTTCTAATAAAGCTCTTGAACCATTCTTGAGACTTGTTATTGACTAGGGTAACAGACCCTTACAATTACAGAGAAAAATTAAAGAGAAATGAAAGAGAAAACGAGGAACCAAATGCGATATCTAAAAGAAAAGGCATCTGGGAAAAAGAATGTCCACTTCTCAGAACAACTCTAGTCCAAGCCCATTGTTTTCAATCATTGATTTCTCCAGCTCACACCTCCACAGCTTCAAAAAGTCTTCTGATAAAAAGGAATATTGATGATCCTTTTTCCTAAAGAGCACTTGAACAAATCTGCCTAACAATCCCACCAAAGTTTGCACGTCACATTCTCTTTAGGAGCAGACTCAGATTTCACAGATTTTAATTAAAAAATCTTGTTCTCCCGCAAGCACATGTGTAGGAAAGCTGAAAAAATATGTTTGTGTTTTGTAGACTGCTCTGTGTGTCATTTATTCAGAAAATATCCTCCATTTTGGCTTTTAGTTATATCAACCCAGGATAATAAAATGTGTATTTGGGGAAAACAAAAACTAATTTTCAAGACACTCTGGGAATCTCAATAGGCAAATTTAATTAAACAGCCTGCTCAACTCACACCTTGGAGAGCTGTGAATACTTTTTTCTACAGCATCTCTGACATCTTCAAAGAAATAGAAAAGGGAGATCAGAGATCTTTCATGGTGCAGGTTTTGCGAGGCTGCCCCATTTCAGAGAGGGGGTAGAAGATCGTTTGAATGCTCCCGCTGTAACATACAAAACTATGAACGTCAAAGAAATGGGTGCTTATCCAGTTTTCCCCTGAACTGTTAGCATGGAATGAAAGAACATAAGAGCCCTGCTGAATCACACCAGTGGTCCATCTAGTCCAGCATCCTGTCTCACTCAGTGACCAACCCATTACAATGGTAATTCAGCAAGAAGGCATAACGGCCAAAGCCTTTCCTTAATGCTGCCTCCTCGTGCTGGGATTCAGAGGATGACTGTGAATGTGGAAGTTCTTTTTAGTCAGACAATAGGTGCAGTGCACCTGAACTGCAAAGCAAAACAGAACAAATCAAAACTGACTACACCATGGCTTTTGGCAAGTGCAAAATTAGTGTAGAATTTAATTACATGTCAGAATGCTCACACAAATCATTGCGCTATTTCACAATAATAAGACAAACAAAGATCAGACAATAACAAAAACTGCATCCAAATATCACAACTACCAAAAGCAAGACAGATGAGACAAAAACCCAGATGGGTTTTTGGAAGGTTCACACACGCAGAGACTAGGAGATCTGGTAGTTAGACTATTGGAGAGCTTGGGCTTAAAGCTATAGATATAACGAGTGTCAGGAGATACCTTTCAGGAAAGGGAAGAAGACTCCTAGAGACCAGATTGTTGTATGGGGTTTTGCTTTATTTCCTCTGAAGAGAGTATCATATGTCTATTCTGAGGGTTGTCTAAATGTGTGAGGCTTGTGAGGGCACTGACTTAAGAGTTCGCCTGAGTTAGACCCTGAGGCCCTTTCCGCATGGGTGATATACAGCGGCCCAGGTCTTGTGCAAAAATGCCATCTCTGGGCTGCTGTTTGCACAGGAGGCACTGCTGCATCGCAGCAGTGCTGCCCTGGCCGCCCGAAAGTGGCGTGAAGCTGCTGCTTTTAACCTCGCTCAACGAGCGAGGTTTTTGCAAAGAGGTGTCTTCCCATCAGCGCAGTGTGAACCACACTGCTGAGAAGACGCCTCTTTCCCCATCGCCTCCACTCACCCTCATGTCCAGCGTCGCTCTGGAGCGCTGCAGAGACCCGCCCACACTGCCCTCCAACCCCTGGAGGTCGGAGGGCAGCATGTGCAAGTCCCTGCAGCCCTCCAGAGTGACGCTGGACATGAAGGTGAGTGGAGGGGGCTGAATGAGAGGCAGCTCCGTATGGAGCCGCCTCTCTGGCTGGGGGGGGGAGTGGGGGCAGCTCACATGCTAGCGTGCGAATGGTCCCTGAGCCTCCACCGGCATAAATTATGCCGGTGGAGGCTCGATTCCACGCGTGTGCGGAAAGGGCCTAAGTGTGAGGGAAATCCATTAGCCAGAGACTATATGAAATATAAAGAACTGTGCCATCGTATGAAACAACATCTCTGAAACAAACGTCTAAGCTAAACTGAACTAAATAATCTTAAGTGCTGTGCTAAAGAAACCAAAAACTATAAGTCTTTGTGCCAAACTCTCGTGTATAATTAGTGTCAATATATTGCTCTTGCCTAATTTGCCTCACTCCAATCCATCTCCAAGTTTGATATTCTTACTTTTATCATCTCCTCTGCCTGTTAAATAAATCTGTGTTTTTGTTAAGTTTAAATCTGGATCAGTATATTTATTTTAGTGCGCCTTTGTGGAGGATCGTGCCTGAGAGAGGAAAGTGCATGGAAAGAGAAAAATAAAAGGCAGCAAACAACCTAAGACTTCTGGTGTGTCATAACAGGGTTGAGGGAAAGTGCCTTCTTCCTTACACTACCATTGTTAGAGGCACCTCATTTCTGAAGGGAAAAGGCAGGAAAAATAAGAGTGAGTGGTTTCCCTGCCTTGCTGGTACAGAAGGTAGAAAGGGGTGTCTGTCACACTTACATGTCTGAGTTCCTTTAGAACTCTTTGGCATATGCAGTCTCGACCTAGAGACTTACGGTAATGATTTTTAATTTTCCCTTTAGGTTAGAACTTCATCTCTTGTCACCTCAATTTGACTCAGTTCTTCAGACTCCATTCCTAAAAAAGTGGCTGAGGCATAGGTATGTAAACATTGAGTTTCTCTACCATGTACTAATCTCCCTTTAGCTATCCTTTAATTCCTTGGCCACCCAGAGGCCCAACTGCTTCTCTAGTTGGTTTCCTGCTCTGGATATATCTAAAGAAATTTTTACTGTTTATCTTTTAGGAACTAGTTCCTCAACTCTTTTTGCATACCTAAGTATTGAATTAAACTTATTTTGCCAGAGTCAGTGGTCACTTCTGTCCTGTTAATGGGAGCAGCAGCAGCATAAGAGTTGTTTTTCACACGTTGGCCGTTTCCGCACGGGCGTTTAATGGCGGCCTGGGGACGGCAAAAACGCCGTCCCCAGGCCACCATTCGCACAGGGGGCGCAGCTGCTTTGCAGCCGCGCCACCCTTGCGCCGCCCGCCTGTCCCCATGGCGGCGTTTCCCCAGTGCGCTCGGAAGCGCACTTGTTGGGGAAACGCCAGCTGGAAGCCACTGTCGTGCGAACGGCAGCAGCTTCCCGGTGCTCCCCCCCTTGCTCCCTGTACTCACCTTGTCCCCGGGCCTCCAGCATGTCACCGAGGCCTGGGGACATGCCCCCCTGCCCTGCGCTGCTGGAGCAGGCGCGCAGGGCCAGGGGGCGTGCCCCCAGGCCTCGGCGATGCGCCAGAGGCCTGGGGACATACCGGGTCGGCTGGGCGCCGGCACTCCGCAGCGCCGGCTGCCCGGCTCTTTCTAGGACCGTCCATGCGGCGGTCCTAGCCTCGTCGGGTCGGCGTCGAGAATGCCGACCCGGCCGCTTCTGCATTCGTGCGGAAACGGCCTTTGCTTTTCTTTACCTTTTCTTTCACACTTACCTTTTCTTTACCAGCTACCAAGATCTCTTTTCATATATCCACATATAACTGGGTTGCCAGTTCTGGCCTATCGACTAGTTGGGGTGGGGGTGGGGAGCCATTGATGAAAGCATGAACCCAGTTATGGAGAAAACTGAAAGTAATATTATGGTATGTTCCATGCAGCTGAAATAAGACATCCTGAGGAAAAATGGTGTCTTGGGAATGGACTCCACACAGCCTTTTTGCCAAGACATCCTTAAGATGCTTTATTTCTGGTGTTTGTAGTGTATGAACTATGAGCAGTTGTTTTACTCAGTCAAACTCTGGATCATACTACTGCACAGTTTTATCTGTATTTTCTCTTGATGCCTAATAAAGGTTTTTGAATTGAATTGAATTGAATTGAATTGCTTTATTTCTGGGTTTTTTACAAACCTGCAGAGCAAACATCCTTGGGCAACCTTCAGCAAATTGTGGCAGGGAGAATCCCTTCAGCTCCACACAAAATGTCTGGTACAACCCGAGGGTGAAACTGACCAGAGAGCAATATGGTTGTGGGGAGGGCGTCTCTTTTCCTCTTTGATGCATTTGCTGTCTGGAAAGCACCCAGAAGCTGCCTCTTTTTAAGACATACCCCGGACATCTTATTTTGGGTGTGCCAAGTGAAAAGAGGCAGTTTTTTTCTTTTTAAGATGTTCCACAGATGTCTTTTTTTTTGTGCTGTGCAGAATGGACCCATGTCTATCAGTCATTGCTGGAGACTCTATGGTAAAACCATATTTATTTGGTACAACCTTATATGACATATGATTGGGGATACCTAATTTTTGGAATCATTGTGAGAGTCTGTAGCCCAGCATCACCAATACCCTCTATCATCTGGACACCTTAAAATGGCTACTCTTGCCTTCCCTGTTTAGTTTCCATCCGTTCAGTAACAGAGGCCCAACAAAGACTTAGAAAGTTGCAGAAGGGCCAGGAGCAACAGCTGACTCCCCCCCATTCAGAGTATGCTATACTACTGTTGTAAATATTAGAGCATATATTGTAGGCTACGCATCTCTATAAAAATATGCACCTATATATTTATTATGTTTATTAGGTGCTGCAGGTAATAAACAATATGCTTGCATGCAATAATGGTGTTCCTAAAGTTTGTCATCCCTGGTATAAACAATAATTATGTCTGAAAAGCTTTTTATTGCTGCTTAATTGTCTGTTGATTTATTATCACAACATACCAGGCTGGGGCAGGGGAGGAGGGGATGAACGAGCAGAGATTTGGTTTCAGGTAAGATAATGCAGAATGCAGAATGTTAACCTCATAAATAAATGCGGATAAAATTATAATTAAGCCAAGAGATTTAAAGATACAATTTAAAAACTTTCAAACTATAGTTTGCACCCTGGTTCGGATACCAGGATTGGATCATATCAGTTATTTCTGGTGATTAAAAAGGGGAGGTGGATGGGGATCATGGTTTCCGCATGAACAAAGTCGTGTGAGATGGGGGTTGTAGCAAAGAGGGGGAAATGTTGAGATGGAACACAGCCCCTGTTGGTGTTGGGATGATACAGTCATATGTAAACTGTCACTGTTTGTGATCCTTGAAGGAGGGAGAGAGATCATGTTGGTTGTGGTGCATTTTCTGGCTGTGTGGCCATGGTGTGGCGGATCTTGTTCCTAACGTTTTGCCTGCTGGCATCTTCAGAGGTGTATCACAGAGTGAAGTCTGTTACACACTGTGTCAGTAAGAAGGGAATGTTTAGGAACCACAAAACGCAGCACTCAGACTCGTATTAAGGAGCACGAAAGACACTGTCAGCTTAACCATCCTGAAAAATCTGCAGTTGTAGAACATGTCTTAAACAAAACTGGACATAACATTTTATTTGAAAACACTGACATTCTGGACAATTCAAAAGATTACTATGTCAGACTGCACAGGGAGGCCATTGAAATTCACAAACACCAAGACAACTTCAACAGGAAAGTAGAGACTCTCAGAATTAACAAAGCTTGCCTACCAGTACTTAAAAACACCACAAGCAAACCCCAAGGGTATGCTAAGTTCATGAACAATGAACTCCACCCAAACACAGTATTTGCATTCACCATACTACTGCAGGGCATGAAAAGGTGAATCACTCCCTGGACTGATAAGCCCCACCGGCAATACAATACTTTCAACCAATCTTTTGCACAACAAGTTCCACTCAAACACTTACTGGTTGGTTCCCCACCCTGGGACATGGACAATATATACCCCACTAAACATTCCCTTCTCTCAGGACACAGTGTGTAACAGACTTCCCTCTGTGATACACCTCTGAAGATGCCAGCCACAAATGCAAGTGAAACATTAGGAACAAGATCCACCACACCACGGCCACACAGCCCAGAAAATCCACCACAACCAGTTGAATCCAGCCATGAAAGCCTTCGACAATACATTGAGAGAGATCATGTTTGATTTATGTCGCCCTAACTACAGGGTGCTGGAACTGAGGATTCGTGTCCTCAGTTCCAGTATTTAAACAATTTACAAAGACAGACAGCAACCAATCAATTCTTCCCCTCCTCCCAGCTCCTGGTCTCCCATTGGCTCTGAAGCTCTGGTGGAATGCAGCTTCTCAGTTTGCTTTCCCGCACTTTTTGGGAAAAGGCGGGAACCAGTGCATGTTGGGAGTTGCAGTCCTGACACAGGGTGGGACACACATGGCAAGCATTACCATTGAATTTCTGGCAATTCCTAGAGAGGTGTGACATGACTGCTGAGTTTTTCCTGGAAGTGATATCATATGATCAGCTAATGGCCAAATTTAAAAAAAAGTCTCCTCCTGCCACTCTCAGCACAGCAGGATGCAGGAGGTGTGAGTGGTTGTGCTAGAGAACTGGCACCCCTACACATGGTAGACTAGTTTAAGTTTTGTGTGAGCAGCAGTGGCGTAGGAGGTTAAGAGCTCATGTATCTAATCTGGAGGAACCAGGTTTGATTCCCAGCTCTGCCGCCTGAGCTGTGGAGGCTTATCTGGGGAATTCGGATTAACCTGTGCACTCCCACACACGCCAGCTGGGTGACCTTGGGCTAGTCACAGCTTCTCGGAGCTCTCTCAGCCCCACCCACCTCACAGGGTGTTTGTTGTGAGGGGGGAAGGGCAAGGAGATTGTAAGCCCCTTTGAGTCTCCTGCAGGAGAGAAAGGGGGGATATAAATCCAAACTCTTCTTCTTCTTCTATATATTATTTGCATGTCCCCAAGTCTCCTCCTCACATACAGAAGTGTATAATTGGCTTGGATCTTATGAACAAGTTCTGTGTGCTCTGAATCTTATGTAAAAGGAAATGCAGAAGCAGAAGAGGAGGAGGAGTGTGGATTTATACTTCACCTTCCTCTTCCATAAGAAGACTCAAGGCACCTTACAAGCTTCTTTCACTTCCTCTCCCCACAACAGACACCTTGTGAGATAGGTGGGGCTGAGAGATTTCCAAAGAACTGTGACTAGCTCAAGGTCACCCAGCAGGTTTCATGTGTAGCAACAAGAAAACAAATCCAGTTCACCAGATTAGAGTCTGCCATTCATGTGGAGGAGTAGGGAATCAAATCAGGCTCTCCATATTAGAGTCCACTGCTCTTAACCACCCAACCAGTCAAGAGACAGCAGCACACCATCACAGAGACAATGTTGATGGGGGCCAAGCTCTTGTGTACTGAAAGGCGATAATGAATCACAGTTCAAAATATTGTCATGAAAAGATCACACTGTATAGTTTGGAATCAAGATGGCTCTTCTATGTAGCGAGCAAAATTTTAAGGGGAGAGATTGTGTAAACCTGGAACAGAATGAAGATCTTTAGATTTTCATATCCTATTATATAAAAGGCTAGTCTTGGTGGTGATGACTTACCTTTAGCCAATTGCCACTAACTACCTTTAGCCAATTGACTAACTTCCAGCCAATTGCAATACACAGACAGCTTGGGGGGCAGGACTTACACAGAATAGGTAAAAAAGAATACTAAAAAACCAGTGGAATGTGGTGGTTATTTATTCTCTTGCATGCTTGCCCTTCTCCACCACTGCTGAATAGTGACAGTCACTGGATTGTATGCAGCTGCCTATGGAGGAGCATGTGAAAACATCAGCCACTCCATGGGAAGGTCATGACTGCTGACAGCTACAACTGCACTGTTACCAGTTACATGCCGATACAGGCATCCTGAAAGAGGAGTTGGTGTCTGGATACAGAAGAAAAAGGAGGGTCAGGTCCAGCACCTGCCTGGACCTGGCATCGAAGGGCTGGAACCAAGGTCACACCTGCACCTGCTGTTATCTGCAGCCTGAGGGCCTTTCTGTTTTCTATGGCTTTGCTTGTAATTAGGGAAGTATGCAAACTTCCCCCCCTTATCTGCCATTTGCTGGAGAAGGGAGCATGTCTGCTGCTGGCCTTGGGCAAACACATAACAATACTGTCTTCACACTATCCTTTTCTTAGGCCCATCTGCACACGCATGGAAACGAGCCTCCACCGGCATAATTTATGCCAGTGGAGGCTCGAGGACCTTTCACTAGCGTGTGAGCAGCCCCCACTCCCCACCCCAGCCGGAGAGATCTCAGTCAGCCCCCTCCACTGACCTTCATGTCCAGCATTGCTCTGGAGGGCTGCAGGGACTCCAGGGGTTGGAGGGCAGCGTGGGTGGGTCTCTGCAGCCCTCCAGAGCAATGCTGGACATGAAGGTCAGTGGAGGTGATGGGGAAAGCAGCATCTTCCCAGCGGTGCGGTTCGCACCACGTGGATGGGAAGATGCCGCTTTGCAAAAACCTTGCTCGTTGAGCGAGGTTAATAGCAGCAACTTCACGCTGCTCCCAAGCAGCCAGGACGGCGCTGCTGTGATGCAGCAGCACCTCCTGTGCGAACAGCAGCCCAGGAGCGGTGTTTTTGCCATCCCTGGGCTGCTGTATATCGCCGGTGTGGAAAGGGCCTTATGAGGGTTACTGTGGGAAGTTGGAAACCATGGGAGGGGGGAGCACATGAATGGGTAATGTTTGAAGATATGTACACTCACTGCAAAAGCTTGAGCACCAGCTCTGGCTTTCTGCAGCCCAGGTCCTGACACAGTTCAATAAAGCTTTTGAACCATTCCTGAGCCATCAAGTCACAGCCAACATTTGGCAACCCCAGCAAAGGATTTCCCAGGCAAATGAGAAGCAGAAGCAGTTTGTCACTGCCTTCCTCTGTGAAGTCTTCCTTGGTGGTCTCCCATCCAAGTACTGATCCTGCTTACCTTTTGGGATCTGTTGCAATCAGGCTACACAATACCATTCCACATTCTTAGCATGATTTTTTTTCCTGAAATCAACTTGTTTAGATCTATCTATGAAATCCCTGATTTTTTTTCTTTTTCAAAAGAGGAAGTTCTCTTTATGTTATATATCTCTTACCTGTTATATCATACAGTGATTCTCTATGCAAACTTTTGTAACTTCGCCCTTTCAATTTATACCACAAGGCAGTGCCCTAGCTTTTGGAACACGTTACCTGCCTCTGAGCATCTGCAGAGTGAAATTCTGAATCATTGCAGAACTTTCCTTCCTGTTTCACCTCTCTGTGAATTTTCCTTTTGATCAAAATGCATTAGGTTCAAAAGAGACTCCAAATCCCTAAAGAGAGAGGGGGAGAGAGAGAGAGAGAGAGAGAGAGAGAGAGAGAGAGAAAGAAAGAAAGAAAGAAAGAAAGAAAGAAAGAAAGAAAGAAAGACAGACAGACAGACAGACAGACAGACAGACAGACAGACAGACAGACAGACAGACAGACAGACAGACAGACAGACAGACAGACAGACAGACAGACAGACAGACAGACAGAAATTGATTGTTGGATTTCAAGGACGAAGTGCAATTAGGAGAATTTCTCTTGACAACACAACCTCATTGTAAACTAAATATGCTAGCATTCTTTTGTATGGTCCTACTGGATTATAGCCTGTAAATAATGTTTGAATTGCACTCAAGGAGGAGAAAAAATTATCCACAGACACCAGCTTTAAAGACAGTCCCAATACTGGTGGCATTTGCCAACTGCCTCTCCTTCTAAAAAAAAAATAACAGAGGGAAGAAAACAGCACATTATTCCCTACACATATAAGCATTTGTTATTTCAAAATCCAATTAACCTTGAATTCTAAACACCTTTGAGACATATATCCTACTTCAACTTTTAGAAAACAGTGTTGATTAGGGCATAAAAAAGGTTGAAGGTCACAGATGAAAGAAAATTAAGAAGTTTGGGGAATGTGTAATGAAAAGTCTTCCAACAATTGACTTCACAGCCAAATACCCTGTGTGAGCATGCGTATCAGAAGCAGAGAGAAAGAATGCTTATTGTGTCTTCAGCATGGCCTAACTCCAGGGGAATCATAAGAACCTTTTTCTATTAGGGCCTTCACAAAGAAGAACATCTACAGAGAGTCCATTACTGTAAAAAGGAGGGGAGCTGTTAATCAGGTCTCACAATTTGCAGTTTGTCCTTAAGATTACTTTGAAGATGGGGTATTTTGATGAGGCATTGAATCTCTACTGGCTTCTCTTGAATGAATCTGTTGGATTAAATATCTTGCAGACAAGCTGGTGCAGTTTCATGAAGGTCACACAAAACAGAATTTAACTGAAGTCTGCAGACTGCGGTGCAAGGTTTTTTTAAGGGGCGCGGGAATCTCCCCCCTGACTGACTTTCTAACACTACAAAATTATTTGAACCTTCATTGGGCAAAATAATTTCTCTTTCATCTGTATAATTACTTTCCAGAATTTTCTCCAGCTATCTGAACTAACCTTCCTCCCACCTTCAAAAAGAAAAAAAAGAAGAAAACTAAGTACATGAAAGTTAACTTAGGTATTTAAATCTAATGGAGAAAGAAGAAAGACCAGTGAATTCTGCTTGGCACAAATTTAGTGTTTTCAAGATGTTATATGTAGTGTTTTGGGGAAGGCTGACCTGGCCACTGTGATCCATGCAATGATCACCTCCAGGTTAGACTACTGTAACTCGCTCTACGTGGGCCTTCCCTTGTGACTGATCTGGAAATTGAACCTGGTCCAGAATGCAGCAGCTCAGCTTCTCACTAGCTAGAGATCACATCACCCCCATGTTGTGCCACCTGCACTGGCTCCCAGTAGAATTCTGGATTGTTTTCAAGGTGTTGGGGTTGACTTTTAAGGCCCTTGGCAGCCTGGGGCATTCACCACCATACCCCATATATCCCGATCTGGCCTTTCTGTTTGGAAGAGGTGAATTTGCTGGTGGTCACCCGCCCCTCTATGATGTGGCTGGCCTCTACTTGGGCAGGGCTTTTACAGCCCTGGCCTGGTGGAATGCTCTTTCTCCAGCTGTTAGGGCCCTGCAAGACCTTGGGGAGTTCTACAGGGCCTGCAAATCTGAGCTGTTCCACTGGGCTTTTGGGGAGTCCCGCCGCAGAGTGTCCACCCCCCCCTTGATGCCCGTATAGCATCTGTTTCCACCTCCAGCAAATTGCTGGTCCCCTCCTGGGAGTGTCTGGATGTCATCAAACAAAATATGGGTGGGTTATATTGTTGCTACTGATTTTATTGTATTTTATTGTATTTTAAATGTATTATTCAATTTGTCTTTCTCTGCACTTTTTGCTATTTTCTGTTTGTTTTTGTTGGTCTGTACACCACTCAGAGCCCTTTGGGGGTAGAGCGGTTTCTCAAATCGAATAAATCATCTTCATCATCTTCATCATCTTCACCATCACTTTTCACAAGTCTCTTCTCCAAAATGACTCAGGTCCATCATATTTCTTTCAACCTGGATTTTACAAAACTTGCTAAGCCAGAGATCTTTTTGCAAATCCTGGGTTAAAGGCACTCCCAAGCAAACACAGCAGGTAAGGCACACTTTAATTTCCTCCCTGCCACCCTTTCGCTGTAGCTTCTGTCTGCCAGCTTGTGCAGTTTGCCCAGCACATTATTGGCAGATTCTCTGAGTGCCCCCCATCTCACAAGTCCCCCAACATATTTTCTTCTTGAGGCCGTGTGACCCCCATTTCACCCATAGATCTTCAGCAACACATTTGTTATTGCCTGGCCATTGCATGAAAGTCACCTTTTCTCTCTCTTTTTAAAAAAATTTGTGTTAAACATGCGAACATGCATCTACAGCCAATCGGATTGTGAGACAATCAGCATGGCTGTGAGAATTCATTTCTGTATGCCTTCACATCTATGCATGTGTTGCAAACAAAAATGAAAAAGAAGCATTTTTGTGCGATGGCACAAAAACAACCTGAATTGTTTCCATGGGATCAAATTACTTCCTGAACACAACAACAGCACACATGGGAACGGAAAAAAGGAAAACGGGTTCATTTACAATGGCTGCAGCTAGTTATAAATACGTGTGCAGAATCCACCACCCAGAATAGAATTCCCTTATTTGAAGCACCAGCAAACCCAAGCTGAACTGTATTAAGCCTCACTTATTTCATTAACTATAATTCACATATTTCATTATCTCATTTGTCAGCAGAACCTGAAAGGACATTATTTTGGACAGCTCCTGCCCTTAGCTTGCTTGTTGTCCTGCTGATGGAAAATACATTCCTTTAAAAAAAATAATTTTATTGTATCATTTGAATATTCCATGTTATATTAATACTCTTCTTCATTCGTTTTCAAACAATACATTTTCCCTCCCCCCCCTGTATTTTCTTCATAGTTTTATCAAACAAACAGCAGTAAGTTCATTCTTTGTAATCTCTTCTCCCATATCTCCTCATTGACTCCAGCTTCTTTCATCCAGTCCGCATATATAGTCCATATCTTCAAAATTTCGCTCTGTTTATCTTGCCACAGTTTATTTTTTGTTATTATTTCGAAAATGTCCAGTGTCACTTGTTCCCAGATATATTCCAACCATTTCTGGATTGTCCATTTTTTTCTTTTCTTTCCAGCCTAAAGCTATTGTTGCATGTGCTGCTTTGATCATTATTTTATCCATATAGCTATATTTTTTTATCTACCCTTCTATCCTCCATTACACCCATGAACATTAAATCATTATTTATCCCAATATTAATCTTCACCAGTTTCTCGATATATAACATTACGGTTGTCCAATTTTTTTTCACTTCTATATATTCCGTCCACATATGGCTATAATATGCCTCCTGATCTCCGCAGTGCCAGCATTTAGAGCTGAGTCCTTTAATCATATATGCTAGTTGTTTTGGTGTTCTATACCATTTCAATAGGAAAATACATTCCTTTTCCAATCAAATGACTTCAGTTGTGAATATGCTTAATGCTGCACACTCAGACCAGGACAGAATTAGGTGTGCTTAAACCCACAGTGTTTTTTTTTAAATGTCAGCTTTTCAATCTCACATTTCTTATCAGTGTTATCCAAAGCAGCCTAGACATTCCAAAATACAATGGAAATAGATGAAGAGAAAGAATAAACAGCATAATATAACACATCCCAAGCTAGTCCTGGAACCCTTGGTCCAGCTCATTCAGGGCCAAAGGTTACGAGCAACAAACTGGGGGCCCAAACATCTTTTACTCTCGTCCTGTGGCCTGTGCAAAAATTCTTGTTCTTTGCTAAAAAAATTCATGTGCCCAGGCTTGAATATCTGCAAGCACTTCCCCCAAGAAGCACCAGCTTTCACACAAAAAAAACTGGGATGCTCTGATTGAAGCTAGTAATCTGAAGAACTCAAAATGCTCCTGGCACATTGTCTCTAATTCATTTAAAAAGAGACCTAATTCAAACAAAACCCCTCTCTCATCAGATTTACGGTGGAGCCACTTTTATAACATCTTCTTTGATCCCTTATACTCTGATATTAATGTAATTAGAGCTGCCCCTCTGGGAATGCCTGAATGGCCCCCAATTACTCCAGAAGAGATTGTCCACCTAATTGACCGTCTCAAATGTGGGAAGACCCCAGGCCTGGATGGCGTTTCCCCAGAAATATTTATAAAACATGCGGAACGCTGGGCTGCAATCCTGGCATCCCTTTTCTCAAGGATAAACAATAGCGGCCAAATCCCCAAGGAATGAGCAACAGCAATAGTCATCCCAATATTCAAAAAAGGCAATACGTGCAATCCATCCAATTACAGACTAATCAGTTTACTCTCAGGGGCAGGAAAGCTCTACACACTCTACTTACAAGAGAAACTTTTGAAGTGGGCAGTAACCCAATTAGGTCCCAAACAGATTGGGTTCATGAGAGGTCATTCTACATACGACCACTGTGCCATCCTTAACCACCTTGCAGAAAAAAAATGGGAATTTAGAGGATGGTGGTCTATATTTGGCATTCCTCTATCTCAAATGTGCATTAGATTCAGTGCCCAGAACACTCCTATGGAATAAATTGGCAGCCATGAACATAGATCCTCGCTTGCTTTTTCTTATACAAAAAATTTATACGGACACCAACTGCAGAATACTGTATAATGCTAGTGGACAACTAACTACGCCAATACCAACAAAGGCGAAAAGTAGGGTTGTGTCCTGGCCCCCTACCTCTTTAGTTTATTTCTTTATGACTTGGTATTTCATCTCCATGAAGTGAACGGACTCTGCCCCACTTTGAACCTCCATGAGATTCCAGTTCTCTTATACGCTGATGACGCTGTTTTACTGTCCTGCAGAAGAGTTGGGCACAAACGCCTCCTTTTATCTTTTATCAACTACTGCAAAGAAAATACACTGGAACTGAATTTTGCTAAATCTAAAATACTTGTCTTTGGCAAAACTTAGAAGCCGTACACCTGGCATCTGCACAGAAATATGATTGAACAGGTCAATTTTTTTAGAGATTTAGGAGTGACCTTTCAAAACAACCTAAAATAGATAAATCATATGAGTCAAATAACCACTTCAGCCAACTGTAACTTAGCTGCCATTAGGCACTTTTTTTCACCAAAGGTGGCCAACAAATAATCCTTTGATTATTACGGTCTATAAATCAAAATTTCTGCCTCAAATTCTATATGGCACCCCAGTATGGGTCAATGGTAAAACCGCCCAGAGCCCCTTGGGGATGGGGTGGTCTACAAATCTAAACAATAAATGAATGAATGAATGAATGAATATTGAACTAATACAATCAAAGTTCCTTCATAGATTGCTGGGCATACCCAATTGTGTTACTTACTCCACCTTATGCCTGGAAGCAGGTTTGAACTACTTGGAAACCAGAGTTTGGATAATTACAATGAAGGTTGGCTATGCCTACATTTTAAGGTTAGACCTGGTAGTTTAATTTGGGCCATGTTATCTGACCCATACCGCTCCAAATGGAACAAATAAATAACTGACAAAATTAAATCTTTAGGCTTACCCATAGACTCACTTCTTGATCAGGAGGAATCATATTTATATAAGACCTTTAGATGAAGAATCCTGGATACAGAGAAGCAAACTCTATTCTCACTTGCCAATAAAATCTGTTCCCTGTTGAGCCTTGGTCTTACCCCAAAGCACAGAACAATACCTGCATATGTCCATAATTTAACATCACCAGCCTTGAGGCACGTATTCATGCAAGCTTGAATGAATATTCTGCCCTCGGCCATTCTTAGAGGAAGAAACCTGCAGATCCCATCACAGGCAAGAACATGTCTTAGCTCTTTAAAGCAAAAAAAGAAACTACATAACATATTCTGCTCCATTATGTCCTACACAGTTCCATAAGAAGAGATTTTATTGAACCCCATCTTAATCTCATTCTTTTGAACTCTGATATGGACAAAACTCAGTTTCTCTTAAATCTGCTGTCCAAGAAGAACAGAGAGCGTGGCCAAATTTTTGGCAATGGCATTCAATCCCAGACTTTTGTAAAGTTTTAACTATTTTTAATCTTTTATTTTTTATTTTTATTGTATTTCTATGCCAATAAAGGTTATTTGTATTTGTATCTGCAAACAGAAAAGGGACCAGAAGCTCAGCCTAAGTCCTCTCAATTTTATGCAGCTAGCAGAGATTGTCACCCAAATTGATGGGAAGCCTTTCACTTTTAGAGTGGGGAATCAGCAAGAGTAGACTGTTGGTGTAGACCTTGATTGCCTATTTATATTAGAATCAGCTTTTGCAAGAAACTCGCAAGAGAGTGAACAAGGAGATACACAAGCACACAATAAAAATCAGCACAGCAGAACACACTCACATAGCTCTAAGATATAATCAGTTGTGAGGGGATAGATCTGGAATAGATGAGGGAATTGGGGAGTAAGGATTAAAGTTATCTGATCTTGGAGTGGAATGGTCCAATGAACAAAACTGAGCAACCCATGCTTAGCTCTGGAAGAGCAACATATTGTGAAGCAATATCACAGACAGAGAGATATTGAACACTGGCTATTGGGAGAGTGGACTTTGTGACAGATTAGGCTATTTTAAGGTTAATTTTAAAAGGTGCAGTTAGCCAGAGCCAGAGCACCACAGTGATAACCAGAGTGCCACCTGATTGGCTGGCTATGATGTGATACAGGACCCAGGAGCCTGAGATAGGGTGCACTGTCTGCTATAAATGCAGGAAGAAGCCTGTCAGAAGGGGAATGTGGAGAGAATTGGGAGAGTTGGGAGTTGGCCACCAGACTGAGAGAGTCACAGTTTTGTTTTGTTTTTATGTTTTTATATTATTTTGTAAATGACGTGTAATCGCTTACATATGATGAAATTCTATATCATTTTTTCATAACCCCAGAAGAGCAGGATCGATTGTGTTTTTTATAAACAGTGCAATTATAAACAACTAGCGGGGCCTGCCCTGCTGGAAAAACCTCTGGCTATACTCAGGTTTAAATACTTACAAACGTGAAAAGTAACTGAAGCTCAGCCTCAGTCTTAGGCAGCTGGCCAAGATGTTCACATTTTCTCTTCTTGGGGTGGATCCTATGAATCTGTGTTGCTAAATTTAGCTTTTTATCATTCTGATACAACAGGGTTTTTTTCCTGCCAGCAGAAGACCCTTTTTATATTGGCCAAAGTCTTTCTGCACTGGGAGAAAGTACAACCATTAGTAAAATAAATCCACAGAACCAAACCCATTGACTTCGATACACATAATCCAGCATGGAATTTCCAAATTTCCCAGAAGGCACCATGCATGTCCACTTTGCCATTGCTTTCATTTCCCTAGTGACAGTTTTGTAAGCCACCTCTATGAGCCAGAATAGTGTAGGGGTTAACAGCAGTGGACTGTCATCTGGAGAACAGGGTTTGATTCCCCACTTCTCCATATGAGCTGTGGACTCTTTTCTGGTGAACTAGATTTGTTTTCCCACTCCTTCACATGAAGCCTGCTGGGTGACCTTGGGCCAGTCATAGTTCTCTCCAAAATCTCTCAGCCCCACCTGCCTCACCAAATGTCAGTTGTGGGGAGAAAAAGGGAAGGAGTTTGTAAACTGCTTTGAGACTCCTTATGACTGAGAAAAGAGAGTTATAAATCCACTCTTCCCTTTTTTTTCTGTACTGATTGATAAAAAGAATTTCAACTGGTGAATAGGGTTGCCCCCATCCTGGCGAAAAACAAATGCCCTGCCCCTATATTAGAGACTTATCAGGTAGAAATGGGTAGTGAAGCTTTTCACAGTACGAAGGTAAGTAATATCACCTGATAACATCCCAATGCTGTTGAATGAGATACAAGTCCATTCTTAGGATGTATCATGGTATAAATAATGTATTTTAAAGAATTAGTCTTCCCATCCCAGGCCCAGAGAAGACACTTAGGCCCTTTCCGCATGGGCCATTAACAGCGCCCTGGGGACAGCAAAAACGCCATTCCCAGGGAGCTGTTCGCACAGGGGGCGCAGCTGCTGTGCAGCCGCACCGCCCTCGCGCCTCCCAAGCGGCGCAAAGCCGCCGTTTTCTGACCTCGCTTCCCCAGAGAGGTTTATGGGAAATGGTGGCTTCGAGCCGCTGCTGTGCGAACGGCAGCGGCTCGAAGGCGCCCTCCCTCCCCCCTTTTGACTGTCGACCTACCGTCGCTGCGGCCATCCACCGCATCGCCGAGACCTGGGGACATGCCCCCCTGCCCTGCGACCCCGGAGCGGTCGCGCAGGGCAGGGGGCGTGTCCCCAGGCCTCGGCGACGCACCAGATGGCCGCAGCGATGGTAGATTGACCGGGCAATGGCGCTCCGCAGCACCGTCTTTCCGGTTGTTTCTGGGACCGTTCGTGTGAACAGTCCCAGGGGGGTTGGGTCGGCGTCGTGTATGCCGACCCAACCCCAATTGTGGCCGTGAGGAAACGAATGGTTCTGTTGTCCGACACTGACCCATATCTATCTGAAAGAGTTGTGCTTTTTGCATACGCCATTAGAAAGATGAGATTGCAAATGACACAGTAATCCTTTTGTTACTGGATACAAAGATTTGGTGTAATTTTATTTGTGTTCCACACTATGATAATTACTTAGCTGATGCACACTGAGATAATATGGAACAAAGTTGTCCAGTAGTTAATGGACCAAGAAGGCATCGCTCTTTAGATGAGCCCAAAACAACACCTTTCAGGAAACAAAGAGGCAATGAAGACCATAAACTATTGGACCACTTTGGACATTCTGATTCTACAGGGATCCTGCCCCAGGGAGGCTGCAGTTTTTGACTGTGAATTAATCAATTAGGTATTTCTCTCGACTGGACCTGCCATTTCTGTTCACAGTGGGCAGTAAAATGTCCCAGTGATATGGTGAGCAGGGTCCTCATATTAATACAAATACATTTGACAAACAGTGGTGGATGTGATTTCCTTGCATGACCCATTAGGAGGGGAAAGGGACTATGAGAACAGCTTCAATTAAACCCCTGTTGTGATAGTTCTGAGTCATCAACTTGATGCTCAAGAACAGTTTTATCAGAAAAGGGGAACAATAGCTACCCTTGCCATATTATTACCCACTCAACACAGAACTGCAGTAATTATGATGTCTACACAATTTACCTCACTGTGGGCTTGCTCTTACAGAGATAGTCTTGACCAGCATGAAGCCACAACTGAGGGTGGTAGGAAAAGTGAAGGTTATTTGGAAAGGGACATGGTAAACTAAAAAAAAAACAACCCTAAATAGCTGCTCTCATTTCTAGGATCCAAAATAACAGGGATCTTAGAAACCTCACAGCTCGTTCTGAATGGCCAAAATGGTTTGAGACGTGTATTTCACGTTATGTAGCAAAGCTGAAATTGGGATCCCTTTTAAAAGCAACTTATGATGGAATCTTGTGGAAAGAAAAAAAAAACCCTGTTGAGCATTCCCAAACCTTTGGGTGCACCACAAATAGACTTCTCAACCTCACTCATAGCTTATTCATTTTTAGGCATGTGGTATCCATGCAAACTGACCTGGACAGTCCCAGGCTAGCCTGATTTATCAGATCTTAGAAACTAAGCAGGGTCAGCCCTGGTTAGAATTTGGATGGCTGTAAGGGTCTGGTACTCCTGTCAGTAACAAGTCTCAAGAAGGTTTCAAGAGCTTTATTAGAACTGTGTCAGGTAGCTGAATCTGAGATTCAAACTCCCTGGCCCCAGTATATACCTTAAGGTTACAGTTTGCTTCAACCCATAAAGCCCCCACCTTCACATTCCCCCAATATCAGCATGAGAAAGACAGAGAAAGACAGTACTACAGATTCATTGTTTTGGGAAAGGCGAGTTACTTTCTGTGAAAGAAAGATAAGGAGTCCTCGGTAAGCTCTATTGCACTAGTTACATGTGAACAAAGAAAAGGAGTTCCATGGCCTTGGGACGGCGGAGATGGCATGCCCAGCTGTGACTGTTCTAGAGATGTGTGCTCTGGCCGGCTGATAATGGCACAGCCTGACATTGGATGACCTCCAACAACCAGAGTCATGAGAGAGGGGCAGGCAATAGTAAATGGACAATGACAGAATTTTTAAAAAATACAAGAAACAAAAAAAAATCTATAATCAGAGATGTTTGCAGCATCTTCTAAAATTCAGCTATGGCTATCTGTGGTTTCAGAGTCCTTTTTAAAGACTGGGACTGTATGGGGAGAAGATAAAGGGTTTAATCCTTTCACACATAAATGGCGGTGATGGAAAAAGCTGTCAAGTCGCAGCTGATCTGTGGTAACTCCATAGGGTTTCAAGGCAAAAAATATTCAGAGGTGGTTTGCCATTGCCTGCTTCCACCACACTGGCTCTCTTGCCAAATACAACTGTCTTTGCAAACAGAGATGAACATTTGAGGGTTCAATCAGTTCAAACAAGTCCAAGATTTCTTTCCACCAGACTAATTTTTGTAGGCTGATCCACTACTAGTTACCAGCTATTTTGGTAGATCTATCTAGAACCAGTTGGGGCCAATCAACTTCTTTGCTGATGAAAAGAGGATCAAGAGAAAAAAGAAGAAGAGTTTTTCCTGGGGATCACAGAGTCTGCATGCAGAGGTGCATTAAGGTTTTTGTAGGCCCCAGGAACTCTTGCATTCAACTCCCTGCCCTGCCCCGATGTACCACAAGAGACAGACATAAATCATTTCAAAAACTGTCTTGTAGGTGGCCTCTATGGACATCAAAATGTACATATTTATTTAAAACTGGAAGCTTAATTTTTTTTCTGGATGAAAATACAAAACATCTTTATTTTGATTTTTTTTGTTTTTCTTCTCCTGTATTTTTCCCTCATTTTTCCTGTTTTTATAGGCCTTACAATTTTTGTAGCCCCTAGGCCCTGTGCCCTAAAGTGCCTAATTGAAGTCGTCACGGGCGACGCAATGAAGAGATGAGACGCAGCGATATCATCCGGTGGAGAGAAGCCAGTAGCGGGCTGATCTGGCTAATCTGCCGTGCTCTGGTCCCTGGCACCTTTTATTAGGGTTTTCAGGAGGCGGGTTGAGAGGCGGGAGAGCGGGAGAATATTGGGCAATACATGAATCATAGGGGCTGCATACGTGCGGGAGGAAACGCTCCTGTCTGGGCCTAATCCATACCTGGGGGTATGCACCTTTTGTCCCTTTGTCCAGGACACCTGGTGACCCGTGAGTCATGGGGGTCTTGTGATTGGTGAGTCTGCTTGCCTGGAGGGAAACAGATGGCGCAGGCATTCCCGTGCACTTTCTGAGACCCCACGAGGTTCGCTGGCTCACCCCAACACCTAATGGATCAGGTAGCCCAACTTGCATGGTGTGGGAAGAAGGGTGATACGGGGGAGTGAGTGAAAAAGCTGATCGGCATTGGATCCATTTTGCAGGCAGGAGACTTCAAGCTCTGCCTGTTTACTCAGATGCAAGTTCAGTTGAATGCAGTGACACTCTTGGGTAATTTTGTACCATATTGCAGCCTTAGTAGATTGGAAAAAAAAACTTTTCCTTGTTTCTTGTCTTTGCCCCAGAGCAAGGAAGGAAGCCTGTTTATTGCCCTCAGTCAAAGAAACCCATCCTTGCCACATCTTCACAGAGTTCTGACCACCATTCCAAAATATTGTTTGGATGATCAGTGATAAAAGGCATTTCAAATGCTGGTAATGCCTCAGCTTTGTGGAAGGAATCTCCTGTCAATCTTCGATACAAAAGCCTCCCTCGAAATCAAAAAGGCACCCAACAATAGCTGTTTTTACTCCCCTCACTCATTGTTAAAAGCCAGCTGTGGTTTACAAATCCCCAGTGTAATTTGTACACGCTGTATGAAGTATATTTTAAAATTTTTCTAGTTGCATAAAGAGCAAATGCTAGTTTGCAATCTTTACTTTGTGAACCACAGAGATTTTCAATTTCGAGGGAAGAACTGACAAGCAGAAACTTCAGAAATATGAAAAGAAAAATGAAAAAAAATATCTGGCAAGGCTACACAATAGACTGTTTAGAGAGTCCCTTCTTCTTTTCCTTTTTTTCTGTAGATCTCCCAGATGCTCTCTTGGTGATACAGTGAGTTGTATAGCAGCAACAAGCCTTAAGATGTTTTGCAGAAAGAGAAGAAGAAGAGTTTGGATTTATATCCCCCCTTTCTCTCCTGCAGGAGACTCAAAGGGGCTCACAATCTCCTTGCCCTTCCCCCCTCACAACAAACACCCTGTGAGGTAGGTGGGGCTGAGAGAGCTCCGAGAAGCTGTGACTAGCCCAAGGTTACCCAGCTGGCGTGTGTGGGAGTGTACAAGCTAATTTGAATTCCCCAGATAAGCCTCCACAGCTCAGGCGGCAGAGCGGGGAATCAAACCCGGTTCCTCCAGATTAGATACACGAGCTCTTAACCTCCTGCGCCACTGTTGAAAGAGAGATTGGGGGAGGGGGGATACTAGTCCTTTCCGCACAAGTCACCTAAAACATTTGCAGAACATTTTCAATCCCTCCCTTTAACTACAATGTCTGTCCTCACTCACCACCTCCAAACATTTCATGGCTGCCATGAGGCTCCCCCCCCTGTTTTGGGGGTTATTTGTAGAAATTACTCTTCATAGAATCTGAGAACCTCCTCCAAGGGGGGTGGGATCTGCTCATAGGAGTGATGTGTAGATCACCAGTAGATTAGCCTTACCTGTGGCACTTGCTGAGCAGAAAGGTTTGTCATGACTCTCTAATGTCTTAGCCTGGGTCCTGCCATATTTCTTTCTACTAAATGATTACTGCTCCAGCAGTCCTGGGAATTTTTGCTTTTCATCTCCCCTTGTCCCAGTCTGCCTTTATCTGAGTCTGCAGCTGCAGAGAAGGAGGAATGGAACTGAATTCCTTCATCCCAGTTCTCACTGTCTGAGGAATGTGTGTGTGTAGGAGTGTGAGCATGTGACAGGTAAGGGGGTGGGGTTGTGGGCCGGATGTATTGATGCTGGGGGATATAATGCTTTGCCTGTTCTAAAGTGCTGACAATAAAATACAGCTTTTCTATGCTTGCCATCAAGAAATGAGAATTTTGCTTTCAAAGTACTGATCTCTTTGACAGGGAAATTCTACCAGCTTGTGGCTGCTGGCAACTCCTGCAACCAGGTGCCTTGAAGGCGGCAGGCAGGTATACCCACCAGTCGACCCTCGCCGACTGCAGCTGCAGCCATGACTACTGGCCCTGCTCACCGTCATCATGCACCACTCCCCAGCCTCGGTCATCCCGTCCGGATTCAGTCTCCTAATTTGTCACCTGCCAGTACCCGAAGCTGGGAGGAAAGGCCCCTGCCACCCGCCTCTCCCCATCTCACTCGCTCGCTCGGCTCGGACTGCTCACATGACTTGGACCACTCGTACAGGGGTTGCAAGGGGCCTTTCCTCCCTGCTTCAGGTTCTGGCAGGTGGCGAACGAGGACACTGAAGCCAGATGGGATGACCGAGGCTTGGGAGTGGTGCACAACGACGGTCGGTGAGGGTCGCCTGGTGGGTGTATCCCCCTGCCGCCTTCAAGGTGCCTGGTTGCAGGAGCTGCTATGCCAGGGGGCTGCCTCCTGCGTGCCGGGCATTGTAGCCCTTCAGGAACAGAGACCTCTCGCCTCCTGTGGGGCTTACGGTTGAGAGGATCCTTACAAAGATCACGCGTGCTTGCTCAAGAGGAAGTCCCTTGGAAGCTCACATGCACACAAAGATGGGTGCGAGCTGGCACGGGAAAGATGTGTTAAAACGAACAACAGAGATTCCCACTGGGAACAAAGGGAGAGATGTATGACCATTTTCTAGTAGTTTTTTCTCCTGATGTTTTGCCTGCATCTGTGGCTGGCATCTTCAGAGGATCAGTTCCCATAGAGCTACATATGCAACCCTCTGCAAAGGCGCTGCAGCGTTTGCTGCTGCTTCCTGAAAGGGTAAGCTTTTCATGTGCAGAGGGGGAGAGGGGGAAACAGGTTCATTCATAAAGAATTACACACATGGAGCTCCTCATTTCCGTTTTCCTTTTGGGTGTCCACTTTCTGATCCCTCCCCCCCTTATCTGTCTTCACTACAGATATATTTTCATTATAGAATCATAGAGTTAGAAGAGACCACAAGGGCCATCAAGTCCAACCCACTGCCATGCAGGAACACACAATCAAAGCACTCCTGACAGATGTTCATCCACCTTTTGTTTTAAAACCTCCAGAGACTCTACCACTCTCTGAAAAAGTGAATTCCACTGTCAAACAACCCTGACAGTCAGAAAGTTCACAAAGTCAGGAAGTTAGCCAAATGCTATTGTGAGATAGACAGATAGATGATAGATGGATAGATGGACAGACAGACAGGCAGGCAGGCAGGCAGGCAGGCAGATAGGCAGATAGGCAGATAGGCAGATAGGCAGATTGATTTGTGGTTCATAATATTATAAATTCTCCTGGTTCTTAATATTATAAATTCTCCCTTCAGCATGACTTGAGACCTGTATAATCTCTGATTAATGGATTTGAAAGTTGTTTGGTTTTACTTTAAGCTCTTGTAAGTATGACTGCAGACACAGCCGAAAGCAATGCCATTTTCTCAGTTCCCAGCAGCCCATTCCTCTGAGACTTGCAGAAGATAATTTTATGCTTCCCTGAACAAAATTACATTGCAGACCAATCTTGGCTATTTTTAAATTTTTTCCCTTAGACTATAGAAACAAATTGTAAAAGCAATGGCCCCTGCTAAGAGGTCTGAATATGCTAGTATATAATTATTTAAAAAGGAATCATTTTGGGATGTTTCAAGCATATTGGTCACTATAGCAGGAAGCAAACGCTTTTTTTTTGCTTCCTGTTTGCATGAATCAGCAATCACCAAGCTAAAACCTCTGCTGTTGCCTGAGGGCATCTCATGCTATACCATGTGAGTAATCTGCAGCACAAGAGGCTTCGACCAGAGTACCTTTACATGGGATGGCATTGCTAGTAATGTGCACGCATGTATGAGCTGCCACTTCAAAGATCCATAATTGGGTAAACAGGGTTAGGACATTTTTCTTTTGCAGCATAGACCCAATTATAAGTCACGGAAATGAAGTCCCAACTAGAACACAATTGAGAAAGATTGGTGGTAGAAGGACAAGTTGGTCTGCAAAAGGGAAGCAGACAAGCTAAGAGAGAGGGACCGGGGGAAAGGGACATAACACGAAGATTAGGTTCAGGAAAGAAGGCCAAATGGGAGGGAGGGAAATATTCTGCCTGTCTTGAACAGGAAGAACCCTGCGTTGTGTGTTCATGGTGACTGGGAGATGGTTCTGGATGGGAGCTATTAACAAGGCATGGTAGGTTCAGGGAGCTCACAAGCACCCGTATTTACGTTGGTGTTGACGTGGAAGAGATACTATTGTCCCAGTTTACTGTAACATTGGGATTTTTCTTGCATTGGATCAGAACTTTGGAACCTAGTTGCAACTGGTGGACTGTGCCTTTGGAAGTGGGATCCTGTCCATGCCAACTTAGGATCCAGGCTGTAATAGGACATTTAAAATATGGGACATATTTTATAATATTTTTATAATACACATGTTATAATACACATTTTTACAATACATATTTTACAGGCTGTAAAAGGACACTTAAAATATGGTTTGAAGAGACACATGAAAAAGGCAGTGAGACTGACAAACTGTCCTTGGCTGCTGTGGGTTCTCCAAGCTTGGTGGCTGTGGTGTGATAGTTTTTGTTCCTAATGTTTTGCCTGCATCCATGTCTGACATCTTCAGGGACATGTCATAGTGAGATGTGTTTCTCTTTGTGGCACAGTGTGGGATGATTGTGTGGTGGGGTATGTTTTGCCTACCTCACAGGAGGGTGAGTCACATCTGCATGTGTCCAGGTGGAGTTCATGGTGGGAAAAAACAATTAATTTTTCCCACCATAGAACTTGCTGAAGAGCCCGGCAGATTCTGTGTTCTGAAGTGGCTCCATTGAAGCCAATGGGAAATTTCTGGGGGTTTCTGTGGGGTGCACATTTTAAAGCTAGCAGCACCAAACTTTCAGGGTATCTTCAGGAAACTATCCTGATGACACCACCCAGGTTTGGTGAACTTTGTTTCAGGGGGCAGTGGGAGATGGACCCTACCCTCTGGGGGGCCTATAAAATTGAACCCCTAGAAGCAAAGTCACCAAACCTGGGTTGCATCATCAAATCTCCTGAAGAAACCCTGAAAGTTTGGTGCCACTATCTTTAAAAATGTGCACCGCACAGACATCCCCAGAAATTTCCCATTGGCTGGAATGGCTCCTAAGCACTTCAGAACAGAGAATCTGGGGAAATTTCTTGGGGTGCCGGTCAGGGGCGACTTTTTAAAGCTAGCAGCACCAAACTTTCAGGGTATCATTCAAAGACTCCCTTGATTATATCCCCCAGGCTTGGTGAAGTTTTATTGAGGGAGTCCAAAGTTATGAACCCTCAACAGGGTAGCCCCCATTTCCTGTTAGCTCCCATTGGAAACAATGGGGGATGGGGCACCCCCTTTGGGGATCCATAGCTTTGGACCTCCTCAACCACACTTTACCAGACACAGAAAGAATCATCAATAGAGTCTCTGGATTACATCCTGCAATGATGGTGCCACTAGCTTTAAAAATGTGCCCCCTGTTGGCCAAAACACAAAAACACAAAAAAAATCAGATGGACCAAATATATTCAGATATCCTAATATATTCGGGTATATCAAATATGGTATTCGCCTTGTTTGGGCATACAGATAATTTTATGTCTAAATAAGCCCAAATTTGAATTTTTTGAATATTTTCAGTATTGCTCAACCCTAGTTCTTTGTATACCTGATGCTTTATAGATAATCTGAAACTGCAGCACTTATGTAGGTTATTGGTATAGATTTCTTTTTCTGTGCGAGTAGCCAGGTGATGTGGTTGCAGCAATAATAAACAGGAGACTCATAGTACCTAAAGACTGGGAATATTTGATTCTAGCATAGCATACTATACAATATAAATAACAAATCCCCAGGATTAGATGGGTTTACTGCTGAGTATTACAAAGAAATGTTATAAGTATTAATTCCAGAGATGGAAATATTGTTTAACCAAATTTTAAGAGGACAGAAGGTTCCAGAGACATGGAGAGAGACGGAAATAATAACAATTGTAAAACCAGGACGGAATCCAGAGCAAGTAGAGTCATATAGGCCAATAAGCTTATTAAACCAAGATTATAAGATTTTTGCGAAAGTATTTGCAAATAGATTAAAAAACATCCTTCCGAAGTTAATAGGACGAGAGCAATATGGCTTTATCAGAGGTAGAGATATTAGTTACCTGTTAAGGAATGTATTAAATGTAATAGAACAGGGCAAAAATAAAAACAAATATGCAATGATAAAGTTAGATGTATATAAAGTGTTTGATACAGTTAGTCATAATTATTTATTTCAAACTTTAGAAAAGCTTGGGTTTGGAAAACAATTTATAAACATCTTACGAGAGATTTACCAAGGAGGAAGGGCAAAGAATTAATGACGGGTGGACAGGAATTGTAAATATTGAAAGGGGAATAAAGCAAGGATGTCCACTATCGCCGCATTTGTTTATAACGGCAATGGAATTTTTGACAGAAAGGATTAATAATAATGGAAGGATAAAAGGTTATAAAGTGAATCAAGAAGAAATAAGGTTAAACTTATTGGCAGACAATATCTTAGTAATAATGGTGAATCCGGTTGATACAATGAAAGAATTAAAAATAATCCTAGAAGATTTTCAGAAATATTCTGGATTAAAGGTTAACATGGAGAAAACAGAAATAATGGGGGTTAATGTGGAAAAAAGAAGATTAGAGAGAAGATTAGTAAAAAAGAAGATTAAATATTTGGGTATTACAATAACACATAGAAAGGAGATGTTTAAATATAATTATGAAGTAAGGTGAAAAAAATATTAAAACAAATAAAAGAATGGGATAAGAAGACCTTATCGATTATACGAAAAATCAAAGCGTTAAAATGTGTATAATGCCAAAAATGTTTTATTTGTATTGTCGAAGGCTTTCACGGCCGGAATCACTTGGGTGCTGTGTGGTTTCCGGGCTGTATGGCCGTGTTCTAGCAGCATTCTCTCCTGACGTTTCGCCTGCATCTGTGGCTGGCATGATCCTCTGAAGATCTGTGAAGATCCTCTGAAGATCCTCTGAAGATCTGCATCTGTGGCTGCCATGATCCTCTGAAGATGCCAGCCACAGATGCAGGCGAAACGTCAGGAGAGAATGCTGCTAGAACACGGCCATACAGCCCGGAAACCACACAGCACCCAAATGTTTTATTTATTCCAAACTCTTCCTTTGGAAATTAAGAAGAAGCAATTTGAGGAATGGGATAGAAAGCTGAAAGCTTGGGTGTTTAATAAAAAAAAATCCAAGAGTAATGAACAAGGTTATATATATGACAAAAAATTATTTAGGTTGGGGGATTCCAAAAATGCAAGAATATTATGAAGCATTCCAGATTAAGAGTCTGATGAGTATAAATGAAGATAATGTTGAAGGATGGGTTAAGTTTGAAAATGAAATAAACGAAGGAGTTGGTGTTCATGGTATTTTTAATAAAGAGCTGAAGAAAGGAAATCAAACTGCAATAGGGCCAAGAAAGGTGCTACTAGATATATGGGAAAAATTGAGAGGTAAATGGATGCCTGGCACTTTGGATGTGGCACCTTTGGGAAGTGTGGCTGGAAAAGAAGGGGAAAAAGTGATAAAAATATTGACCAGGAGGCATATTATAGTCATATGTGGATAGAACGTGCAGAAGTGAAAATTTTTTGGCCAATTGTATTGTTATATATTGAGAAACTATAATCCCCTTCCTGCATGGAAGTGAAGGCATTACAGATAAACAGGAGGTTATATATCTTTTAAACAGCCACAACTATGAACTGTTGGAAGCGGTGGCTAAATTTTTAAATGGTGTTATTTTAACTCGTCAGAAGTTGTAAAGGCTGTTATTATCTTGCAATGTTAATGTTAAACTATTTATTTGCCATTAAAGGTATTCGAAATCGAATATTGAGAAACTGGTGAAGATTAATATTGTTTTAAATAATGATTTAATGTTCATAGGTGTAATGGAGGATAGAAGGGTGGATAAAAAATATAGTTTTATGTATAAAATAATGATTAAAGCAGCCCATGCAACAATAGCTTTGGGCTGGAAAGAAAAGAAAAAAATGGACAATTCAGAAATGGTTGGAATATATCTGGGAACAAGTGACACTAGATATTTTCAATATAATAAGAAAAAATAAATTGTGGCAAGATAAACAGAATTAAAATTTGTAGATATGGACAACATATGTGGACTGGATGAAAGAAGCTCGCGTCAATGAAGAAATATGGGAGAAGAGGCTGCAGAGAATGAACTTACTGCTGTTTGTGTGATAAAATTATGAAGAAGATGTAACGGGGGAGGGAAAAAGATGGGAAATGTATTGTTTGAAAATGTATGATGAAGGATACTTATATAAAATGTAAAATTCAAATGATACAATAATTTTTTTAAAAAAGCATATTATAAAATATTAGAACATCAGAAATACAAAATAAATGCTTTTTAATATTTTTATGTGACATTGGAGCTTCTAAATTGCAAAGTAGTTTCAAAAATCTCCCCCGCTGTTTGCCTGTAAATGGACTCAGCTGACCCTAAAGCAGTTCTGCTCCAGCATCCAGTCATCTCTCAACATGGAGAGTAGAGCAGAATAGTAGAGGAAATTCAGATCTGCCTGAGAGGAGAGGGTCTAGCTCAGGAAAAAGAGTAGACGGTTTTTATTCTATTCTACTCGCATTGATTATTTGCCCTTTACCACAGTCTCAGGGTGGGTTCCAATAAAACATGCAATATTAAAATCATCCCGACTGCTTCATAATCCTAAATTCCCCTGTATATCAGGGAGCCATCTGGGCTCTACCAATAGACCAAGGGTGCTTCGTAGCAATTGTGTTGATGGCACTGGTCATCTCACCATTCCACAGCATGACCAGGGCCTCAGCAGGAGTTTGAAGAGTAGCTCTGCCTGGTTGTGTGGCAGAGTGGTTTAGCTCTACCTCTGGCCCCTTCCGCACACGCAAAATAATGCGTTTTCAAACCACTTTCACAACTGTTTGCAAGTGGATTTTGCCATTTCGCACAGCTTCAAAGAGCACTGAAAGCAGTTTAAAAGTGCATTATTCTGCATGTGTGGAATGAGCCTCTGAGAGAGAATAGAGTACTCTGATGGTTAGGCCTGTCTGTATTAATGAGAAATCCTTGTACCATTTAGTCTCACTCTGGAGAATGGGCAGGCTGGTGTGGGTGGAATCCTGGGTGTGAGGGAAGATTTATCCTATTTAGGGGTAGAGCTGCAGAAAATAGTGCCTGGGGGAAGAACTGAAATTGTGCCTCTCCCCCAAACATTCTACGCAGGAGTCCAGCCTTTTTGTTTGTTTTAACGTGCAACGTGTGCTGCTTTGGGAACTGCAATTGGGTTGAAAGACAGCATAAAAATATTTTACATAAATCAATGTTGCAGCCCGAAAGAGGCCTCAACTAACCACTTTGCCAGAGGCAGGTGCTTTGGATCTCTGTCAGGGCACAACGCTAAACAGTACGCAGATCTGTCACCTGGGTTTTTCCAGATTGTGAAGTCTGTTGCATATTTTCTGCAACAGAGGAGACAGTGGCTCTCTGGGGCTGGGAAAGCCTCGTGGGAATCAGAGTGAGCAACAGCTGACCTTCCCCTTTCCCTTGGGCTGCATTTTTGATAAGCACTGGGCCACCACACACCAGATTTTTATGTTCATGTTATTTTTAGAGAGAGGGAAAAAAAGAAGGAGCACCGTCTCAGAATACAGTCAGCATCTCACAAAGGGCTGCCGATCTCCACGAGGGAACGAGAGATCTCTAGGAATTGCTATGGATCTCCAGACAACAGAGGCCAGTTCTCTTGGAAGAAATGGCAGCTTTAGAAGGTTGACTCTATGGCATGATATCCTCCTGAGGTCCCACCACAAACCTTGGTGTCTCTACCCCTGGCTCTGCAGGAACTTCCCAACCTGCAGATGGCAACCCTAATTTCTCACTAAGCCCTCAAGCACACAGCTGAGTCTTGAACCATGAAGACTGCACAGTATAAGCGTACAAATATATAAACAAAATGGAGGATAACTGACCTGGATTGGCCCAGACTCCTCTGATCTCACCCTATAGATCTTGTTTGGTCTCTTTAGGTGTTGCTGGACTCAACCTGTTCTTCTGCAGACCAACAAAGCTACGCTTTGATACTATTTCTATTATGTACACTAAGCCTCTTTGTGTTTTGGGGAAAGCTGAGATATCAATGTTCAATCAATTATATGCACCAAGCCTTCAAAGGTCATGACTTAGGGTTACCAGCCTCCTCAGATGGAGCCTAGAGATCACCCAGAATTACAGCTGATCTTCAAGGATGGACTCTCAAGCACTGCACCCATCCTGAGGTCCTTCCCCTCCATTAATCCTGCCCTCCCCAGCCTTCATCCTCCAAGTCTCCAGGGATTGCCTAACCTGGAGCTAGCAACCTCATGACACAAGTGCATCTTGGATAACAAACCTTAGTATAATCACTAATGATATGTCCGTGAATTAAGAGCCATGGAGTGCTGTGGGAGCAAGACTGAATATACGTCAGGGGCACACCTTTTGGTCATGGGGGGGGGGCACCGGGCACTGGCCAGGTCCCGTGTCCAGCCTCTCCTACTGCATGGTGATCTGGTTGGCGCCTGGCAGCTCCCTCCATGCCAAGGCACTGCTTGTCGACACCCAAGGCTGGGCTAAGCTGCATGACTGGAAGGCCTCTCCCCCACCGGGGAATCATGCTGGCGCACGAGGCTGGGCCCAGTCACATGGCCTCCCCTTTCCCCCACCAGGAGTTCACACTGGCGTTGCAGCACCTGACCAGCGCTGAGGCCGGGCCACACTGTGCAGCCAGGAGTCCCCCTTGCAAAGGGGGTGCTCTGAGCTCCTGCCTTCCCCAGCTGATGGGGAGGGCAGGAGCCAGTCTGCCCCCACTACATCTGGCTGAGCTGCCCGCCAGAGCCGCCACCATAAGTGGGGCAAGGGGGGAGGGGAGGTGCAGGGTGGGGGGGTGCTTGACCAGGTGTTGCCCCTGGGTGCTGTTTTCCCACAGTACCCCTCTGACAGAACTACTTATGGGAAATGCCGCATAGTAGTAATTACATTTTTAAAGGCTTACTTCTCTCCTTTTCACTCACACACATGGCTGGAGACAAACAAAATGATAGACAACCCTAATATACAAAAGAATGTTACTATACCAAGGTTTGCATCAACTAATGCAAAAGTGCTGCCCGAGTACGCGCACACTCACTCACTCACTCACTCACTCACTCACTCACTCACTCACTCACTCACTCACTCACTCACTCACTCACTCACTCACTCACTCACTCACTCACTCACTCACACACCCACACACCCACACACAAACACACAAACACTCAAAGGTATATCTACATGCAACATGAATACAAACAGCAAATAACACAAAATACATTCTGTCATGAATGTTACAAACAAGTTCCCCGGTTATATGCCTGTTTTGCGGAACCGATCCGCTTCCTCAGCGCAGGTATGTGGTCTTGCCTGCTTTGTTATGGGAGCGTTATCTCAATGTATATAAAATTCATTCGTAACAAATTCATTTGTTTTTAAATTGTCCCATTGACCCATGTCTCAGGAATCAAATGCATGTTGTTCTAAAGAGCAGCGGGACACTTCAGGATTCTTTTGTATTTGTGGTATCACATATATCAGTGGTGGTGAATCTTTGGCACTCCAGATGTTATGGACTACAATTCCCATCAGCCCCTGCCAGCATGGCCAATTGGCCATAGTGACAGGGGCTGATGGGAATTGTAGTCCATAGCATCTGGAGTGCCAAAGGTTTGCCACCATGGACATATATGAATGCTTCTCCATTTTTTTAAAATGGCTTTTAGAAGAGGGAGATAAACCTTTAGATCAGGAGTGGCCAACCTATGGTGCTCCAGATGTTCATGGACTACAATTCCCATCAGCCCCTGCCAGCATAGCCAATGGGCCATGCTGGCAGGGGCTGATAGGAATTGTAGTCCATGAACATTTGGAGCACCATAGGTTGGCCGCCCCTACTTTAGACCATATTTTAGAATATTTTTGCACTCCAGTTCGGTTTCATTCTATTTTGGTTTCTCAGCTACATGCTGAGAAAAGTGACTTTGGAACTCTTTCCTTTGAGAATGCTGTCACCTGCACAGTAGTAAGCAAGGTCTCCAAAGTTGATCTAGTTACCGCATGGAATTTTTTGTTTTGTTTTTTAGCCCCAGAAATCTGCTGCAAGTGAAAGTGCATTTTCAAGTTCTGTATGTTTTGCTGTTGTCAGACTCAATTACTTCTGCCACCACAAACATTACTGACTTTGTGGGACATTGTCTACTGTAAGATACATTGGCTTGGGTAGAAATTCTAACCCAAATGCAATCTCTGTATTTTTTAAATTAAATAGTTTGAAAGTTAGAAAAAAATGTAACTGTTTACTAGCCCTTCAAAGTGGATCCCAACCAATGTCAGGTATGCATTGGGTAGGCACTGCTTTGTATAGAGCATTAATGGTCACCCACTAAGGGTTAACAGGAATATTAAAATATGGATAAAACAGGAATAGATTAAATAGAAGTATAGGGACTTTTACTAATAAACTGGGATTATTACTCAAATGTACCACATGGTTCTATGGCATATATTGACTGGCCAACTGCATGAACTTAGGTATGTGTGCCAGAAGAAGAAGAAGAAGAAGAAGAAGAAGAAGAAGAAGAAGAAGAAGAAGAAGAAGAAGAAGAAGAAGAAGAAGAAGAAGAAGAAGAAGAAGAAGAAGAAGAAGAAGAAGAAGAAGAGTTGGATTTATATCCCCCCTTTTTCTCCTGCAGGAGACTCAATGGGCCTTACAATCTCCTTGCCCTTCCCCCCTCACAACAAACACCCTGTGAGGTAGGTGGGGCTGAGAGAGCTCCGAGAAGCTTTGACTACCCCAAGGTCACCCAGCTGGCGTGTGTGGGAGTGTACAGGCTAATCTGAATTCCCCAGATAAGCCTCCACAGCTCAGGCGGCAGAGCTGGGAATCAAACCCGGTTCCTCCAGATTAGATACACGAGCTCTTAACCTCCTACGCCACTGCTGCTGAGTTGTAATGCTCAATTTTTTGTTGTTGCTTACTTTCAATCTGATTTACTTCAACAATATCTGAACTGTTTTGCACAACTGCCACTCAAGCAAATTCCTTTGTATTGGATTGCAAATCTGTGTTTTCCAGTGTTGCCATCCTGCCCTGGTATAGCAGCCAGGCAGGGAGTGCTTATTCACAGGTATCCCCACAGCTTGCAATATTAATAAACAGTCAGCTATGAGCTAATTTTGCCCACATGATTGAGAGACTGCGTCTCCATCCTGGGTAACACCAGCCATTCCCAAACTAGGTGACAGAGGAACATTTGTGACATAAGACAACCATTTGTGTGCACCAAGATATAAATCAACTGTATAATGAAAGATTCCTCCAGAGCTCTGGCTGTGCCTTCTTCCAATCTGAAGATCGGGAGCAGATAATTCTCTGAGACCAAAAGTGATGTGAATAAGTAACCAGACTCTGTCCAGGGAGTCTAAAATGTTGCCCCCACAGGTTTTTGAGTATTTATATTTTTAATGTCTGATTTTGTGTCCCTTTATTCTCTTGTGGAAAGGCACTCAAGTCTGATAAAGGCAAAAGACAGAAGGGCATCTGTCCTATGAAGTAATATGCAGCGGTGGGATCCAAAAATGTTAGCAACAGGTTCCCATGGTGGTGGGATTCAAACAGTGGCATAGCACCAATGGGACTGGGCGGGGCACGACGGGCGCGTGGCTGGGCATTCCGGGTGCAGGGCATTAATAATTTCTCTGTTACTGTAAAAAACTCTTACTGTAAATAAAAAGTTCCTAATTTCCAGCTGGTATCTTTCTGTCCATAATTTAAACTCATTATAGCAAGTCCTATCGTCTACTGCCAACAGAAAATTGACTGCCTGTCAAATACTTAATACTTTCAAATACTTAATTTTGTTTCTAGAAATCAACAGAAGGATACTTTCCTTAAACAAGGTACTTTACCATATTACTAAAACATGTTTTTAAAACAGCCCAACAGGGAGAATTGTCCCGTTATCTACCTTCGCTAACCAGCCACATAGGAAACAACAGGACTTTATGATTTTTGGACCTAATGGAATTTCTAATGGAAAAGCAGACCCAATTAGTAACCCCCTCATGGCACACACAAATAATTAGTAACCCACTCTCAGGAACTGGTGAGAACCTGCTGGATCCCACCTCTGGTAATATGTCATATATTAGAACAGTCCAGATGGATGTGTTGACATCATGGCTGGTACAATACTTCAATGGACACACATCAGACATTTAAATTCGAAATACTCAGAAAGCAGCAAGGGAGAATTTCAGACTTGCTGGATGTCCAGCAACAGAGGTTGCCATTCTCCAGTGAGAAAAACTTTCAGTGTGAAGTTGCTTAGCTGGAATTCATAAGCAGATTTGATCTCTCAGGCTTGGATTCAACAAGGACCACAAGTGATCAGCTCATTTCTCAAAATAATTGCCTCTTTCAGGAGGGTTATTTTACAAAAAAGAAAAAGTATTCACATGCTGGCAAAAGACAGTGATAATGGGAAATAGATGAATATCACAAGGGTCAGAGTTCCAAAGTTTGGGTGCCACAGCTGAGAAGACCCTTTCTTGGGTTATCACAAACAAAACATGTTGCACCATAAGGTTTCACTAGTTGCCAATGATTATCTTGGAATAAATGTTGTTATACTTTAAGTTGCCACTGGATGTTTGGTTTACTTTTCAGCTCAGGCCTTCCATGAGGATTTTTTTTTTAATCTGCTGTTTATATCATTTGTTCATCAATGGCTTAAAGCATCTGTTTGATTTGTTAATTTCTTTTTAATTTAATCCAAAGGCAAAATAAATTGGTAAAACTCTACCCCTTCTCCATTAGTCTATTTATACTACTTTCCCATTAGCTTGATGAGTGAATGAAACAAGAAATTAACCTTAGAGCAAAACATGGGAAGCACATCAGTGGGGACAGTCTTTGGAGGAGGAAATTAAGCTGCACAGTAACTCTTATAGCCTCGATTCACTTTAAAGTCTCCGCAGGTTTCTACATTAAAGTTTTTCATGGTTGAAGGCCGTAGCACCGCAGTAGGCCGAACTTATTCAGAAAGGTTACATAATCTAAGAAAACTCCTTTTTTTTCCACAGAGTGACTCCAGGTCACAAGGAGGGGGGGGGCAGCAATAACAGCTCATTGAAACAAACAAAAAAAACCTCCTTTCCTGGCTGATGTGTGATCTGGTTTAATCTGAATTTTCAAAGGAAGTTTTCTGGGTGTGCATTGAACATTCTGGCTCAAGGAGTTACTAAAGTCTTGCTTCAACTATGAACAATGGCTTACAGTTGGAGGAAAAGCATCTACAGTTCATAAACGTAGACTTTTCTCTGAACAGAGATCAAAAGACATTGCCTTGGCAAAACCCTTGGGGTGCAGAAGAAATGTTTGAGACAAGACTAAGCAAGGACAGAAGCATGTAGGTAACTTGGCTGACAGCTAGATATCTATCTATATAAAAATCCATCAGTGCGTTTTCTGCTGACAGGTAATCTCCCAAACTACCGGACCAATTGCTTTGAAATTTTCACACAACATCGCATTTGCATGTGACCAGGTTTCCATACTGTTTCCACGCCTCCTGTTGTGTACATGTCACAACTGTGCCAGTTATTGTGTACACACCACACCTGTGACAATTGGAACCACAGTTCTGTTCCGCAACAGCACCATCTACTGGCTGTCAAAGCAACACTCTCTGATACAAGGGAAACAACCATGCCTTCTTTGAAAACTGCTGCCATCTGGAGTGAAAAGGATGGCCTCACCATCTGGACATGGCCCACCCACCCTAGCGGAGGAAGGGGAAGGTGAGGGAGGGTCCAGGGTTTTGCTGGACCAAAAGCTCTTAAATTTGAACACAACGTAGCTCATGCCTCCCAGTGTGACATCAACAGCAACACATTTCACCTGCAAGGGAAGGGAGTGAAAGGAACAGGGTCCACCATCTGGACATGGGCCACGCACCCTAACAGAGGAAGAGGAATGTCAAGGAGGGAGGGGGCGGGGTGCCATGCAAAAGAACAAAAGAGAGGGAGGGGAGCGAGGGGCCCCTTGCCCCTCCCCTCCCATGCAAGCATTGTGCAATGACACATGTTCGAACCATTCGCTTTCCCTTTTCTTTCTTTTCCACTTCACCAGACTAAAGCCACAGCAACGCGTGGCAGGGAACGCTAGTAGTCTTATAAGCTGTTAATGCAGACTTTCAGAGGAGGACATAGCTTTTGGTGACATATTAGCACAGATAGTCAATGCTATTAATAGCACACAACTTCTAAAACTTTTCCAGGTAGGAAATGAGACATTTCCTCTGTGGAGTTTTGTACTATTTTCCCCCATTTGGTTTCAGAAAAATTGGATTTCCAGCCTAAAAACTGGTTTTTTTTCCCCTGAAACCCCTTTTATGATGATTCTTTTGTTTGTAACATTTTCAAACCATCTTCTCTTGCTGTGTGATCATTTTTTAAATGTCCCATCTTTTTCATTGCTTTCTACCCCTCAGTGCCATTTCTTCCTACCCCTGAGCTGACCTTTTGCCCTCACCTCTTCATTTTATCTCATTTTTTGGCTGTGCTCTCCCCCTTGCATTTTTCTTATATATAGGTACACTTACTCACAAGTAAGCCTGGAATTACACAAAGCAACACTTTTCTTCCTGAAGTTTCTCTTATGCATTGATAAGTTTACTCATGATTAACCTGTGATTACTACAGAGAAACATTTCCACAAATAATGCCTCCAAAGAGGAAAAAAGAGCCATCACAGCAGCCATGAAATGTTTGGAGCAGGTGAATGTGAACAGACATCATGTTAAGGGACGATCAAAAATGTTCTGCAAATATTTTAGGTGACTTCTGCAGAAACAGCCAAGATCTGGAAAGGATTCCATTGTGTCACTTGTGCTGCTTTCATATTTGTGCAGATAATAAAACACAACTTTGCTTCCCACTGCTTTGTGTGACTATTGTCCATAGGAACAAGGAAAGATGAAGAGAGGCCAATGGAAGCTTCTTTCTGGGCAACCTTCTTCATCCATTCACTGGAGTAAACATCCTGGGCTAAAGAAGACAAAAAGGCCTGAGCCCCTAGAAAAGATCATTATCTTAAGCCAGATGCTCAGTGTTGCAAACTGTGCTCTGTTAGTGAAGGGCCATTCACCAGTTTCTAATAGCTTTCCACTGCTTTGTGTGACTATTGTCTGAATTTCCCACCAGGCAAAAAGGACCGCTTAGCTCACGGGGCAATAACGGTAGCGACTCTTTAGGGTGGAGTCTTCTGATTCACTGTGGGGGCTCTACTTGCTCCTGACCATTGGCAGCAGGACATGCGACTGGCATCTTCTCTTGTCCCAGGCTGACATGCCCAGATCTGAGCATTGCCACAGGACTCAGCTGGCGCCTGGCTGGCAGTGCGAAAGGGGGCAATTGATGCAGCTTTCTGGGCTTGAAAAAAATACCTTGAAGTGGCCATGTTAAGTAGCCAACGATCCCCCCCCACACACACACACTTATAAAGACCATAATGAGGAATGTTTTTAGGCCTGTTTTTCAGCAGTTAATAAACAGGTGAACGTTTCTAGAAATTAGATATTTTTGGTATGATACATTACTGTTCTACTGGAATGGCTTGTAACAAAAATACCCCCAAATAGGATTAATGAAAGTGTTTATTTTCCTTCTGAGTAAAGGGATAAGGTCAAGCACTTCAAAGCACGCCAACAGCATCATTACAAGACTGATTTTAACACAAGACACTGTGCTGGTAGAGAGGAACAGTGAAAAAAAATCCCTGTTACCTCCAAAAATGTGACCTCTGTAGGGAAATTGGTAAGGTTGAATAGGACCCTTGTGAGGCTGAGATGAAAAAGTAATTTATGTGCATAGCGGAGTGTTAAATGTTTACCCATCTTCTGGTGTAGTGATGAATGACTATTAACTGTGCAAATCTTTTTTTGTTCTGAAATATTACTCAGCTCAGACTTACCCACGTGGCTTGTGTTGGGGAGACAGGACCCCCTCATTCCCTTGTACCACAGTCCCCAGTATGCACAGGAAGCCTCACCTTTTATATCCTCAATTGTTACTGCACATATATGAACTGAGAAAATAACAGCCAGTTGATTCAGGCCATGAAAGCCTTTGGCAATACATATAACCACTGACACATTATCATGTTTTGTGGTAATATTTTATGATGTGTGCTTGTGTTATTGCTTATTGGTCACCTGTCGTGCACAAGGCTTCTTGATCCCCTCTGGATTGCTTTCAGTGTGTCTATTCAGATCAGTAACCAGGTGTTGGAATGATAACAATGAACCAAATGGACCAGGGTCCCACAGTGCTATACTGTGTATTTAAAAAGTGCTCTGTCGGATAATAGAGTGGTGGTTGGATGTGAGGGAGGGCAGAGTGAGGTGTGTGATGATGAGCTGAATGTGTATGAGAGTATGTGTGTTGTGTGGCAGCAGTGGGTGAGGCACAGAGAGTGAAAGTTACCTGCAAGTGAGGGGGGGAACCCCACCTGACGTCTCACATGGCAAAGTTTGTATGTGTTTCACTTCCACTCAAATTACCTAACAGTGTTACCTATTTACTGTTTTCACTGCTCATCTCTGCCCATCTGAGTGAACATTCTAAGCCCTCATACCAATCCCTGAGGCCACAGACAGATATTCTAAGGGTGACAGTTAAACACAAACAGCTTCATGGCCTGGTGCACCAGGAAAAAGGCATTTTACCTGGCTCAGGTATAGACTTTCGGCGATTTGAAGGTCCGATTACCTGCCCGCAACAGGGAGGAACGTCATGTGAAAATTTGGGGGCGATCGTTCAGCCGTTGGGCATCTTTATTTTGAAATGTATATTTGTATCTTTATTTTAATATTGCTTATACACTTTATCTTATGTAGATAAGAAACCCCCGAGTTACCTTCACAATATTTATAATTTGGTTGAAATCATGTTCCATTCACTGCTAGATCGCTGGATTCAGTGACTCAGTCAGTCATTCAGCATAGATGTCCTTGCTTGTTCTTCATAGAAAATCTACCTATATCTGCTTACAAAAATAATACCTTCAATTGTGCTGCTTCATAGGAAAAAAATAGGAACAATAAAACTGAGATCAAGGAAAATGTCACTTCCTCTATATAAATGGGTAAGATTCTTTGAGAGAGAACCGTTTGTTTTGGCTGCAAGACAAGAAGACTGTCTGAAACCATCATGCCAGTCTTTAAATACTGGTCTGAAGTAGCAAAGTCATCAAACTTTGCATCATTATCTGTTCTGCCTACCTGGCTTTCAATACTAATTATCTAAAATACAGGTGAATCACATAATGCCTTAAAATAGAATTAATGAGCATTCCCATTGAGCGTGCGATCGGCTAGATTATTAAACAGCATCTGTGTTCTGTCAATTATGGTAATTTTACTGTTTTTAAAGAACATTTTACATTTCCTGGTGGGAATATCCTTGTGCTCAGCATATGCTGATTAAAACCAGTTAGCAAACAGCATTTTATTAATGAACAGCCAAATTAAACTCCTCCATTCTGTACTTTTTAATGATAGCAAATAAGTCAGACAATATCACTCAAAATGATTGGTTGTAGAGGTTCTGAGTAAACACTGATGCGCTTGATAATGTTCCTCTGTTGAGCAGTAATTGTGTCTAGAACAAATGTCTAATTGCAGTTACAGTAATAATGGATTATAAACTACAAGCTATTTCTATGAATTCTGTTGATGGCACCGAGACCTCCTGAATTAACAGACACTTCTATTGGCAGAAGGATGCAATTGCAGAAATCCCGTTCTTTTTCAATTTTGACTGACAAAGCTCTCCTAATAATGCTTGTTAACACAAGTTAACACAGACAGTATAGCTTTTTCTATATGATCTTTAAACAACACAATCTTCAAACAACACAAAATATAGTAGCGATAATGTTAATATATGCACATATATGATGGATGTATTGACAAAATGATCTTAATAAAATATAATTGGTTCATGGTTTTAAACTTTTAATTGTAAATTAGGATTTTAAATGATATTTAAAATGCCTTCTGACCTCCGACCTATCCCGAGAAACGATGGTGGTTGGGTTCAGGGACACTCTGCTTCGTCTTTGGTGTTAATTAATGCCAGGTCCATTAATAATAAGACCACGGTACTCCGGGATTTTCTCGGAGCCCAGCAGGTGGACCTGGCATGTATCACCGAAACCTGGGTGCACGAAGGTGAGACCGTTGCCTTAGGCGAAGTCGCGCCCCCGGGTTTCGCGTGCCTTCACCGATCACGAACCCAGGGCCGGGGGGTGGTGTAGCATTGTTCATCCACGAATCTATTCCCTTCAGGGCAGCCCCCGTCCCAGAGGTCACCGGCATAGAATGTGTCAGCCTGGAGTGGTTGGCCTCGGAGAGGTTGGCTATTCTCCTGGTGTACCGGTCGCCTAGCGCACCAGGAGACAGCCTGCTGCGGCTGCTGGAGGTGGTGGTGGACTGGGCGGTGCAATTCCCCAGACTTATCGTCTTGGGGGACTTCAACGTCCATGCCGACGCTGCCTCATGTACGGCAGCCACGGACCTAGTGTCATCCATGGCGACGCTAGGCCTCTCCTTGATAAATTCTGGCCCCACCCATGAGGCTGGGCACACGCTGGATTTGGTCTTCGGGTCGGGGATAAGTTTGGTCGTATCCTCTACTGACAGAGTGCCATGGTCCGACCATTTTGCCCTGAAGGTCCGGGTGGACTTGTCGCACCAACCCCATCTAGGCGACAGGCTGATTTATGCCCGCCCGCGGAGACTCATGGATCCACTTGGTTTCCTGAATGCTCTGCGGGACCCTGAACCCGCCGGCACACTCGATGAGCAAGTGGAGGATTGGAATTCCCGACTCTCCGATGCCATTGATGTTGTTGCTCCCCGGCGTCCTCTACGTCCCCAGCCTCGGCGGTAGCTCCATGGTATACAGAGGAGCTGCGCCGTATGAAGCGGGGGCTTAGACGTCTAGAGCGAGTGTGGAGGAAATCTCGTGACGAAGCTGCGCGAACATCTTATAGGATGCTTATGAAAGCCTACGAGATGGCGACGAAGGAGGCGAAGAGGACTTTCCTCTCCTCCTCCCTCGCGTCCGCTAGCTCTCGCCCAGCACAATTATTTCGCATAATTCGGTCATTGACCTCCTTATCGGAGAGATCTTCAAACCCTCAATTGGATATTAGCTGTGAGGCATTTATGAGCTTTTTCGCGGATAAGATCGCGTCGCTCCGCCACGACCTTCCATCCACGTTAGCTACAATTAGCGAACTGGAGACTCCCTTGCCGTCTTCGGGTCCTTGTTTGACCCAGTTTTCCCTGCTCTCTGAAGCCGCTGTCGACAGAGCCTTAGCTGCTGTTAGACCTACTACCTGTCCTCTGGATCCGTGCCCGTCCTGGCTTGTAAAAACTTGCCGGGCGGAGTTACGACCCCATCTGTTGAGTATCATCAATGGTTCCCTTGAGCAAGGAACCTTCCCGGATGGGTTGAAGGAGGCAGTGGTCCACCCACTCTTAAAAAGACCATCGTTAGATCCAGGAGATCTGGCCAATTACCGCCCCGTTTCGAATCTTTCGTTTCTGGGGAAGGTAATTGAGAGAGTGGTGCTGGAGCAGCTTCAAGGCTTTCTGGATGACGCATCGGTTTTTGACCCCTTCCAGTCCGGCTTCCGTGCTGGGCATGGGACGGAGACTGTTCTCGTCGCCGTCACGGATACACTCCGTATTCAGCTTGACCAAGGCGGATCGGCGCTGCTGGTGTTGCTAGATCTCACCGCAGTGTTTGATGTGGTCGACCACGACCTTTTGGCCCACCGCCTGGCCGCCTCCGGAGTGCGGGGTACTGTCCTTCAGTGGATAACCTCGTTTCTCTGGGGCCGGAATCAGCAAGTGAGGTGCGGGGACCAGGCCTCCCGGAAGTGCCCGCTTCAATGCGGTGTACCCCAGGGGACATTATTGTCCCCGCTGTTATTTAACATCTACATGCGACCCCTTGCTCAGCTGGTACGGAGTTTTGGGCTGATTTGCCGTCAGTACGCTGATGACACACAGCTCATTCTGTTGATGGAGGGGGGAGCAGCCGCCGCCCCTGCGGCTCTACAGCACTGCTTGGAGGCGGTCGCTGGTTGGTTGCGACAGAGCAGGTTAAAACTGAATCCATCGAAGACGGAGATCCTCTGGCTTGACCGTGAGGGGGGAGGGGCCTTCCAGCCACCAGTGTGGGAGGGGGTCACATTGGCGCCGACCCCCTCCGTTCACAGCCTGGGGGTCCACCTGGATTTGTCTCTTTCAATGGAGACCCAGGTGGCCCATACAACCCGGGCTGCCTTTTTCCACCTTCGTCAGGCCCGGCGACTGGCCCCCTTCCTCTCCAGAACGGACCTAGCCTCTGTGATCCATGCAACGGTCATCTCCAGACTAGACTATTGTAACTCGCTCTACGCGGGCCTTCCCTTGCGTTTGATCCGGCGATTAAAACTGGTCCACCATGCAGCAGCACGTCTGCTTACAGGCAGTAAGTTCCGGATCATCTTCAAGGTGTTGGTGTTGACCTTTAAGGCCATTCGTGGCCTGGGGCCATCGTATCTTCAAGACCGCATCACCCCATACGTCCCTACGTGGCCTCTCTGATCGGCAGAGGCCAATTTACTGGTGGTCCCTGGCCCCTCGGCGATGCGGCTGGCCTCCACACAGGCCAGGACCTTCACGGCCTTGGCCCGGCCTGGTGGAACGCTCTTCCTCCAGCTGTCCGGGCCCTGCGGGACCTTGGGGAGTTCCGCAGGGCCTGTTAGACGGAGCTGTTCCGCTGGGCCTTTGGAGGAACCAGCCGCCAATAGTGCCCCTCCCGTGGCCCTTAACATCTGGGCCACCAAACATCTAATGAGACTCGCCACGCCTCCCTCTACCGTGGGGAGGGAGGGATTTTATATTATTAGAATGCTGGACGCCACCTATATCTTGATCTTAACTCTAAATTTAAACCTTGAGTTTTATATTCGGTAAATGCATTGGGAATTTTATCGCTGCTTTTAAATGTTTATTTATTTATATTGTGTTTTAATTGTTGTACACCGCCCAGAGCCCTTCGGGGATGGGGCAGTATAAAAATTATATAAATAAATAAATAAAAATAAATAAAAATATTTATGTAACTGTACACCGCCCAGAGCCCTTGGGGGGGGGGGCGGTATAATAAATTCAATAAATAATATATAATATATAATTAAAATAAATAAATAAATGAAATGTCTTACCAACCTAATTTTGGCAGTTCATGTCTTTGTGATGTGTATGTATACATCAACCAATCATCTGACAAAATACCAAAAATTATAAACCCAGGCATAATATATAGGTGGAAGTGGAGGGAATGCAATACTACCTGAGCTGTAGGAAACATAACCAGGAGGGGAAGAAAAATCCATGCTTCCAAGACCCCCCCCCCATGACCAGAAGTGCAGAAACTCCTGACAGAAGAATTCACAGAATAATCAAGCTGCATTGTATATGTATCCAGTCCCTGTGGTACTAATGTTGACAAAATAAAGATCCAAAACATCTCTCTCTTCTTGAGGAGTCTTTATAGTTGAAAGGAAGAAGTATGCAGGTGTTCGACTGCCCAGAATTTCAGCTGCTTATCTGAATGTCTGAAAGTCAGATATGGTTTAACAAGTAGTTGGCAGAGTCCCCCCGCCCAATTCTAATACAGCTTCTGTGTCCGCAGATACAAGTCATCACAAATTTGGTCGTCATAACTACATATATTAATCCAGAGGGGCACTGGATAACATAAATCACATCCCACAAATTACAATTCACAAATGAGTTTATATAAAAGGTTCTACCTTTTGATGCATTCTGAAAAAGTACTTGTTAGCTGGCAAATGCCACCTTTTGACCACATGGAATGACATGTGTAAGAGTGTGTTCATCGTTTCTGATTCAGGTTTGTGCTTTGGGTTGTGTTTCTTTCCTATACCTGCCACTATGTGGACAGGTGAATGAGGTCCTGTAAACTTGGGTACTGTATACCTCATAGTTTATAAAAAAATTGACCTTGGAGTTAACAGTGAATCAGAACCTGCACAGGTATGGCAAGAAAACCTGCTGGATTTCAAGTGGCATTTTGGATTGCCATAGCAACTCCAAACATGTGCAAAGAGTGGAAATATTGAACAGAAAGAGGTAAGAGAGAGAGAGCTGGAACAGAAGGGAGGAGGGAGTCAGAGCCTCATTCAATCCACTTTTGTGTAACAGAATCTTAATACAATTGTGAAAGCAAAATTATGCAGGTGTAATGAACTAGTAAAGTCCAGGCAAAAGTAACCATTTTCAGTTCTTTATTGTACTGGCAGTCATGGTCGAATATAGGCGATGCGAGTTCTAAAAGACTCAGAACTTTGATAATAGCTTTAACACAGTAGCAAACCCCTTTCCCGCCACAGAATAATCAATAATGCATAGTGTCACACAGTCGAGCTGAGATAACATGAAAGCAGACCAGGCAGAGAGCCAGGACCGACAGGCGGGAAGAAATCCAAGGACAGAACACACACCAACATCATCCTGACATTCCACCTCCCCTAAGAACCATCCCCCCCGGGTTTGTCAGGAAATGCCTTGTGGAAAGCAGTAACAAGAAGAGGGGCATCAATGTCAGTAGCATAGACCCATTGATTGTGACCCGTGGGGAACCCCACCCACGAAACCAGATATTGTAGTCGCTGGCGATGCATGCGTGAATCCAGAATGGCATCGATTTCATAATGCTTGTGTCCGTCAATCAGAACCGGAGGAGGGCATTCCAGGGGGCCGTACAAGGCATCGAAATCTGGAGCACGCTTGAGCAAGCTTGAATGAAAGACAGGATGAATATTGCTAAGCGAGTTTGGCAATTCAAGTTTAGCAGTGACATTATTGATAACTTGTACAATCTTAAAGGGACCAATAAACTTTTTTCCAAGCTTGGTATATTTATGTACATCTCGAAGGTTTTTAGTGGAGATACACCCAGTCATTCACACGTAAAGGAAATGAAATCCGATGCTTATCTGCTTGCATTTTATGGGACTTCTGAGCTTTGCGCAGAGCTATTCCAATTGAGTCCCAACCCTTAACAATGGTTTGGACCCAGTCATTCAGTTCAGGAGGCTGTATTGGGTCTGAGCCCAGAAGGGGAAATGGTGGGGCAGAGCGTCCAGAGATGATCTCAAAAGGAGTCTTCTGGGTGCTGGTATGCACAGCATTGTTATACGCATATTCAGCAAAAGGCAGCAGGTCTGCCCAATTATTCTGATGGTAATTAGTGTAGCATCGCAAATATTGTTCCAAAGTCTGATTCGTACGTCCCGATTGGCCGTCAGATTGCTTTCAGGGACCTAACAGCCAGGTCCCACTCCCAGAGTGACATCTCTTCAGATGTCATGGAGAATGAGAGTCTGGGGGATGCAGGGTGCCAGTCTGAGGTGGTGGAAGATGCTCCTAAAAATTATAAAATTATAATATAAAATTATGCATGGGGTAGAAAATGCATGGGGTAGAAAATGTTGACAGAGAGAAAATTTTCTCTCTTTCTCACAATACTAGAACCAGGGGGCATACATTGAAAATGCTGGGGGGAAGAATTAGGACTAATAAAAGAAAACACTTCTTCACGCAACATGTGATTGGTGTTTGGAATATGCTGCCACAGGAGGTGGTGATGGCCACTAACCTGGATAGCTTTAAAAGGGGCTTGGACAGATTTATGGAGGAGAAGTCGATCTATGGCTACCAATCTTGATCCTCCTTGATCTGAGATTGCAAATGCCTTAGCAGACCAGGTCCTCAGGAGGAGGAGCAGCAGAAGGCCATTGCTTTCCCATCCTGCCTGTGAGCTCCCGAAGGCACCTGGTGGGCCACTGCGAGTAGCAGAGTGCTGGACTAGATGGACTCTGGTCTGATCCAGCAGGCTCGTTCTTATGTTCTTATATTCTTACGTTCTAATGAGACTCTGTGTTCAGATTATTTCTTTAGTATGAAACAGCATTAGGAATAAGCATTTAGACTACTATTGCCAGAACTGAAACAAAAGTAGAAATACTTTTTACCCCATGTTATGCCTCACATCACATAACACCACCCCTGAGTACCCATTCCCTAGGGGAATATGGCCCCTCACCAGTCCCGTAGTTCATCCTTTCCCAGGGTCAAAACAACCCACATTTCACACAACAGACAGCACAACAAAAGCAGGTGTCTTATGAGCTGATAAGGCACAGCTTGGGAAGCAAATACACAAAGGCCGAGAAAGTACAACCAGGCACAGTAATTACAGGGGAAAGATGAATGTGGAGAAAAGATCCCACATCCAGGGTGGGAGAGATATGGCAACATCAAACCAGACATGGGCTGATCATACTATAATGCTCCATGAACCATTTTTTTAAAAAAAATCCTGCACACACAACTGTAGAATGTTGGGGAACCTGTCTCCATACTAACCTTCTCCATGACACGCTAGTTGTACATGTAGGGCCTTTCCCCACTTTTCCCTCGGCAGCTGTTGCTGCGTGCAATTCCCAGTGCGCGGCATCCCTGGCGTGTGCCTGGGCATCCCCACGACCCCCGCACTCTGCACGGGGTCATCTAAAGGTGCCCTTTGCAAGAGCGCCAGGGATGCCTCATGCTGAGGGGGCCTGACAGTGGCAGCATCAGGGCGGCTGCACTGTCGCTGCCCCTCTCGTGGTGAGTGCCGGGGGACCCCACGCTACTCTCCTCAAGTAGCGCGGGGCTTAAGGTAAGTGGGGAAAGGCCCATAGTGTATTTATTTTATTTTACTATGGAGGGAGATTCTAATTATTTGATTCTCCCTGTTTCTTGTCTAAATGATACACCCGTGATAGTCATTTGTTTCTGGACTGTGCATTAGAGAGCAGGTCTCCACAGAAGTAAATTCCATGTCACTGAGGGGGACTTACTCACAGGAAAGTGTCCTTAGGGCTGTAGCCTCAGTTTCTTATCCCATATTGCTGGAAAACTAGAGGAATACAATTACATATAATCGCCCTCTGTCATTCCTTAACCATGCCTCACTGTTCCATTATTTGCTGTTGAAAAAATTGGTCAGTTTTAAACTTCCAGGAAAATGAATGGTTAATCATTTGTGTATTATGGACCTAGGCCCTGTTTCTTTCACTCTGTATTGCAATTTAATTAAATGGCATATGAAACCAGCATTATGCTATTTAAAGGGAAGCTTGGTTAATCAAAAGTCTTATTAGGGCTACGGTTTGGTATACATTTCTTCATTTGTGCTTTTCTTTCTATTTAGTAAAATAATCCATTTAATAGTTTCCTCGATAACTTGATTTTCATTTGTTTCTTATACCAATCATATTCTTCTGGAAGCAATTTCAAGCCTATTTCATTATTATTGCTTCAGAAAATAATCTGGTTTGCCCGCATCATGGCCTTTTCTACAGCAAAATACCCTGATCTTCCCTTTGGCTAAAGAGGAGATCCGAATTGTTCTCTCCAAAATCTATTAGGAGCATGCAGGAGATAAGCAGTAAAAGTTTTATAATGCATATAAGGTGCTTTTCCACTGCATATCCCACCTCCTGTTCCACCTTACAATATCTGTTGCCCAGCCAAAGGGCAAAAGAATGTGCTCGAATGAGTGCCAGTTGCAAAGGTACTCTGTACTGCAAACAAGAGGCAAATGCAGGCTAGTATGGCCAGCACAAAGCCTCCATCAGTGTTTATTTTTGTAAATTGTTTACAACTTGGAAATACAGTGGTAAAAAATATATTTAGCCCATACACAGTTTGTTTAATTTGGTTGGTTTACTTACTTTCCTTTATTGGCATTTAGATTCCACACAACAGACAATGGTCTGAATAATACCAAGTTATATTAGAGTTGTACACAAAAAGCAAAGAAGAAGATAATTTAATAATATTTCATGATTTAGTTTCTGACTCACAATTTCTGCAAGAAATTTAGCCACTGTTGCAGCAATTTCTGGGATATGGTCATTCAGTAACATTTGGACAATGTTTGGTATGAATCTCTTTCAAGAAGGAGTTTTGTCACAGGGCTGGACTAGAATTAGAACATCAAAGGGCTGGATTAGAAACAAAAGATTGACGGGGGGAAAAACATGATTAGAAAGCTTTCTGGGCAGAGAGATGTTTTCTTTGCTCCTGGGGAAAGATGTTGCAATACGTTGATGCTATTTCCAAATATGGAAGTTACTTTGGTTTAAAAATGTGGATTGTCTTTCCTTCCACCTTGACTGTCTTGCTACAGACTGCCTGTCATAATTGAAATTTGAATATGACTAATTGTTAAACCTGAGACTTTGTGTATGTGTGTGTGTGTGTATGTGTGTGTGAGAAACAGACAAAGCAAAATAATTAAAAAGGCCTCTCAGGAGAGGCTTTCTGCTTGCAAATTAAATAGTGCTTTAGCTGTGCTTAAAGAAAAGTTAACATTAAGCATGGAATAGCAGCTGTGGGTGGGAATTTGTTTCTTGGAGTGCATAAACGGTTAAAGAGAGATGTCATGAAGTATAGCAGGCCAACTCCATGTTGGGAAATTCCTGGAGGTTTGGGGTGAAGCCTGTGGAGAGTGGGATTTGGAGGGGAAAGAAGAAGAAGAAGAAGAAGAGGAGGAGGAGGAGGAGGAGGAGGAGTTTGGATTTGTATCCCCCCTTTCTCTCCTGTAGGAGACTCAAAGGGGCTGACAATCTCCTTGCCATTCCCCCCTCACAACAAACACCCTGTGAGGTGGGTGGGGCTGAGAGAGCTCCGAGAAGCTGTGACTAGCCCAAGGTCACCCAGGACTACAAGCAGGATATTATACTATAAACCCACCCTCCAATGCAGCCATTTCTTCCAGAGAAAGTGATCTCTGTCATTGGGAGATCAATTGTAAATCGGAGAAATGTCCAGGTCCTACCTGGAGGGCCACCTACGCAGCCATGAGTACTTTCCACCTGAAACCTTTAAAATGTTTTGAAGCAGGAAATAAAACATTTACTCCATGGATCTCTACATTGTTTTTTACTCCCAACCATTTTATTTGCAGCCCTGAAACGTTTTAAATGAATCCCCTTTTTAAATGATTATCTGATTGAAACTTGTTCATTTGCTCATTTCTGTTGTTTTCTTTTAATTGTAGGGGGGTAATCTTCAAGGCATTGTAGCAAGGAGTTTTGAGGCACTGAAGTGGCAATTCAACACAAAACTCCATTTTTTGGGGTGGGAATGAGGGGATCAATACTGGGAGACCGTTCATGCTAGTGGAAGACCTGCCCCCCTCCCCCCAGCCTTAGATGTTGGAATTCATATATATCTACTCCTATTCCTGCAGAACCAATGCACGGAGAATTCTCCCAGGTCTGGTTTTTGAGGTTGGAGGAAATGTATCATTTTTTTTCATCCATATCTCCACATCTTGAGTCATTGTACAGATGTCTGGCTTCTAACAGTGACTGCAAGTGTTGGAGGTTACAGATTGTTACCTTAATTAAAACTCATTTACAATGTGTGCTTTGTAATGTTTAATTATACCAGCACATGCTCAGGATTGTGGACTTTTCCCCACTGATCAGTTGACCTGGTGACTCACAAAGCCAGCTCTTGATTTTAAACAGGATAGGAGGGTAAAGTGTTTGACTTTTTTATATTTATACAAAAAAAAGCAGAGCATTGCTCTTTTTTCTTTTATGAAAGCCTTTTTGTGAGGAAATCTGAAGCTAATTACCTCTTTGCGTGTATTTATTTCTTTGAACAATACAGTGACTTCTGCAGTGTATTGATGAACTTTTTTTAAAAAAAAAATCAATATTTGTGAAGAACGGAGTGTCTGTAAATATTGCAAGCCCTGTAATTACTGGAGGAACTATTTGCTGAAACCTTACAGATATCAAAGTGACACAGTCACTTGTTCATGAATAGTTTGCTAAGACATTGTTTGCATTTGTCGTGTGTTTGATGAATCCAAAACCGGAGAGCAACATCCCCTGGGCATTCTAATCGGTTGCAAAGCCATTGCTTTTTCAGCGCCTTCCATCTTTCATGCAGAAGCTCATGGTACTGCTAAGAAAATGATCCCAGCACAGATGAAAGAGACCTGGAGCAAAGTTGGAGAATCAGCTGATCCTTTGAGCCCTCCAAGTCAAAGTCCAGGCATACTCAGACTGTTGTCGTGCCTACACACATCTTTCAGAGCTCTAATAGCTAACAAGATATGCGCACCCTTCAATAACTCTGCCAAAACCTTGAACTTGTCCCTAGCCTTCTGGTTTATCTCTGCCTTTAATTTTTTTTTTAATTAGAATACTTTGGCCGAATCAAAATACTGGACTAGGCTATCATAGGGCTCATTCCACACATGCAGAATAATGCATTTTCAAACTGCTTTCAGTGCTCTTTGAAGCTGTGCAGAATAGCAAAATCCACTTGCAAACAGTTGTGAAAGTGGTTTGAAAATGCATTATTTTGCGTGTGCGGAAGGGGCCTAGGCTTGATGGAATTGCTCTTAATGCCTTTGGATGTTCTAGACAAGTGGGCCCATTCTGGGATAATGCAGGAGAAGACAGTACATTTGGATTTCATTGCCACTCTCCAAGCTTGTTTAGAAGATCCCAAACTGAGCACATTTCTCTTCACAAATCCATGTGGAGATCCCCACAGTTAGTTTTTAATAAAAATACATCACTCAATTTCCTAATTTTAGAGGTCAGGGCTTCTCTTCTCTGTCATGGCTAGCAGCCAACTTTGTCCCCAAGTAGACCTTGGAGAAAACGGGTTCATCTCCCATGAGGAACTGGCTGTGAAACGCCACTGTGATAGCTTCCTCATATGTTGTTTCTCACACTTCTGCTTTTCAGTAAAACATGGGACCATGAATGGACTCAGAGATTGTTCTTATGTCAGTTCTTGAGAAGAATGATGGGGGGGGGGGGGCAGATAATATGTTTGAAGCCAAAGCACACATCACATTGGCTACGTGATTGCCCTGGATACTTGCATCAGTATACCTGCCTTGGTTTCCCTGTGAAAACTCAGTTCAGAAGCATTGAAGGGGCTTCGTTTGGATAGGGTTAGCTAGGTGTAATGCCCTGCCTTCTTCCTTTAGCCTTGGACGCCACCTTGGAATTCCACATAAAGAAAGGAAATGCCCGTGTGGCATGGGTTCTGTGGAAACTGTATCTCATATGCTGTTGAATTGTCCTTTTTATGAGATAGATAGGAGGAAGCACATAATCCCCTTCCTGTATGGAAGTGAAGGCATTACAGATAAACAGAAGGTTATATATTTTTTAAACAGCCACAACTACGAGCTGTTGGAAGCGGTGGCTAAATTTTTAAATGGTGTTATTTTAACTCGTCAGAAATTGTAAAGGCTGTTATTATCTTGCAATGTTAATGTTAAACTATTTATATACCATTAAAGGTATTCGAAATCAATGTCAGTTCTTGAGAAGAATGGGGGGGGGGTAAGCAGATAATATGTTGAAAGCCAAAGTACACACTACATTGGCTACATGATTGCCCTGGATACTTGCATCAGTATATCTGCTTTGGGTTCCCTGTGAAAACTCAGTTCAGAAGCATTGAAGGGGCCTCGTTTGGATTGGGACCACAGTTCAAGGGGAAGATGGATCCTGCCTCCCTTGTGCCATCTTCCTAATCTGACACACGGTCCTGAGGGTATCATTTTCCCCATTGGAGAGGAGTTATATATTCACTTATGGGCAAATAAATTCCCTATGGCTATTTTGGGTTGCAAAAATGGTGTAGGCAGGTGTCTCTTCTTCTGTGCTGTGGTCCCCATCGAAATGGAGTCTTTAAGGGAACTCTGAGTTAAGGTTCCCACAGAGAACTTACCACTGCCATATGGCTATAAGTCCTCATGGTGATCTCTTGGTAAATGAAATGAGTATTTTGTATCTAAATCTTACTTGAGATGCAGACTCAGTTACTAGTGTACCTGCATATGAGGACTTTGCAGTAGAGATTCTCAAACTTTTTGAATTTACTATTTGGTGCCCACTTCTAATCTAACTGTAACTTTTAGGACCCAGTTGTAAAGTTCCATGACTCTTTCCCCTTCCTCAACATAACAAGATGAAATGTCACATCTGTTAAAACTGAACGATTTTACAATTTAATTCAGCACCCACCTTGGGTCCTAAGATACTTGGGCTAAACGTTTGTTAAATATTGCAAAGGTAATTTAAATATTTTATTTAACATTGATCAGATATGAAACATTATTGAACAGCTGGATTTATTTTATGGCTGTTTAATATACGAATGTATGAAGTGGTATTATTATACTATTGGTCTGTCAAGGCAAGTCTTGTCTACTCTACTGGCAGCTGCTGTCCGGGGTCTTAGGTAGAGACCTTTCACATAAAGTACTCCCTGATCTTTTTACTGGGGATTCTGAGGACTGGCTGTGGGGTCTTTTGCATACAATGCAGATGCTCTCCACTGAGCCATGACCCCACTCCATGTTCAGTGTAGCACAATGTAAAGTGATGCACATAGGGGCAAAAAATCCAAACACTCTACAGGGGTCAGTGCTATCAGTCACAGACCAGGAAAGGGATTTGGGCGTCTTAGTTGATAGTTCCATGGGAATGTCAACTCAATGGATGGCAGCTGTAAAAAAGGCAAACTCTATGCTGGGGATCATTAGAAAAGGAGTTGATAATAAAACTGCAAAGATTGTCATGCCCTTATATAAAGCAGTGGTGTGACCGCACTTGGAGTACTGTGTTCAGTTCTGGTCGCCACATCTCAAAAAGGATATCGAAGACTTATAAAAAGTGCAGAGAAGGGCAACGAGGATGATTGAGGGACTGGAGCACCTTCCCTATGAGGAGAGGCTGCAGCGTTTGGGACTCTTTAGTTTGGAGAGGAGACGTCTGAGGGGGGATATGATTGAAGTCTATAAAATTATGCATGGGGTAGAAAATGTTGACAGAGAGACTTTTTTCTCTCTTTCTCACAATACTAGAACCAGGGGGCATTCATTGAAAATGCTGGGGGGAAGAATTAGGACTAATCAAAGGAAACACTTCTTCATACAACGTGTGATTGGTGTTTGGAATATGCTGCCCCAGGAGGTGGTGATGGCCACTAACCTGGATAGCTTTAAAAGGGGCTTGGACAGATTTGTGGAGGAGAAGTCGATCTATGGCTACCAATCTTGATCCTCTTTGATCTGAGATTGCAAATGCCTTAACAGACCAGGTGCTTGGGAGCAACAGCCGCAGAAGGCCATTGCTTTCTCATCCTGCATGTGAGCTCCCGAAGGCACCTGGTGGGCCACTGCGAGTAGCAGAGAGCTGGACTAGATGGACTCTGATCTGATCCAGCTGGCTTGTTCTTATGTTCTTATGTTCTTACGTCACACAGAGGCAAAACAAAATGTCCCATTGAGATCTTCAGACTATTCTTGCCGCTTGTTCTTCACCTCCTGAGAATGGGTCTGGAGCCACAGTTTGAGAACCGCTAGACTGGAATAACTTCTCCCCCCTATGAGCTGCTAATAATTATTGAGCTTTAGCTACTCATATCATACTCCACTGATGGCTATCAGCAACAAAAAGCCCCTGCTCTTGAACATTCAATTTCCCACTAAAACTTTGCCTGGTATTAACTTGATGAGTTTGATTGCAAGAGGAAACCTCATCATCCTTCTGTATTGATTTATGCAGAAGGCTGTGAGATTAATGTTTACTGTGGTAGAAATGAAATTCAGATGAGTCATTATATTGTTTATCTGGCACACGCCTTAGGTTCTGTAATGCTGGGGGAAAATTGCATTTTTCACGGGAACTGGGACAACTAGGAGGAATTCACTGATTGTTGTTTATACTTAACCACCAGTGTATTAAAATCTGGTTAAAAAATAATCTACTTTTGCAATCAGCCTTGCCAGAAAGGATTACAATAACTAGAAGGAAAAAGCTTGAATTGGCTCTGATACTCTAGGAAGTTTCGGAGGTCATTAGCAATGCATTCTCTCCTTTAGCTGTTCCAATTATAACAACCTACAGTAAACAATCCAAAGTAGGATGAATGTTACATGCTTTACATGCATGTCTGTACATTTAATTTCCCTGACGACCAAAGTCAATTTTCCTTTAATTAGGAGGAGTGGAAGCTCCTTTTTTTATTGTTCCCATTGTTTGCTCAACCTTTCTGAATGCTTATGAAGCCAGGATAGTGTTTAAGACTAATTCAGGAATTAGAAGGTGCTCCATTTTTTGATGCATACAATTCCTTCCATTCATTCACATTGTTCTCCTCTCTGCAGCTGTCTGGGTCCCAGTATATCAAACACCAACTTCTGCCATATTGGAGGTTTATAGCCCCATCCAAAGGATGCCGGGGGGGGGGGGATTTGTTGCTGGTGGAAGCACAGGCCTATGCTGGCAAATTTGTCCTCCCTGGGGGTGGATCCGCTGGCAGATGGCTGCTGCCACCAAAATGGCCGTTACTGCTCTGCACCCCTGCTGCCTATGATGGCATCATGGGGTCATTCCAGAAGCAGGGCTGGGGCAGAGCTTCCACTCCCATTTTGCCCCCAGAAATTCCCGTGCCTGTCTCTTGGACTTAGGCCATCTTTCTGGTGGTGCAAGTCCATGGGAGACCCATAGAGGGCTTCCCAGTGGTGGGGTATGTTTGTAAAGTTGCTGCCTAGCCTTGGATGGTTTTCATCTGACAAGGTTGGCAGGATGCCCAGATTGGGGAGTGTTTCTAGTATCTGTATCTTCTGTTTCTTTTGCCTGCCTGTGTGAAACTGCTTCAATGTAGTTTTCGGATGGGAACGACAGGTGTTTATCTAACTTTGGCGGGAACTGGTGGGGTGCCCGTAAAAGAGGCGGTTCGTACGTTGGGAGATCAGTTCCTGCATTGCTTGTGATTGACTTAGAATGCCAGCTCAATAAAGAACTTGAGACGTTACTTTTGGCCTGGACGTTACTGGTTCCTTACAGTTTTTAGCTTTTTGACTTCCCACACCATCAGAAAGCCCTCCTGGGAATGGTGGGGCAGTGTGACTGGGGCACTAGAATCGGGCTGCCCATTTCTAAAAGTGAAGATGTCTGCCTCTCATAAAAAGTAAGTCCCCCCCCCCAAAGCATTGAACAGCAACATTGCAGTGGAAGAGAAAACATGAGGAATGGCCCAGTCTCTTGTGATAAGAACACTAGTGTGGGATGCCACGTGTAACCTTTTCAGCTTTTAAAGAGCTGGGCGGTAAGTCTATGTATTTATTTACTCCATTTGCACCCCACCATTCTCCCTAGCAGGGACCCAAAGCAGCTGAAGTTCTCCTCTCCCCCAATTTATCCTCACAATTTATCCTCACTTTTATTTAAATGTTTGAAAATAGGTATAGATTGGGTGTTTGGGCAACAATAACATGAGAATATATTCAGGCGTCTCAAAGTCAGTGTGAGGGAAGATGTCTAATCTATGGTGGATTCCACACAGCAGCAGCAGCATCATCATCATCATCATCATCATCATCATCATCATCATCATCATCATCATCATCATCATCATCATCATCATAATGGGTTGTATCCATTATTTTTGAATCTGGATCTATTTTATTCTGTTTTTGTCCTTCACATGGGTGCCAATTTTCCGTGAAGGAAACAATCTGTTTTCTTTCCACCCCTTTGCAAGAACTGACTTTTTTTTAACAATGCAAACACACAGGCACAAAGATCCCATTTTTCCTGCATTCTAATTGGCTGTTACCTCACCACAGTCCTCCTTCCACCCATTTCCACACTCTGCAAAGGGAGTGCTTCTGATTGGTGGAGAATCTACAGTGATCCCAGGAGTCCAAGCAGGACTTCCCCCTCCCATTTCTACAGCATGGAAAAAAGTTTAGGGCTTTGAAACCACAACACATGTAAACATGAAGCCTGTTTAATGTTGTGATATACAAAACAATAAAATCTGTCCAAAAAGGGAGCAAAGCACTATGTCTCACCCACATCCAAAGGCATGCATCTGCCTAGCTACATGCTCTGAGCACCCAAAACAACAACAAAAGGAAATGTTCCATTTGTTGTGAATCTGTTGCTGTACATGGTGCTCACAATCACTGCCAAGGGAAGAAAATGTGCTTGGAGGACATTTCTGCAATGGCGGGCTATCACATTGGTTGGCAGTTCAGCAGAAACAAAACTGACATGGCGTAAGGTGAGAGAATGAGTGGCAGGGTGGGAAAAATAAAGTGGTTGGGTGCCTGTGTCGTTCCCACTGAAGTGGGTTCCACCAGTGATTTTTTTAAAAAAAAGATTGCAATTTTAGTATTTTTTGAAAAACCCAGGTTGAGGGAAATATAATGGGTCAATCCTGCTTTGGGGAACGTGTTGGAATAAGGGACTTCTGCATGCCTGGACACTGGGGGGTGCTGTGTATCTCATTCTAACTGTGATGTTGCCTCTCTTGTTTGCCCACCTTGTCTGGGCCAGGAGACCACCCACTAACTTCCTTTCTTCCCCATGCTGGTTTCACTTCTGCTCTAGCCTTTGACCAGAGTGCATGGTCAATGGCAGCCTGCTCAGTGGGGCTTTCCCACTGTAGCATTCTCTCCCCTGCACACACGTGATGGCACGGTAGAGTGCCCACTTATCCATAGGGAAAGTATTTCTTTTGACTAGGTTTCTTTCTATCTACCTTTTTCCTGGAACAAAGCTGTGAACTGGAGATGCTTGAATACATTTATCTCTTGGGAAGTTTCTATAAACTGCATTCACACACACCACTGGCCAGATCCATGACTTTAAACCAGGGGTCTTCAAACTATGGCCCTCCAGATGTTCATGACTACAATTCCCATCAGCCCCTGCCAGCATGGCCAAGTGGTAGGACTCATGGGAATTGTAGTCTATGAACATCTGGAGGGCCATAGTTCGAAGACCCCTGCTCTAAACTAAATCTAACAGAAGGGACCCATGTGAAGTTCTTCCTTAAACTGGGATATTTCCCTTTGTCAACCTATTATTATTATTATTATTATTATTATTATTATTATTATTATTATTATTATTATTATTATTATTATTATTATTATTATTATTATTATTATTATTATTGTCGTTGTCGTTGTCGTTGTCGTTGTCGTTGTCGTTGTCGTTGTCGTTGTCGTTGTTGTTGTTGTTGTTGTTGTTGTTGTTGTTGTTGTTGTTGTTAGTTTAATTTAATATACTGCTGTATCCCTGAGGGGCTCAGGGTGGTGTACAACATAAAAACATCATACATAAAATCATCACAAAATTATTGCCATATATACAATTAAACCAACAGTTAATTCCTAATACAGCGTCCCACGAAACCCTTGCTTAAACCCTCCCCAGAAATATATATATATATATATATAATGTTATATTTCTACCATGAGGAATCCGCCTATGATTCCTGTTCATAGACTTCAGAAAGGTATTGATTAGGCTTGCCAGTTCTCTATTGGGAAATACCTGGGAATTTTGGGGTGGAGCCTGAGGAAGCAAGGTTTAAGGAGGGGAAACACTTCAATTGGGTAAAATGACACAGGATCCACCTTCCAATTTGACCATTTTCTCCAGGTGAATTAATCGGTGTCATCTGGAAAAGTATAATGCCAGGAAATCTCCAGCCACCACCTGAAGGCTGGAACGGAAACCCAAGTCTAGATGCTTTCTCTGATTCACAGGATCCATCCCATAGATTCTGGTCATTCCTGTGACCAACCAAAGTTGAATATGGCCCATTAGGCACGGTTACCTTAACTCAGACTCAATTATACCTCCTGTTTTTGTGCTTTCAGCCTGGGACTGCAGAAATTGGGCTTTGAAACGCTTAGGAAGCCACAGGACTTGGATGGAGGACTTCCTTTGGCTTGGATCTTCACAGGTCTCCAAGCCAGTCTCCTTATGTGTGAACGGAGAATGTCTTTGTCCAACTGACAGGCAGAGTGATTTATCTGTGGTGAATTCTGCACGGGGCAAATATAATAGGTATAGGGCACAATACAAACCAGATTAGACTTTGCACAGGTCCCCGTCCCAAAACAAGTTTGCCACCTTTTGTTTCCCTCAACCTGGAATTTTTGAAAATTGTTAACCCAGTGATCCCTTTTGCAAATCCTTCATTGAAGCTGCACCTGCGGGAACAACCAGGCACCTCATTTCTCTCCCTTCGGCCCATTCACTGAAAGTTCTGCACCATCTACAATCAAGGAGAATCCGCCCACCTGCCAGTCTGTGCAGGTCACCTGGCAGGTTGTGGGCAGATTCTCTGAGAAATTCTCTGAGGGTACAAAGTCCCCCAAGCACGTTTTATCCTTGGGGCAGCAAGAGAGTGACCGATCTACAGCAACGTGTTCATTATTACCCTGCCATAGCAGGGAGGTAACTTTTTTTTGTTTTTGTTTTCTTTTGCATATTGCACAATTACAGCTATGCAGGTGCAGCCAATTGGATTGTGGGACGATCAGCATGGCTGCAGGGGTTCATTTCCGTATGCCTGCACAGCTATGCATGTGTTGCAGGTACTGCAAGATGTAATGTGCTGCCATCAGCTCTGCTGGAGGGAAGATTTAAGAATATGGAACGTGCTAAAAGAGTTTGTTCATATGATAGGACTACGGTTGAAACACTTGACCATTCTCTGTTTCTATGCCCTAAATACAATAAGATACGCATGAAATACATGAATTCCATTTTCTTGCAATGTTCTCAGTGGCATGAGTGTTATAAGCTACCCAATCTCCTGAACAGCTCTGATGTGCTCTTTTGTGAAACTGTTGGAAATTTTATACTAGAAATTAGTAATTTTAACTGTATTTCTTAACCTTGTTTTGTTTTAAAATTTTGTCCTGTTTTATATGCCAATAAAGGCTTATGTTGTGTTGTTGTAAAATGTGTTGCAGGAATTTTTTTAAAAAAGAGAAGCTTTTCTGTGCAATGACAGAAAAAGCAACCCATGTAGTTTTCCTGGGCTCCAGTCGCTGCCTGAACAGCACCCATGGGAACAGGAAAAATGGGTTCCTTTATAACAACTGCAACCTATTATACATTTGCTGTGCAGAATCCACCTGTGAAAGTCTGCTGTTAGGCCAGGTGATACTCATAGAAATTTGAGATACCTGTAAGGGAACAACTTCTAGTTACTATATGGGTAATTGTTGGGATTTGCAAGTGTCTGTCACAATTCAGACATGAAGGGGTTAACTATGTGCATGCTAATTAGTTACTGAGATCAGGGTTTTATGACCAGCTCATTGGTCAGCTAACCCCCCCCCCCCCACATTGCCTATGTGAGACAAGTCACGTAAGTCAGAGGTTATAAAGTTAAGTATGTTTCTTTGTCTCACTCAGATCACGAACACATGCGCTTGGCACTCTCTCTTACACACACACAATGTTGAGATCACCTTAAGAGGTGAATCTCTGCCTTGCTAGATAGGCACCATGTGGGATCACATGGTCCTAAGCAATGTAACCAAGTTACTGCTAGAATGGAAAGTTGTTCTTTATTTTCTTCCATGTAAACCCTTCCCTTATTAGTAAGCAAACTCTTTTATATAAAAACAGCAACTGTCTCATGGTCTCTTATTCTGCACTCTGCTAAATATCAAGTTTAATAATCCAACAGTAATCCAGGTCTTGAAAACCTTTCTTTGTCCTGGAGAGCTCATTTTTCAGCCATTAGGGTTTTGCATTTTAATGACTATTTTCTAATTATTGCTACTACAAAAATTAATCCTAAATTCATTTAGAAGAAGAAGAAGAAGAAGAAGAAGAAGAAGAAGAAGAAGAAGAAGAAGAAGAAGAAGAAGAAGAAGAAGAAGAAGAAGAAGAGGAGGAGTTTGGATTTTTATCCCCCCTTTCTTTCCTGTAGGAGACTCAAAGGGGCTGACAATCTCCTTGCCTTTCCCCCTCACAACAAACACCCTGTGAGGTAGGTGGGGCTGAGAGAGCTCCGAGAAGCTGTGACTAGCCCAAGGTCACCCAGCTGGCGTGTGTGGGAGTGTACAGGCTAATCTGAATTCCCCAGATAAGCCTCCACAGCTCAGGCGGCAGAGCTGGGAATCAAACCCGGTTCCTCCAGATTAGATACACGAGCTCTTAACCTCCTACTCCACTGCTGCTCCTTTAGTTGTAGTATGTAATAGGGGATAACTGTTTGCATATAACAGAGGATAACTCTAACTCCAACTTAACTTCTCTGCATTTTCTCATAATTTTATTACTGCTTTGAAAAGCTTCTTTCAATGGAATATTGGAGCCAATATGGAAAGGAACTGTTTACGAAATGAATTCCTCTCCTACCACAGAGTGGTGTAAAATTAGCATATAAACAAGCAATGCCAAAACGTTTGCGAGCAGGCAGTTTTATATCATACAGAAAGAACATACTAATGTGAAATTAGACTGGCGTTGTATGCTAACTGAAGATTTCCAAAAAATACTAGACACCACACTGACACCTGGGAGCAGTTAGTAAGGATGCCAATCTCCATGTGGTGGCTGGAGATCTCCTGGAATTATGACTGATTTTCAGATGGTGGAGATCAGTTTTCCTAGAGAAAATAGCTGCTTTGGAAGATAGATTCTATGGCATTATGCCCCATTAAAATCCCTCCCTTCCCCAACCTCTGCCTTTCTCAGGCTCCACTGCACAAAATCTCCATGCATTTCCCAACCCAGTGACGGTGCCCCAGTGCTCTCCCCTGCTTTCTATGGGTCCCTAACATTGTCGGGACCTATTATTCTCTCTCTATTTCTTTTTAGGAGGGTCATGTAAGGGTTTCGCGGGGCGCTGTTGTAGCTTAAAATTGCTGTTTATATTGTATTTATGTTTTATATATGATGTTTTTATACGTGATGTTTTTTGTGCACCGCCCTGAGCCTTTCGGGGATAGGGCGGTATATTAAATCTAATAATAAATAAATAAATAAATAAATAAATAAATAAATAAATAAATAAATAAATAAATAAATAAATAAATAAATAAACCCAAAGCTGGCAGTCCTATCTGACATAGTCAGGTTTTCCTCTACAGGGGAGGTGATTTAAATCAGCAAATCTGTGCTACAGGAAATTTTTTAAAACCGTTACACTACAAGTTCAGTTCTAATCTGAATCAACCTTTCTCCTCCCGTATATCTACTTTCATTCCATCTAATTAAAAAAAAACTGCAAAAGAACAGATGATTGCAGATCTCTCTGCTTCTTGACCGTGGGGAGACCAAATTTGGCCCTGTTCTTAGTTGAAAAAGCATGTCGTGCTGCTCTGAATAAATGTCTTCCTTATGAAAAATAACACCGCGTTCAAGGTAACAAATCACTTTTCACATTTTCCATTGAGTGAAAAAGAAATCTCCCACTGAAAACGCTTAAAATTAGGTGCATAATTTACTGCAGCAGAAGACCTTAATACTTAACATTCAACTTTTTAAAAGCTAAATAACTGCAAAAAAGAAGGAACCTATTGAAAGTCACAGGAAACTATGTTGAACATATCTATTCAACAACTCGCTAACCTTAGCAACCAATATAATAATATCATTCCGGGGCTAAACTCATTATTTATTTATAAGACTCATTGAGTACTGGAGGAGTTAGAAAAAAAGAATAAAATGAGAGAATTTAATGACCATTTTTGCTGTTGTTGTGATGGTAATGTATATAATTCCCATATTCTCTGTACATTAATTCCCTGCTGTTTTTTTTTTCATGGGAAAAATGTTATTTGCCCCAAGTAATGTGATAAAAACAATGTATACACAGAGAGCATTTATGGAAATATCACTTCTCTGGAAGCCATTGTGTAGCTTAAATCAGAGTGACTAGCAGAATCTATATACCAACTTCTGACAACTTTTCTGTCTGATGCAGCTTATAGCAAATACATTTGTGTTTCTAATTGTAAATGTAAAAGCTGTAGCTTTGGGCGTCCCACAGATTCCATTTCTATTGCTTCTGTGAAAGCAAAAATATTCAAAGGGAATAGCTTTTTTTCAGGATGTCATAAATTTGCTTCCGGCAACAGTGTCACAATCAATAAAGTGATGCTTGGAGTAAAAAAAAAGGGATTTTTTTTTTACTTTGCTCAAATGGCCTATTTTTTTTCTCTAGTTGAGTAATCCGCATAGTTGCAGTAGTGATTTGTTTGCAGTTCAAAGTGAGCACTAGTGGGTTTGCGCCTGCACAGTTGGTGGTGTTCAGCCTGGTAGCTGGCTGGGTGCATGCTTACAATTTAATGAATAGCAATAAATTGAGTGTAATGGATATTAAGCATTGTCAGTCTTCCTGTTACCTTCAGCTCTGACACAGGATGGTGGCACAGCCCAAAAATGGTGGTCAGAGGAGGTGGAGCCAAGCATAAAATGTCAAGGGATGATGTAATACATAACCCTGCTAACAGATCTACAACATTTTGGGCAGATGTTCTGTTCAACAGGATGCCTTTTAAAATATACTGGGGTTTCCAACTCCATGTTGGAAAATTGCTGGAGGTTTTGGGACCATACATGAGGAGGGCAGAGTTTGGGGATGACAAGAAACTCAGAGGGGGTGTGATGTACCTTACCTGCCTTGCCCCCACCTGGGCTACAGTCAGTGACGTAGCTATAGATTTTTTAATAGGGTAGATTTGGGGGCAGGGCTTCTGTTCTACTCTGCTAATATATATATTATATATACCCAACAATATGTTGCAGTATTGTCGAAGGCTTTCATGGACGGAATCACTGGTGTGCTGTGTTGTTTCTGGGCTGTATGGCCGTGTTCTAGCCACATTCTCACCTGATGTTTTGCCTGCTTCTGTGGCTGGCATCTTCAGAGGATCTGAGAGTAGGAAAGGAAAGCAAGTGGAGTATATATACCTGTGAGTAAAGGTCAATAGGCGAGGGCATCTGAATAGGAGTGGCCTGGCAAGCAAATAACAATGAAGTGTAGCATGTGAGTAACAATGGAGATAGCAAGGTCAATAGCTGAGGGCAATCTGAACAGAAGTAGCCTGGCCTTTGTTCCCTTTGATTGTATTATTGTCTATAGTCATCCTGTGTTTGTGTGGAGCTGATTAGTCACTGTCTTGACTCTAGTGTTTTTCAAAACTGGCAGCCAAGTTCTGTTCATTTTCATGGTTTCTTCCTTTCTGTTTGAAATTGTCCATGTGCTTGTGGATTTCAATGGCTTCTCTGTGTAGTCTGACATCATGGTTGTCAGAGTGGTCCAGAATTTCTGTGTTTTCAAATAATATTCTGTGCCCAGCTTGGGTTATCATGTGTTCTGCTGTTGCTGATTTTTCTGGCTGAAATAGTCTGCAGTGCCTTTCATGTTCTTTGATTCATGCCTGAGCACTGCATTTGGTGATTCCTATGTAGACTTGTCCACAGCTACATGATATACGGTAGGCTCCTGCAGTAGCTAGAGTAGGGGTCTGCAACCTGCAGCTCTCCAGATGTTCATGAACTACAATTCCCATCAGCCCCTGCCAGCATGGCCAATTGTGTGTGGGGGGGCATGAAGCGTTATAGAGGAAGAGAAGCTCTAGATGTCTAAATTGTTTTACTTGTTCCAGGCTATGATAATTTAACTTCCAGTTGTTCCAATGTCAAGTTACAGCAAACGCAAGTACCTTAGATTTTTCCTAATTAAGTTGTAATCTGTTGATTGCACAATATTCTTCACGATGTCTCATCAGGTGTTTCAGGGCCACCTGTGTGGATGACAACAATACTGCATCATCTGCATATAGAAAAAGGGCACATGGCTTGAACCTAATTTTTCCACTTCCAAAAGAAAAAGAGCTAAGTTGTTTTAAAAAATATTAAATAAAAAGGAACTAGAACACAGCTCTGCTTAACTCCTTTATCTTCCCAGTGAACAATCCAGTCAGAGAGCACTTGGCAGATTGTAGAAGTATTCAGCTTCTTAATGAGGAACAATAATCTACTATCAATGTTTAGTAGCTCTAAATTCTTCCACATATCTCTTGAGACAGAGTCAAATGTACCTTTCAAGTCAAGAAAGGCAGTGAATAGTTTGGTGTTACCTGTTGTGACATATTTATTTACTAAATGAGAGAGTAACAAGCAGTGATCCAGGATAGAACAACCATGTCAAAAGCCCACTAGTTCAGTGCCAGGGATTCCCTGAAGGGACATCCAAGACTTTAATCTCATAAGAAAATATTTGGCATATAACTTCTCCACAACTGACAGAAGGCTAATTGGTCTAAAGTTTGCCAGGCAGCTAGTCACTCTTTTTATAAATGGGGACTACTATTGCATTTGTCCAAGTCTTAGGGATAATGCCACACTTATCTATCAAAGAGTGATCTGGAGGAAATGGGTGCACCCCTTCTCCCTGTTCACATGATCCTGGGTGGGAAGGCAGATAGGACATTAGAAGAGCAATTACTCTGCCTGGCTCAAAAGAACATCAATCAAACCATAAACTTTAATAGAAATGATTAAAAGCACTATGTCCAATAGCCCAAATATCAACAATGGAAACAATAATGAGATACATGAACAACATTAACAGATAGAAAAGGGATCCCAAAATATACACAAAAGATAATGAGTCTCTGTATGTGGTGTTCTGCCTTCCCCCCTCCGCCTGTGAGCTGCATGACCTTCCTGCCTTCCCAGACCTGGGGGTTGTCAGCCCCAGTCAATGTTGGATCCAGTTGGCCCTGCGGGCCAAATAACAATCATGCCCTCAGGGCGGCTGGCCGGGGCGTCCACCCTCAGCCCCACCCTGTCCTTCTCCCTCCCCCTGCCAGGGTCTTTGGTGCTATGGAGGGGGTGCCGGTATCAGGCCCCCTGCCCCCTGTGTGGTCTGTTGGCATCCCTGCCGTGGCCCTCCTCATCCTCAGCCTCTCCCCATCTCCTCCTTCCCACTCAGTGTTCCCCCAGTCTCCCCTTTCTCCCTCCATGCTCCACCACCTCCCTTCCCCGCATGCTCCCTCTTCCTTCTCCCGGCCCGGCTGGCCCACCCCTTATATCCCTTTCTCTCCCCTTGGCCCCGCCCCTCTCCCAGTTGGGGTGCTCATCCTGCTCCAGCCCTCCACCCCACCCCCTTATCTGAATCAACTGAGAGCTGATCTGGCTCTCTGTCTGCGGAGCCGCCGCCAGCAGTTGGGGCAAGGGCCTCTGATGCCGATGCCTGCTCCTGGGCCAGCCTCATCCTGCACTGCACCCGGTCCCCCGGGGTCTCCTCTGGGCTCTGCTCAGCCCTGTGCATCGGCCTCTCCCTCATCTCTGGCGGGGCGGGGCTGGCGAGCATCGTCATTGGGCTGGTTAGTCCAGGCTAGGAGGTCCCAACAGCCGGCACCGTGGCTGCCAAGCCCGGACACTGAATAAATAATATCCCTTCAGTGAAATCCTTACAATTGAGTTGTAAGCATCAAGCAGACCACCAGTAATCAAATCAACTGGGATGAAACGAATGTTTGTCCTTCAACGAAACATTGGAATATCCAAATAGTTTGCTGCTTGTTGCTCTGATGATAGAGGCTTGAAGAACTGCAGTTGCCAGATCTCACCAGGATACCATATAAAGAGATAAACTGGCCAGTTTATACAGAGACTTATTATCTTTATGTATATTTTGGGATCCCTTTTCTGTCTGTTAATGTTGTTCATGTATGCATTATTGTTTCCATTGTTGATATTTGGGCTATTGGACATAGTGCTTTTAATCATTTCTATTAAAGTTTATGGTTTTATTGCTGTTCTTTTGAGCCAGGCAGAGTAATTGCTCTTCTAATATCCAAACCGTCTCTGGCTCATTGTTTATATTTGGGAAGGCAGCTAGGCCAGGCTTGTGACTGGGGGAGGGGAGAACCCAACTAATAAATGCTCTTAAAATGCTAACTAAAAAGTTCTGTGGCTGACCTGCACAAGCAGGGAGCAGCAGTGGCATAGTGGCTAAAAGCAGTGACTTAGAGCAGGTGCACTCTGATCTGGAGGAACCGAGTTTGATTCCCAGCTCTGCCGCCTGAGCTGTGGAGGCTTATCTGGGGAATTCAGATTAGCCTGTACACTCCCCCACACGCCAGCTGGGTGACCTTGGGCTAGTCACAGCTTCTCGGAGCTCTCTCAGCCCCACCTGCCTCACAGGGTGTTTGTTGTGAGGGGGGAAGGGCAAGGAGATTGTAAGCCCCTTTGAGTCTCCTGCAGGAGAGAAAGGGGAGATATAAATCCAAACTCTTCTTCTTCCTCAGTCACATTTGGGACTACACAGAGGCCACAGTAATGAAGAATATGTTACTTTTTTTCTGCAGGAAAATATTTATTTGCAAATTAGAAAGCAACTGAGGTTTGGGTGGCTTTGTTTCAGAAATAGACTTTAAAAAAAACAGAGCTCTCTTGGCTAAACTTGTATTTTAACATTTTAATGGTTTAAATATGATTAATGTTATAAATTTGCTGTATTTCATGGTATGTTTGTAAGCCTCTCTAAGCTCGGATATGGCCGGGAAAAGGGCAGGGTATCACATTTAATGAACTAACATAAAATAAAAAATTGGCAACAGCCCCAAAAGTGATATCACTTGTAAGAAAACCCACATGTGACAGGATACCTCAGTAGAAATTGGCAGAAACTTGTTGGTAAAACCATAGAGTTTGGGGCAATTTTTAGAGAGGAATGACATCACTCCTGGGTTTTCCTCAGAAGGGTCATCAGACTTCCCTACATGGCACTGAAATTGTCGAAATGGTGTTGTCGCTTCTTGGTTTTTCCAGAAGTGATGTCATGTTGCCAAACAGTGACCATTCCCCATATTCTCGTCTCCCAGACTCCTGCTGGTAGCCAGGCCTAGCTGCTACTACTGTTCCCATTGAAGTTTGTCTCAACTGGCATTATAGGAACTATAATTTATACTGTCCAAAGAGTGTTTTCTTGTTTTCTGACCTTTTTGTGGGTAACGAAACAATTAACTTATGCGGCAGTAACCCTCAAATTCATTTATGGTGGGATTTTCCTATTAGTTCAAGCAACTCACTTTGGCGCAGCCTTGATGTATATGCCTGATTATTTTTTTTAGTAAAATGGCATGTCTGTGTGGAAAGGGGTACATCCAGTCACGATCCTGACCTTTTAAAAAATTCTGCTACTTTGATCACATTCCCACACAATAAAATAAATAAGGACATAGCCAAAGTGCTTCCACACGCAGGCGTAAGTAGATAGCTCACTTCATCAATTTTGTCTATAGCTTTGAAGGGGTCAGATGGTTGTTCCCAAATGCATTTCTCTTTTTTGAGTGAGCAGAATCACAGGCCCTTTTCGCACGGGCTAGAAACAGCGCCCTGGGGGCGACAAAAATGCCGTCCCCAGGGAGCTGTTCACACGGGAGGCGCAGCTGTTGGGCAGCAGCGCCGCCCTCGTGCCTCCCGAGCGGCGTGAAGCCGCTGTTTTCCAACTTCACTTCCCCAGCGAGGTTTATGGAAAATGGCGGCTTCCAGCCGCTGCCGTGCGAATGGCAGCAGCTCGAAGGGGCCATCCCTCCCTCCTGTGACCGGTTGACCTACTGTCTCTGCGGCCGGCCGTTGCGTCACCGAGGTCTGGGGACACGCCCCCCACCCTGCGATGCCAGAGCGGTTGCGCAGGGCAGGGTGTGTGTGTCCCCAGGCCTTGGCGACACACCAGATGGCCACAGAGACAGTAGGTCGACTGGGCAACGGCGCTCTGTGGTGCCGTCTTCCTGGTAGTTTCTGGGACCGTTCATGTGAATGGTCCCAGGGAGGTTGGGTCGGTGTCATGTACGCCGACCCAACCCCCATTGTGGCTGTGCGGAAACTCCCACAGAGTGCTTCATTGTCCTAGCTCCAGTTACCAGCTTCAGCAGGCATGCAAAATTTGTGAAGCAATGTTGGGGACTCAAGGACCCCACAGCTCCCTGACTCTGAGAGGATCCAAGAAGTTACCCTCTACATCCACTCACAGTTCAGCAAGCACACAGTGCCTTTCAGGCAATGCTGGCCGGCAGTGATTCACAATTTAACCCCCTGCTGCCTGACAATCAGCTGGAAGCCATGGGTAAGGAAACGAGGCAATGAAATGCTGAGGCATCAGCTTCCCAGTAGAATTACTCCAATCCCATTGGACACAAGTGTCAAACTCGCAGCCCTCCAGATGTTATGGTCTACAGTTCCCATCATCCCCTGCCAGCATGATGCTGGCAGGGGATGATGGGAACTGTAGTCCATAGTATCTGGAGGGCCATGAGTTTGACACCTAAGCCATAGGAGTTCTCAAGCAGCTGGCCTCAGGATGTGCCTGGCCTTTTGAGGCAAAGAGAAATTGCTCAAGGACAGGGTGGCTTTTGTTCCTCTTTTTGAAAGGGGTAAAGTTGCAAGAAAGAACAAGTGAAGAAAAACCTCTTCCCTCTCCGTCAGGCCTATGAGGAGGATCTGCAATCTCCCTGCTGACAAGGTTCTTCCAGATTCAAGCAGGCCCTTCGATACCAAGCAGTCATGTATTATAGCAACCCCCCCCCCCTCTTTTGTGGTTCCAAGAATGCAACCATTTTAGATGCAACCCCACCCCCCTCTTTTGTGGTTCCAAGAATGCAACCATTTATGGAGCTGTCCTGAAACTTGAGTGGGGTTCTGGCGGATGACAATTTAGATATGATTTTAAGCTGTTGAGCCTACTCATAAGACATGGAGTACAGTCAAAGGAAGAATGATGCTGTCTCAGAGACAAAATATTTATGGTCACCTGAGGAGCAGTTGCAATTCCAGGAGAGGTCGGGTCCTTGCATGAAGGTTGGCAACCCTGTTTCTTGATCAGAGAGCTGGCATACAAACATTCAGACGCAGTTTTTCTCTTTAATACAAGGACTCCTTTTTTGAATCTTGAAAAACAAATCCTGAGCTCACTCCTGACAAAAATTAAGTGGTGGGAGAGAGGAAATAGAATGTTTCCCTGTAAGGTTTTTTTAAATTTTCAATTCAAAGTGTACCCTCAGCTTGTGGGTTCTGTGGGGCAGAACTTGGAATGAGTTTGCAATAACAATTTTTTAAAAAACAAAATGGTTTACTTTCTTAACATATAACATCAACATTTAACATCACACTTCAAGGTCCTGTTCAGGTTGTATTTTCAAGTCCTTATATTTACAGTCTACTGATACTGCCAAGTCCAATTCTTCTTTGCAAGTGGGTTGGCTCCTGAAGACTCCAAGGGCTTGATGGACAGGATTCAACATGATGAAGGTTTCCAGGAGAACTCTCACCCATTACAACCACAAATACCCTTAACAAGGTGTTAAGGGCTTATACAACCAAGGTCCGAGTTTGGTAGCCTTGTCTCCTCCAACTACATGAGGTCTGCAGCCTCTTGCTGCTTTGAGTCTCCACCCCTTACTGGGTCAACCCATTCTGAGCATGGGGGTTACAAAAGCAGAGGTGGGGGGGTAATGGGTTTAGGGAGCTGACTGACCCTTATGCTAACGTATCTCAGAGTGTCAGGTGCCAATGCTGCCACAGTGTGGCTACACACTGGCACAATTCAGGCACAGGGCTCTATGCTGACATTGTTGTAGTTGGATCATGGAACATGGCTGAAATTAGTCTGCTCTAAAGTTAGACCCTGTCAGCCCTGATCTGCTGGTGTAAGGGTGGTCCCATCTTCTGGAAATGTCTCGCCACCAGCATTTGCATAAAATGGCTGTGGAAAGCAATGCTGGTCTATATTGGGGGTCTGCCATTATGAAGGCTTGCAAGGGCTGAGTGGATCCCAGAAAACTTGGCCTCATCTGTGTATGCTAATGAAGGGAAGGAGCGAGAGAAGCCTCTGTGACCAGCCACTGAGGGGGAACCCATGCAGCGGGTGGACTTGGCACCTTCTAAAGCAGTGATTTTCAACCAGGGTTCTGTGGTACCCTGGGGTACCGTGAGCATGTCCCAGGGGTGCTGTGGCAATGCTAACCCCCCTCACTTTTGTGGTGTCTCCTGCCGGCGCCAGCAAGGACATGGAGCTGGCTCAGGGCAGGGCCTGCCACAAGGTCAGCAGCCACTTCCTGCCCCCCCCCCAGTTCGTCCCTTCACCCTGGGAGGGGAAGGTGGGGGTGGTGCAAGCAGGGGCACTGGGAAGGGAAGGTGGGGGGGATGGCCGGGGTACCGTGAGATATGAAGAGTGAGGCCAAGGGTACCGTGACATCGAAAAGGTTGGGAAACACTGTTCTAAAGGCTGTGAAGTGGAGGCAGTGGAGGCTGGGGAATATGCTTGAGCCAGATGTGAGCCACATTCTCCAGAGGTGAGTGGCATGGTCACTGGTGCCCTTGGTGATGGTGATAATTCTGGTCCCTTGCCTGGGCTCAGCCAATCCATTCTTGTCCATGTGAGTGGTGACTGAGTGGCAGGTGCCAGAGAGCCACTGAGAGTGACAGGAGGCCTGCTCCAAGGGTCAGCAATGGATGGAAGAGCTGGCTGGGCACCTGGAAGAGCTTCTTGCCATTGTGAAGGACATAGAGGAGGAACAGGAGTGCATCAAGAAGATGCTGGAGGACCTCTCAGAGGTGCTTAGAGACATAACATGATGCCCCACAATGGTGGCTTCCCTCCTGCTCCTTGTGGAGTGGGGGTTGGCCTGTGTAAGGCTGAATGCCACTCAAGTCAACATAAAAAGAAGAACTTTATTGATTTGGGTCGCCGTTGCTACAGGGTGCTGGAACTGAGGATTCTTGTCCTGTTTGGAAAAACAGACAGCAACCAATCAGCTTTTCCCCTCCCCCCAGTTCCTGGTCTCTCATTGGTTCTGATGGAGATACATAGTTTCATTTTGCCATAGCCCCCCAGCTCAGTTTCCTGCTCTAACTCAAAAAGGTGGGAGCTGGTGATTGCTGGGAATTGTAGTCCTGACAGCCTGGGAGCTCCTTGGCAGCACAAGTGTCCTGTTGAAAGGCATGACCCCTAGTGAGTAGAGGGTGCTCACATCTACACAGACTGCCTGCAACATTTTCCCCTTTCCCTTCTGAGGTGTGGGCACCTGCTGCTCTCGGAGGACAGGTGGCTGGCTAGGGGAATGCTAAAGCCCATGCCGATAATGGCAGGTGCCCAGGAATTTCTGGTGGGACTTGGTCCCAGCATGGGTTGTGTACGACAGCACAACATTCCTCAGGATTGCTCTGTCTTGGTGGGAATCACAAAAGAACAGCAACATCTGGCCTTGATCAGGGTCAGGGTATTTTCACTCCTGGCTCCAGCCTGATGGAAGAGTTGGCCTGTTGGATAAGACCCCGCAGGACTTGATGCAGCTCCACAGGGCCTGTAAGACAGAGCTGATGCACCAGGCATATGGTTGAGGAAGCTGTGGTGGTACCACTTAAGTAACCTCCTCCTTCTGTTACAGCAGGGTAAAGGGTTCAAAATATTTAAGCCAAAAAGCTTAAGCCGACAAAGGAATAAAATCAGATAAATATTTTATTCACGCCAACAGACGGGCAAGACAGCATCAGGGGAGCCACTTGAAAAAGGCTGCTGTCTCTTACTTTTATAGGTTACATCAGAATAGCAGTAAAAAGAATACACCCCAAAGTTCATCATCAATCAATCAATCATTTGAAAGGGTGGGGATGGGGCAAACTAGTGCCCTTATTGGAAGATGTCAGTACTCTGCCTTCGACGTCTTATGAACTTAGGCCCAACTTCCCCTTGTCAGTTATTGTTTTCTACCGTCCTACTTTTCTAGACAAAGAGCCTAAACATTTAGCCATGTTCTTTGCTTTGTATCAGAAAAGAACAGACTCAAGGTGCCGGGCCGGGGCAAGAAGACGTCGAAAACAACTTAGTTCATAATCTCATACATTCCCATGTAGAATTGAGAACAAAGGGTATTTCATCCAGGCTTTTTGCTGATCTGGCTAGTAACAAAAGCCAGAAAGCAAAAGGCCTACTTTGGTTCATCTTTAATTGATCATAATTAAAGCATAAAATCATAAAGGCAATGCAATTAAAGGAAATATCAGTATGGAAACTTAAAAGATTTTTCAATACTTGTTCTGCGCCTACACTTCTCCTTTCCCTCAGTGGTTGGCTATCAGGGTCATATATGGTATATGCAGAATAAAATAATTTTTAGTCATGATCTGGGTTGTACTGATTGTATTTTATGGTTTTATGTTTCAAGTTGTAGTTTTAATAAGTTGGAAGCTGCTCACAGCCAATAAGGGGAAGGCTGGCATAGAGATTTACACACACACACACACACCCTGGCTTTTTCTTGGGAGGTGAAGCATTCCAAAAGAAAGGGAGAAGGAAAACCAGGAACAGATTGTTATATGACAGTGTTCTTTTAGCTTTCATTCGCTGGATGTATTCAGCTTGGTGGCTCACTGGAAGTGCCTGCAAACTCTAAGAGAATGTTGACACCTAACTCAGCAAATTGAAGAATTTACTGGGCCACCCTAAGTGGAAGTGACTTCAGGGGTCTTAGAAAAGTGTAACTCCATTTAGGATCGCCCCATTGGTCTCGCCCAGTCCCTTTCATCTGCAACAAGCAGTTCTTGCAAGTTTACAGCACGCGTAATACGAGAAGCTTGGATGCACGTATTGCGACATAATTCATTTTAGTTGCACTGACTTGTGGATAGGCCTCCTGAGGGATAGCTTAATGATCTGTCAAGAAAGCAATAATAAATCTCAAATGCTGTCTTGAGTGATTTTTTTATATATATCAGTTTTTATATTAATAATGGCGTTCTTGTTTATTGCTTTTGGGGTTTTTATGGCAAAGCTTTTTTGGAAGGTTTTTTTTAATCACACATTAGAAATGGCCAGAGGTTCTCAGGGGAAGATGAGCCAGGACTTTAGTTATATGTTGACCCTGCTAAGGTGGCCCGTAGCCATGGGACCCAAATTCTACTTGGGGCATCAAAGAAGCACTTTCATACAGAATGTGTCCCTGCTTCCTGCTTCTGGCTTATCTCTATCTATTTTGACTACAGCAGCTGTTTCCCAATTATAACCCTTTACTCTCTCTAAAAAAGCAAATCTTTGGCTGTTTCCGCACGGCCACGGTGGGGGTTGGGTCAGCGTACATGACGTGCGAACGGTCCCAGAAACTACCGGGACAACAGCACCACGCTGTGCCGTCACCCGATCGACTTAGCTTCCCTGCAACCGTCCGGCGCGCCGCTGAGACCAGGGGACATGCCCCCCTGCCCTGCGCGACCGCTCCAGAGTTGCAGGGCAGTGGGTGCGTGTCCCCAGGCCTCAGCGATGCACTGGGCAGTCGCAGGGATGGTAAGTCGATTGGGACGGGGGGGGAGGGGTGGCACCTTCCAGCCGCTGCCGTTCGCACGGCAGTGGTTGGAAGCTGCTGTTTCCCAAAAACCTCACTCGGGGAGCAAGGTTGGGAAACAGCGGCTTTGAAGCAGCTGCGCCCCCATGCAAACAGCTCCCTGGGGGCGGTGCTTTTGCCGTCCCCAGGGTGCTGTATTAGGCCCATGCGGAAAGGGCCTTTGACTGGGGACGGAAATTACTGTTGAAAAGTTATAATTATTCACTGCAATTTTAAAAGTTAATTTCACAATCAGACAACAGCAATATATTTGTAAAATTGTCTGTCTGTCTGTCTGTCTATCTCATTTATAAACCGCCCATCCCCGAAGGGCTCTGGGCGGTGTACACAAGGCCAGACACAATATCACATATGATTGGCCAAACAACAATACACAGGATAAATAAACTAAAACAGGTTAAAACAATTTACAGAATTCATAAAATAAGCAGCATCAGTATAATATACATAACAGTAAGATTATAAAAGTATAAAAGTATGGCATTCGAACCCAAGGCCAGGCGGGGCGTAGCAATGTAGGTTAGATGTTATATTGGGCGTGCCAATGATGGAATGGCATGCAGCACAGGGGCATCCCGGAGGGGGAGTCCGCGGCCGGCCTCACCAAAGGCCCGGTGGAACAAAACCATTTTACAGGCCCTGCGGAATTCTCCAGGTCCCGCAGGGCCCGCACATCAGATGGAAGGGTGTTCCACCAGGTAGGGGCCAGGGCCGTAAAAGTCCTGGCCCGGGTAGAGGTCAGTCGCATCATGGAGGGGCCAGGGACCACCAGTAGATTGGCCTCTGCCGATCGCAGAGGCCTACTTGGGACATATGGGGTGAGAAGGTTAGAATCAGAGAACCTAATCCCCACTCTGCCATGTCAGGATGCCATTCCTATGGGGGGGGGAGGGGAGCTGTGGGGATGAGCTTGGCTTTTGCTTTGCCTTTGCTTATCTGAATCCTGTCCTTGAAGTTCTGTGGTTGACTCTGGCTCGTTCCGCACACGCAAAATAATGCATTTTCAAACCACTTTCACAACTGTTTGCAAGTGAATTTTGCCATTCCGCACAGCTTCAAAGAGCACTGAAAGCAGCTTGAAAGTGCATTATCCTGCATGTGCGGAATGAGCCTCTGACTCTCAGGCTGGACTCTCACTGTTACTTTAGTTCACATGGCGGGTGGAGGATTATTGCATTATATTATCAACAGTTTTGCCGCCTTCTCACCAGAACTGCCTTTTGCTGTTACTCTTCTCTCATGAATAAAATCCTTGAACCCATCAACTGAGTTGTTCCATGAACTGGGAATTTGACAATAATTAAAACTGGTTTTCTCCCAAACTGGAGCCAACATGGCTATTCAACTCCTTTGTCAGTCAGTCAGTCAGTTTTATTATGGCCGTTAGGCTCCTTTGCTTTTTTTGATTAGCATAATACCTATTAAGGGTTAAAGAATATTTTTTGTTGCTGTATAAAGGTAATGCTTTAAAATACTTGGCTAATATTTGATCAGAGTGTTGATTCGGTCTTTCTTGAGCAGTTCAGTGGCCGATTCTAACTGCTGAAGCATATTTGAACTAAAAGAACAAATAGCATTTTTATTGTTGTTGAGCTTTTGCTTGTCAGTAATCACAAGACAGGCCATGTCAGAGGAAATGAATATTTTGTACACCCTTCAGGAATATGCATTTGTGAAAGAGGACATTCTGGTGAGGATTTGTGGTACTGAAATTGTGTTCCAAACACAATTTATTGGCTTGGATCCATTACAGCAATTGCACAGATGCCAGGAATTCAACCCTTGGAACGTTAACTTCCTTGCCTAGGCCTTCATGCCCCAGGGCATTCAGAGAGAGGAGAATGCTCATGCTCCAACAGCAGAAATTCTTCCAAGGTCTGCAACGCTGTGCTGAATCCAAGCCTTGACCAGTAGCTTAATTGCCACAGGCTCCCTCAAAATCCTGGAGGCTGTAATTGCATTGAGATGCAAAGCAGTGTTTGTTAAAGAACTGCAGAATTCCTCATGGACCTACACTTCCTAGCAATAAGGATGAGAAAAGATCTTCTTTCTATATTATCATCATCCAGGGTTTCAGTTTTTTTAGCTTTTGATGTTGGTTTTGTAAACTTATTTTTATTGTATATGCCTGATCTATGGTTTCTATATGCCCTATAGTTGGCATTTATATATGTACAAAGTTGGATCCAGCACATTTCCACTTGTGTCTGAACTCTTGCTGAGCAAAAATGCAAGAAAAAGACTGGTAGATGCTCGCACTGAGTCAAAGATATTGTATTCTTAGTTGCATTTCCAGTTGTGCCAGATTTCATGCAACTGGCCAGAATAATACGTCGGAATGAATATTCTAGGCATTGTACAACCTTGGGTGTGAGTGAATATGTGCTAAAACCATTAATGTTCCTTCTTGTGCATTGCTGGATCTAACACACAATGTATTTTGTTTATACTATATTGCACATAAAATGTATAATGTTCATTTGCTGAGGCACATGTAGCCATAAAAAAACTACAGTTGCCCCTGATTTGTCTCCTCCAGTGAAATGTAAAGCAAACCTGGAAGGTGAAACGCTCAAGGAATTTCAAGGAAAACCCAGAGAGTTGTCATAAGACTAGTCAGCGGGACATCTCACATCTCTGAGTTGTCATCGGGTTTTGCCTTCAGCAAATTTAGACAGAATCTGGAGGTTTTCTCCTTAGGCAAAATGTTGGAAGAATTCTGAGGGAAGCCAAAGTATTTGTAAGACTCGCAAAAGTTTGAAGGGGATGCATGCAGTCATGCAGTAGGGTTTTTTTTAAAAAAAAAAAAACACACAATACATTCAAAATGCTGCAATCTCAAAGACAATGCAATATACTACAACTGATTTTTCCCCCCCTGAGATAACGATTAAAAATGTATTGAGTGGAGAGGTAAATATCTAAAAATTAAATCAATAACTTTTTTTTTTTGAAGAACAGTGCATCTTTATACTCGCCAGAATATGATTTGGTCCACTGTTTTGATTAGAAAAGGACAGGCGGAAACGAAACGGTGCTGTGTATCGTTGTGCTATTTCATTTTGTGGCTCCTATTTTGTATGCAAAAGAACACGTTACGTTTGTGTGGTGTTTGTGATTTATGACCTAGTGAGATGAACAATAATGGATGGGCTTGCTGGGAGTTTTCAGTCACTTATGAAATGGTCTGTTATCTTTTTCATGGTCATCATGGATCGTGTGGGGTTTTTTTTTAGAAAAAATGTGACAAGGCTATTTTCCTTCAGTAATACATAATATCCTGTTCATTTAATCTCCCCCTAAGGGCACTGCTGACACGCACATCCTTAAGTCCTTCCTATTGACATTTGCTTTCCTAGTACAATATAATTGGACTTTACCGGAGTTGCCATCGTATTTAGCCCACGGTGAAATTTTCAGGTGAAGGAGGTTTTGACTCAGGGGAAACAACTAAGGGAAAAGATTAGCAGTCCGGCAGAGAAATGAAATTATTTTTTTTCCTTTTGTTTCCTTATCTGTTCTTTCTGAATTCCAGTTTAAGTAGGAACGTTTCTAAAATCCATAATAAGAGTATATATTATGTGTTGCTCTTCTAATTTTTCCAGGTCACTTGCCTTCATATGTGCATGTCTGTCAATCAATCTGCCTGTCTGTATTTCTGTCTGTCCTTCCATCCAGCTAACTAGCTATCGTGCAAAATCTATACCGTGCTTTTTTACTCTCATAAGGGCCACCAAGGCAGTTAACAAATTCAAATATACATAATAAAATCACATCTTAAAAACCATTAAGCCACTGCAGTTCACTCTATGCAGGGCTACCCATGCGCTTGCTCCAAAAATGCTGAGTAGTCCAGAATGTAGCAGCAGGGGTGTACCTGGTCCTTATCTCAAGGATGGGAATTGGGAGTTGTAGATGAAAGTGGGATGTTGACTAGCAATGGAGTGAAGAATGGGTGTGTGATGTGGGAACTAAGGGGATGATTAGGTGTAAAAGTTTTAGTTTTGGCAAAGATCTTTGAAGAATAACCTGTTTGAACTCCAATCAATAAATAGATTCCATATCCACTAAGTCTATTTTTGGGAGGTCCATGGGACATGACACAGGGCAACGTTCTCATTATTTTTGTCCTGTGGATGTCATCTTCTTCTCAATGCCACTGGACATCCTGTTGCACATCTGGCACTGAAGAAGAAATAGTTCACACTGTGAGCTTGGCTAATAAGAGCTGAGAACTGGGATGTCAGCAAGGAAACTTGGGACAGCATGGTAGGGGTCACCCTGCCTGTCATAAGCAGGGCCATCTTGGAAGACCAGTGGTCCATCTAGTCCAGCATCCAGTTTTACACAGTGGCCAACCAGTTCTGGAGAGCTATCTGTCAGGGCATAGCAGCCAAGTCCTTCTCCTGATGTTACTTCCTAGCATTTCAGCTCAACGGAGATGGTGGCTACTGTTGAGCAGCTACACTTCTTGATACAAGGAAGCACAAAATAATAAACTCTACCAATATGTTGGAGGCGCATTATTTCATTGCAACTCACTCTTCTTTAATAACTGTAGCAATAAACGTACATTTGGGGCATGGATTGGTGTGTGTCTGTGTCTGAATTTGTTGTAGTAAGATTTGGCTGGCGCTCTATTCTGTAGATGCCACTGTGTTCATAAAATCAAACCCTTTTGTCTCATAGTGGCTTTCTGGGTGAACTAACAAAAGCTATAAAATGTCAGACATTGATATGAAAGATGATATCATTCTGGCCTCTGTGCTCTGGTGACAACTCAAGTATATTAGAAATGGGACTTTGGAAGACAGCTGTTCTCAAATGGAAGGACTCAAAAACAATCCATAAACAATCCATAAAAATGCTGTCCTAGTTCTTTTTTTTTGTCTTTAGATACACAGAGAGAAAACTCCTTTGTGTACAAAATGGGATGGGAAAGAGAGAGTGAAAGGCAGACAATGAAATAAATCCAAACCGAACAAATAAACAAGTCTTGCTACTAGTCTGACCAGCTTTTATATTCATAACATAAATTGTCATCCCCCCCCAAAAAAAAAGAAATTGCTGGAAACAGTGACATAGCTAGAGAAAATGGAGCCCAGGGCAAGATCTGGGCAAGATCTGAGTTTTCCACCCCCTCCCCCATATGGGCAGCCACCTTCCCCCCCACCACGACCAAACAAAGGGGGAAGGTGGCTGTTGTCAGTTTTACAAAAATACACACACATATTTCACCACGGTCATACAGATCAATTTTATCTCTCCATGATGCTTGTAGACACCTGATATAACTTACAGTGTGGCCAAATTCTGTGCAAGAGCCCTCGCAGGATGGTCTGTGGGACACAGTAGGTTTAGTAACCTGACAGATGTAACCTTAAACGTAACTATATCTATCCTCCTTTTAAGTTTTTGTTTGCAGGTTTTGTTTGAACGCCAAACTGATTACTTCTGTACATAAGGCATCAACCCCAAAATCTGGAACAAACATCTGATATTAATGAAAGCAGATGGGCAGACCAATCCAGGGCCCAGGATAGTGCCACTGCAGTGCTGCTCTGCCACCTTTGGAGGGCTTTCTAACAGCACAGGGAGGCATGCACGTAGGTAAGGGGGGGGTTCTCGGGTTTGAACCCCCCCATTCATGTCCGAAGCTCCACCCACCAGTTTGTGGGTTTTTAAAACGTTTTTGTGCTTTTTCGGTTTTTGGCCTGCAGGGGGCGCATTGTTTGGGCTAGCAGCACCAAACTTTCAGGGATTGTTTGGGGGACTCTCCTGATGATACTACCCAGGTTTGGTGAGGTTTGGTTCAGGGGGTCCAAAGTTATGGACTCCCAAAGGGGGTGCCCCATCCTCCATTGTTTCCAATGGGAACTAATAGAACATGGGGACTACACCTTTGAGGGTCCATAACTTTGGACCCCCTGAACCAAACTTCACCAAACCTGGGATGCATTATCAGGAGAGTCTCTTATTGATACCACCCAGGTTTTGTGAAGTTTGGTCCAGGGGGTCCAAAGCTATGGACTTTCCCATCCTCCATTGTTTTCAATGGGAGCTGATAGAAGATGAAGGCTACATCTATGAGGGTCCATAACTTTGGACATCCTGAACTAAACTTCATCAATCCTGGCAGGGATCATCGGGAGTGTCTCTTATTGATACCACCTAGGTTTTGTGAAGTTTGGTCCAGGGAGTCCAAAGCTATGGACTCCCAAAGGGGGTGCCCCATCCCCCATTGTTTCCAATGGGAGCTTAGGAGATGGGGCTACACCTTTGAGGATCCATAACTTTGGACCCCCAGAACCAAACTTCACCAAACCTGGATGGTATCATTAGGAGAGACTCCTAAAGATACCCTGAAAGTTTGGTGCTTCTAGCTTAACCATTGCACCCCTGACAGCAGGCACCCCCAAAATTTCCCCAGATTCTCCTTTTAAATCCAGATTCTCCTTTTAAAACCCCCTTCAGCATGGATTTAAAGGGAGAATCTGAGGTCCTCAGTTTAGAAGAAGAAGAAGAGTTTGGAGACTCAAAGGGGCTTACAATCTCCTTTCCCTTGCTCCCTCACAACAAACACCCTGTGAGGTGGGTGGGGCTGAGAGAGCTCCGAAAAGCTGTGACTAGCCCAAGGTCACCCAGCTGGCGTGTGTAGGAGTGCACAGGCTAATTTGAATTCCCCAGATGAGTCTCCACAGCTCAAGTGGCAGAGCAGGGAATCAAACCTGGTTCCTCCAGATTAGAATGCACCTGCTCTTAACCACTACGCCACATTGAAAGTGATGCTTTCAGGGTGGGGGATAATCCACCCTCAAACAGCATCACTTTCAATGTTGATTAACTAGGGACCTCAGATTCTCCCTTTAAGGTGGATCTAGTTTAAACACCATTGAAAGTGATGATGTTTGGGGGTGGATTCCAGCATCACAGCGGCTGCCCGGGGGCGGGGGGGGGGGACTCAGATTTTGCACCAGGCTCCATTTTCCCTCTATGCCTCTGCCCAGAGGGAAGGTGCAGGGGAGGGCAGGGCAGGGGAGTCTGCCATCCCCGACCTTGGAGAGCTGCTTTTACAAGTGCTAGACCAGGGGCGTGGCTTAGGGAGGCGTGGCCATGCCCTGGGGTGGGTGGGGGTGTGGCCCCCCTAACCCCCCCATAAAAAATCTATACCTACGTCCCTGCAGGGAGGGAAAGCACCTCCCCCCCGAGAAAAACCCCACTGCCATAAAGCCCTCTATTGGGTTCAGTGGAGTTACACCACCCAAAAAGGTGGCAGAAATCCAAGGGCTGGGCAGCCGTCCTCCTAATCCAGTGGTGGCGAACCTAAGGCACGGGTGCCAGAGGTGGCACTCAGAGCCCTCTCTGTGGGCACGCGCAAACAGAGTGCCTTCCTCCCACATATCTTGGCTGGCCTGGGCCACAGGGCTCGATGATTAGCATTAAACTTAAGACCAAGTTTTGGGGAAGCAGTGTAGGTAACCCTGTTAAGCACTGTTAAACCCCACTGATTTTTATGCGAAGAACTAAAGTGTGATCCTGTACCTAGGAGTAAGCTCGGTTGCTGGCAATGGGGCTTGCTTCTGAGTAAACACTCCTAGGGTCATGATTCACCTGTTGGAAGAGTTGCATGATTGATTCAAAGCAAAGCCACCAACTACCACCAAGCTTACTCCTGGGTAACGCATGCCTTGGAGCCAACCATTTTTTCTAAACTAAAACCTCAGTATTCAGGTTAAATTGCCGTGTTGGCACTTTGCGATAAATAAGTGGGTTTTGGGTTGCAATTTGGGCACTCGGTCTCGAAAAGGTTCACCATCACTGTCCTAATCCCAAGTCCCAAGTGGAACTCCACCCCCAGGAATGCCTTTCCCATGCCCCTGCTGCGCCAGAAGGGTTGGCACTGGCAATGATGTGGAAGCACTGATGTGCCTCTGGGAAGAGAGTCCAGGGGTCCCGGGGAGCTGGGTCAGCCATTGACCGCCTTGATTGCCCCTTCACTGAAGTGAGTGCCCGAGAAGGGCAAATCCACTGGCATGGACCCACATCACCTGATTCACACACACAGACACACAGACACACACACCCTCTCACTCTGGATTGGGCTGTTAGGAACCCATAGGTGAAGACATTCATCTCCAGCATGGAGACATTCAACGCAAACTTGGGTGGTTTGCTGATGTTGTTTCTGTGATGTCAGCCACTTGACAGAGTGATGTCAATATTATTGTTGGCCTCGCCAATTTGTATTGTATTGTAATTGTACAGATATTTCTGTAAGGTATGGATTTTTTAAAAAAGCAAGCAAATCTCCGGGATGTTCGCATCAAACCAACCTGCTGTCAAAGAGTCATGGATCATCCTTGACCTCAGCTGGAAACTGCTCACTCCAAACATCTCCATATATAAACCTCTGGGGCACGGGCAGCTGAGGTTACTCAACTCATTGAACCAGCAAGGGAATGGAGAGAAAAATCACAGTGACAGAATTATGTGGCAACATTATTTAACAGAGTGGAACTTTGTCATAACATTTCTGTGGTATTTTCAAACGCTGCCTGGCTTCCCCATCCTACCAGAGTGATTTTTAAATGTGTCCTCCTCCACCTCATCAGAATTTACCCCTCCCCAGCCTTGAACTAAAAGTGGTCTCCCTTTGCTTGTAACCGGCACATTCCTCTTCTCCTGATTTATAGCAGCTTCTAAATACAAACTAGCAACGGCTTGTCATTTTTTTTCCTGTTGAGGGGAGGGAGCTGCCCAAGGGTACTGAATTCCCTGACATTTCTATATGCCTGGTTTGAAGACGCTCTTGTCCTCTTGAGCAGCTCATGCAGTTCTATTTAGATTTGTGATTCATCCTTCCCTACATGTGCCTTCAGACACTCTTATGGAAGGTATTTTATGAATGTGTATTTCATTATGCACCGTACTGCTGAGTAGCTCGTGGTTGGGGAGCTGAGAATTCTATAACTCACGTTATAGGAATCTGTCACTCTTCTCAGCAACTGTGAATATCTGAAGTGCCCATAGGGTTAAAATACGTTAACAATGGCTTCTTTTTATGACTCAGGGATGCAGGACTATAGCAGGCAAACTGTTCAGTCCCAGCAGGATGCGTCCCAGAAACATACCGCGAGTCTGATGACAGTGGCAAACTGGAATATGTTTATGAACAAATGATTGAGATGGAAATGGGGACCAGTCTAAAGCTGCTGGACATTCATGGCTCGTGAACGACATATCCGTGCCGCGTTTTGGGAGAACAAGCAGGTTGAAAACTATGCTTCTCGACAGAAGGTCTTGTTTGGATGCCGTACGTATCTTTAGCCCAACTCACTTCATGGGGCTGCTGTAAGAATATAAAGAGGTGGGTAGGAAGTTCCTTGGAAGAAGAGCAGTGTGATAAGTACGGAACTAAAAGCTAATCCCACAACAGTGTTGTTCTGAACTAGTCATTATGAGCTGTGTGCTCCGAGAGCAGGAGTCTGTCAATATTTTGACAGTAGTGGCAAGTGAGAGAGAAGGTTGTCGAATAGCTTTAGTTTAACAGGAGTGTGGATTGGAGATCTGTTTTGGTATCAGATTGTTGGTTCAGCTCCTTTGTTTGCACAACTAAAGGTAAAAAGGTGTCACTGTCGGGATTGCAAGGTCCCTCCTCACCATTGAAAGGGGATTGGGAGGGAAGAAGAAGAAGAAGAAGAAGAAGAAGAAGAAGAAGAAGAAGAAGAAGAAGAAGAAGAAGAAGAAGAAGAAGAAGAAGAAGAAGAAGAGAGAGGGAGGGAGGGAGGGAGGGAGGGAGGGGTTTTGGATTTATATCTCCCTTTTCACTTCCTCCTCCCTCTTCAACTTCTTCTTCTTCTTCTTCTTCTTCTTCTTCTTCTTCTTCTTCTTCTTCTTCTTCTTCTTCTTCTTCTTCTTCTTCTTCTTTCCTCCCAGTCCCCTATCAATGGTGAGGAGGGATTCAAAGGGGCTTACAATCTCCTTGCCCTTCCCCCCTCACAACAAACACCCTGTGAGGTCTGGGGGCCTCAGGAGAAGAGCCCTGTGGTGCAGAGTGGTCAGCTGCAGTGCTGCAGTCAAAGTTGTGCTCATGACCTGAGTTCGATCCTGACGGAAGTCAGTTTCAGATAGCCAGTTCAAGGCTGGCTCAACCTTTCATCCTTCGGAGGCCAGTAAAATGAATACCCAGCTTGTTGGGAGTAAACTGTAGATCATTGCAGAAGGCAATAGCAAACCATGCCGGAAACAAAGTCTGCCTAGTAAACTTCATGACCTAGTGCTTCCACTTTTACCTTTCACCTGGGGATCTCACAAGTAACTCAGTTGCAGCAGACTGAGATGTTTGTATATAATAATCCTGACAAGGAAAGTTTCCTTCCTCTGTAATATACATGTTAAAACCTGTATTTTTCGTTTAGCCATTTATATTTAACTACCACTAAAACCCTCTGTAGGGTAATGCAGCAGGTCTAGGTAGGCTGGAGTGGGGGGTGGGAAGGTGAGGGCCTGTAGCGCTTGCTGGGGGTGGGGGGGAATGGTGGAGAGGGCTTTCTGGGGGTGGGGGAGGGTGATGGGGGTGGGGAGAGGTGTTGGGATGATGGCAAGGGGTGGGGAGGGGTGGAGGAAGGGTGCCAAGGTAAAACTTGGGTAAGGGGGAGGGTAGAATTGGGATGGCTGTGTTGGGAAGGGGGTGGGGTGGGGAGAGGGAGCAGGGCCCACAGAGGTTCTCTGCAGGCCTGGGCTGTGCCCTGGAGGGAGAGGCAGGGAAAGGTGGGTGGAGCCCACAAAGGTGATTGGCCCTGGCTGTTTGGCGGGAGGTCTTCTGGCACTGCTGCACTGTGGGCAGGGAATCAAATATCAGGGCGATGAATTCTGACCAATGAGGGAGCAGCATGTGAGTCAAGGGTTCATCGTCACCACATTCGATTCCTTAGCACTTTGTAGTTTAGGACGAGCAGCAAAGCCTATTGCGAGGGAGATGCAACGGGCCCTAGCAAACAGTTAGAAGAGGAGGCATCTCCCCCACAATGGGCTTTAGTAAGTCTGTAGAGCCCCTCCCCCCCGTTTCTCACAGCATGCAACTTCCTTGGTTCTGGGTCTGTGGCTTGGGGGAGGGAGAAGTGTGGCTTGGGATAGTTTGGAAGTTTAGGAGAGGGGAGAGTGGGGGGAATTGTTTGGTGTGGGGGAGTGTGGTAAGGTGAAGGTTGGGGTGGATGAGGATGAGGATGGAATGGAGTGGCTTGAGGTGGCAGGAGGGTCCAAAGGGAAGGCTTGGGGAGGCAGATTGGGAGAAGGTGGAACACAGAGGCTTCAGGTGGGGGAGGGTGGAAAGTTTCAGCTTGGGGTTGGGTAGAAAGGGAATGCTTGGGATAGGGGAGAGTTGGAAGGTGAGTGTGAGGGCGTGGGTGGGTGGGTGGGTTGGAAGGTTAGTATTGGGGTGTCACGAGGGTGGCAAGTTTTGGGGTGGGGAGGTTTGCAACGTTAATATTGGGGTAAGGGAGGGTGGCGTAATGAGATTTAGGGTGGTGGGAGGGTTCAAAGGTGAGGCTTGGGGTGAGGGAGGGTAGAAATGTGGGGCTTGGGGTGGGGGAGGGTTGACAGGTGTGGTTAGGGGTATGGGAGGGTAGCAAGGAGAGTTTGGGGGTGGAGAGGCTGGGAAGGTGAGGCTTAAGGTGTGGAGGAGTTGGGGTGCTGGATGGAAGGCAGGGAGCAGGAGGTTTTAGATGGTTGGGGTGCTGGAGGAAGGCAGGGAGCAGGAGGGTGACCCACAGAGTAGTGGTGCCAGGGTGCCACTGCTCTGCAGGCCAGGAAGAAATAGGCCAGTGGTGGCGAACCTTTGGCACTCCACATGTTATGGACTACAATTCCCATCAGCCCCTGCCAGCATGGCCTCGCTGGCAGGGGCTGATGGGAATTGTAGTCCAAAACATCTGGAGTGCCAAAGGTTTGCCACCACGGAACTAGGCTGTCTTGATGGTGAACCCTGCACCAATGGGAGAGTGTTTCTCATTGGGACATTCAATTTCTTAGCATTTTATTGTTTAGGATTGAGTTTGCATTTTTTTAAAAAAAATAAATGTTGTCCTTTTTCCTTTGAAAAGTAATCCATCTGTAGGGTTGCCAGGTGCCCACTGAGATATTCTTTCCTCAGCTCCCATTGCCCTCACTCACTGCAGTGACTGATGGGAGAAATGTTTTAACTTCTTCATATCCCTTATTATCTGATGTCTGTGTTTGTCAGCTTAGATGGTCTTTTGAACAGAAGGGCATGAGACAGACGGATGGACGGACGGACGGACGGACGGACGGATGGACAGAGATACAGTGGTGGGATCCAAACTTTTTAATAACAGGTTCCAATGGTGGTGGGATTCAAACAGTGGCGCTGCCGCACACACGCACCTCCGGTCCCTATTGGGCAGGGAGGTTGCTTTAGTAACCCCTTCTTGGCACTCAGAAAAAATTAGTAACCACTTCTAGAGAAGTGGTGAGAACTGGTTGGATCCCAACTCTGGATAGATAGATCTTGTTCAAGTAGATGAATGGGTCCTGGGTAAGTAGGAAATGTTCCAGTTTTCCTTGTCCAAAATGTTTTGCTTTCACATGTATGTATTTTTCTTTTATGAGGAAACCCCCACTTTTCATTGTACTATCAGGGTACTCACGTTTCATTAGTTTCATCAGTTCCAATTTGACTGTCAAGAGTAAACTTGACACTATGTATATTCTCTCGTTTCTAAATGATTTGCAGGCATTTTCTTTAACCAAGAACATTTAAAAACCCCAAATTATTTCAAGAACAGGAAAATAAAATCCTTTTCTGAAGCCATTTGGAGCCCATCAGCTCAGCTTTAGGAGAAGAAAAGAACTTGCTAAATAATAGTCAAGAAAGATTCCCATAGGCAGAGACACAATACAGCGCTGTAATGTATTGGAGAAAACATTATGAATCTGAGCGTCGTTTTTCTTTTTCTTGGTTCTTCTGGAAAATCTACATATAACCACCCAGCCCTTCTAGTTCCCTACCCATGAGATTATATAGCAGCTTTCCACTGGCTGATTACTACCTGGAGAGAACTACAAGTTACTGTGATTTTGTAATATTGCAGTTATATACGGTTGCTGCAGTAGCTATATATCCTCTTCTTCTTAGCTATTCATTGCTACAACTGAGAAGCTTTTAAAAAGTTCCATTTGCCTGGCACAGACGTGATGCCTTCCATTTGTCATTGTAGGCTGTTTAGTGAGTCCTTTGCACTTTCTCTGTTTTAAGAACTGTATAGGGAGTAAAAATGAATAAGGATGAACTGAGATCCAGTTGGCAATTTTAGTTGCAAGGTACAATTTGTGGGATATATATTAAACGGCTTGCCATTTTGAGTCTCAGCAAAGAGTGCAGGGAGATGCAAGACTTGTGTAACCTTCAAAAGCCAAACTCTTAAACAGCAACCAGATTTCTAGACGAAAGGCTTTTTGAGATTCAAAGCTCCTTTTGTCAGACAAAGAAAGCTTAAACCTTGGGACTGAAGTTGACCCACCTGAAACTGTTAAAGGGACAGAATGTCTTTCTCCAGGCCAGCTGGCCACATTACTTCTTTGAACTCAGCTCAACTCACAATAGACAGGATCTATCTAAGCCAGAGTATTTTAAGAATGCTAACTGATATTACTGTTTTATACCTGTAAAATGATAAATGGTATTGGTAGTTTCTACTGCCTTCATTTGCAACTTAAGGCTCTGTTGCTTGAGGAGGGCTCTTCTATTTTATTTTTTTTTAATAGTTTTCCCCTCTTGCTTCATTCCTGTGAGAGCCAGCATGGCTTAGTGGTTAAGAGAGGCAGACTCTGGGAGGAAGTTTAAAAGACATGGCAGAATTTGAAAAAGAAACAACACTTGTTGGGACGGATATATAAAATCCTGCTTAAATATGAAACAGAAACAGAGCAAGTAAAACTGGTTCTGGTGGGTTTTCCAGGCTGTGTGGCCGTGGTCTGGTGGATCTTGTTTCTAATGTTTCGCCTGCATTTTGAGACAGGAAATAAAATGTTTCCGTGGAATTACCCCCCCCCCTTTTTCCCCAAAAATGTTTCCAAGCAGCTTCTTCTCAGTTTCATCTGATAACCCTTCTACAATGATTATTTTGTCTGAAACATTTCAGAGTCACCTTCCCTTGCAGTGTGGTCACATTTGAAAAGTTTTAAATTTCCTGCAGCTGTTTTCCAAGCCTTCCTGCTATTGCCCAACTTCCCCTTCAGCATTATTTTTTTCATGTCCCCAATCTCAGTCCCCTTGCCTCTCATTTTTGTCATTTCATCATTTTGTGGGTTTTTTCTTGTTTTTTGGGGGGTGGGGTTGTTATTTGAGTGAATCTACAAAGCCTTGATTAAACAGAGTTACATAGCACTGAAGCAGAGAATCTAGGAAGTATTGTTTCACTGGAGAAGTACATAAGAACATAAGAACTAGCCTGCTGGATCAGACCAGAGTCCATCTAGTCCAGCTCTCTGCTACTCGGAGTGGCCCACCAGGTGCCTTTGGGAGCTCACGTGCAGGATGTGAAAGCAATGGCCTTCTGCTGCTGCTGCTGCTGCTCCTGAGCACCTGGTCTGCTAAGGCATTTGCAATCTCAGATCAAGGAGGATCAAGATTGGTAGCCATAGATCGACTTCTCCTCCATAAATCTGTCCAAGCCCTTTTTAAGGCTAAAAAACATTTTTTAAAAACCCTCACATCGGCCTTGGAACGTTTGGAGGGGGTGAGTACAGACAAACATTGAGGTAAACAGGGAGACCGAATGTTTTGGAAACATATGTGATTTGTGTGGAAAGGGCCATTGTGTGGATATGGTAGCTTAATTGGTGGCATGCGACAATTCATTCAACCATCCAAGTCGCCTCTGGGGGCAGCAGTGGTCATATCTCTGTTTAGTTCAGCTTGTACAGTGCACTCACCCATTTGGTTTCCAGAAGCGACTCTTTGAAAAATCCATTTGTCAATAAGCATCAGTCTTTAAGGAATTAAACAAAGTTTCATTAGGCATTGTGGAAATTCAGCATAGCGACTGTGGCAGTGACTGCACTTTGCAAATCAGTTTGACTCTTTTCGTAGCATTAGAGCCAGGATGTCCTCACTGTTTATGCAAAAAGAAATGCTAGCTTTTGAAGTCTGTCTGCAAGAGGCAATAAAAATTACTGAAGGGAGTGTTCAGTGGCACAGAAACCCCGTGAAAAAGGTTTATCTTCCTCTTGGGTCAAAATGTCCTAAATACAGAAGTTCAGCAGCAGGAGTGTAACATCTAACAGCTGAAAGATGAAATTAATTTTTTTTAATAGAAATCCACTAGAAAATGAAAAAAAAAACCTGGGTCCAAACAAGACATTATGAGAAAAGTGTACTGCCATTACATGTTTTCTTCATTTTTCACATCTAGAAGAACTTCCCTTGTGCACAAAATGTATAACAAACTGCCTTTTCCCATTTTTTATCACTGCTAACCTTAGCAGAGGAAAAAATTACAACTTGAGTGGTTAGTAGTTGTGGACACTAATCTGGAAAACCAGGTTTGATTCCCCACTCCTCCACATCGGCAGCAGATTCTAATCTGGTAAACTGGAATTGTTTCAATGCTCCTACACGTGAAGCCTGCTGGGTTACCTTGAACTAGTCACAGTTCTCTCTGACCTCTCTCAGCCCCACCTACCCTACAAGGTGCTTGTTGTGGGGAGGGGAAAGAGTTTGCACGCCACTTTGCGACTCCTGACAGTAGAGTATAAATCCAGACTCTTATTCTTCTCTTCTCTTCATTGAGTTGTTGGTCAGTTTGACCCTCACATTTCCTAGCTACTTTTCACCAGCTATTAGATGGTTTTAAATAGGCTCTCACACCTCTCACAAATTCCGGGTCTTGTAAGGAACTCTTGTAAGGGATAGGAGGTCCCTTACTAAGAGATGCTCCATTAATATCAGGGTGACAGAATGGCTGTTGTTATAACCCTCTTTTGATTGGCCAGCTATCACCATTGTGGTCATGACTGTAACATCTATGGTGACCTACCCAAGGCAGCTTTTACCTGAGCTGGTGTAACCTCAGCTTGTGGGTTCTGTGGGGCAGAACTTGGAATGAGTTTGCAACAACAAATGTTTAAAACAAAATTGGTTTACTTTCTTAACATGTAACACCAAACATCAACATTTAACATCACACTTCAAGGTCCTGTTCAGGTTGCATTTTCAAGTCCTTCTAGTTACAGCCTTCTGATATTGCCAAGTCCTCCTCCTGCAAGTGGGTTGGCTCCTGAAGACTCCAAAGGCTTGATGAACAAGATTCAACATGATGATGGTTTCCAGGAGAACTCTCACCCATTACAAACATAAAAAACGTTGAAACAATAAACTCTGACATTTACAACATAGCAAAAATAAACAACTACCTTCCCACTAGTACCAAACAACATTGCAGTTACCTTAACAAGGTGTTAAGGGCTTATACCATAGGTGTCAAATTCATGGCCCTCCAGATGTTATGGACTACAGCTCCCATCATCCCCTGCCAGCATCATGCTGGCAGGGGATTATGGGAACTGTAGTCCATAACATCTGGAGGGCCGCGAATTTGACACCTCTGGCTTATACCAATCAAGGTCCAAGTCTGGTAGCCTTGTCTTCTCCAAACTACATGAGCTCTGCAGCCTCCTCCTGCTTTGGGGCTCCACCCCTTTCTGGGTCAACCCATTCTGAGCATGGGGGTTACACTGGCATTCCTAGTCAAGGCATCATCCCTGATGTGTGCCCCAGACCAGATTCAAGACCAGAAACCCTCTGATCAGTTCCCAGTTCCTCCTATTAAAGTATCTTGGGCATCCAGTCTAGGAAAGTTTTTTTTTGCTGAAGATGTGGGGAATCCGCTAAAATACTGGGGGCAACCTGAGTCAGCACATGGCAGCTCCATGTATCTTAGTCACTCAGAACATTTTAAATCTGGTGCCTCTGTATGAAAAATGAAAGTTCCAAATGCTACTGGGCTCACAGTGCCTATTTCAACAAGCCTCAAGTGATAACTCTTTTTAAAGCTGTTGTAAGTCATCAAGCTTCCTGAAGAGGAATGGCTGAAGTCAACTCAGAAATATTGGAGCTTGCTCCGGCTAAGAAGCATGGCAATATGTTGATAGAAGTGATTGAGATAGTCCAGGGAGCCAGTGTTATAAGTGGGTACAGTTCCAGTACACTGTGTTAGATTAAAATGTAGCTTTGATCCATAAAGAGAGAATCATAGCTCTCCTGGTGTCCTGTTTTACAGACGCACAAGGAAAAACTGGCTTGATAAACAATGTACAAAATTTCATTTTGAGTAATCCAGGGCAAAGTTTTCTGTCTGGAATATGCTCAGGTATGTGACCTATTCTTCCAATCCCTGTTTTTAAAATTAAAAAATATTGTTGTAGGGTCTGTAACTATGGTCATTCCGTACGGCACAAACAAGACATCTGTGGGACATCATAAAAAATGACAACTGCCTCTTTTCACTGTGCACATCCAAAATAAGATGTCCGGGGGACCTCTTAAAAAAAAGGTGCCTGAGTATATTCCAAACAGAAGCTGTGGAGTTTCACTAAACCCACTTTTAACTCTGCCAGTTAAGCTAAATGCACCCTCATGGGCTCTGTGACGCCAGTATCTAGGTGTGGTGTCCTCATGAGACAATAGCCAAGCCCTCTGTGTGGTCTTAGGAGTGTCCCCGTGAGATATGCTTCTCTCTTGTTTCCCCCCCTCACCAGGCCTTCTCGCCTCTGATGAAAACAAGGCTCTTTTCTCTCAGCCTGAGATCTCTGTGAGAACACAGGCCCTCTCAGCTGTTCTCCCTTTGCCTCTGTGGCACTCTGTCTCTCTGGACACAATCTCCCCTGACTGGATCCGAGAACTGGCATGCTCTGTATGCAGTGGTGGAGTTCAAATAGTTTAACAACCGGTTGTTTACAAATGCCATTTTAACAACCGATTCTGCTGAAGGGGTGAGAACCTACTGAATCCCACCACTGTCTGCATGTCACACCAGCTCACAAGCTGTTTTTAAAGATCTTTCTGATCTGTTCAAAATCTTCCCTCTCTGGCAGGCTTTTCCTGCTTTTTATATCAGCGAGCACATCCTATCTGTGGCTCCCGGCTCCTGCATTTCAGTCAGCCAACCTGGTGCTGCTCCGGTTAACACCTGGTGCTCCTGCTCTGGTTGAACCTTTTCAGGTTAACCATTTAAAGGCCTAACCTGCCACGTCTTCCCTTGCTTTGTGGTCATGTTTAAAACGTTTTGCCTTTCCTCCTGCTGTTTTCCATGCCTCTGATCTTCCTCCTCGGCACCATTTTATTGCGTCCCTGAGCTCACTTTGTTCCCCCTCACCTCTTTATTGGCATCATTTCTATGAATTACTTTCTGGGGGGGTTTAAATCTTTGAACCATCAAATACACAGAGCTACAGAGAATCACAGCTAGGAAGCAATGAAGCACCAATTCTACACATAACCAAAAAAGGGGGGAAATACTTCATGGTGGCCATTCATCATTTTGTGATGGTGAGGGGGGGGGGGGTTCAAAAACATTTTGCAAATATTTTAGGTGACTTCTGCAGAAATGACTTCTTACTGACACTCTCTCAGCCCCCACTGGTCACTCTTAAGGAGAGGTGGACTTTTAGTGTGAGTATCACACCCATTGTTTCTTGAGGATTTGGGGGTGGGGTGCAATTCTGATGCAATGTCAGAACTATTTTCATGAGCCCGCCATCTGCTCTGCAGCTCTTTCTGATTGGCTGTTGTGTTGGGACAGGAACGCGACCCCGCGGTCCCTTCCGTCTGCTTGAGGAAATTTTTTTGTTAATGCCTGGCTGCACAGCTTCATAGGAACATAGAGGCCCCTTCCGCACACGCAAAATAATGTGTTTTCAAACCACTTTCACAACTGTTTGCAAGTGGATTTTGCCATTCTGCACAGCTTCAAAGAGCACTGAAAGCAGTTTGAAAGTGCATTATTCTGCATGTGTGGAATGAGCCAGAAAGTTCCATTTTTTACTTTTTGGCTGTGCAGCTTCATTGGTACACATGCCAGCTCTCCTCCTCTTTGTAGGTTCATGCCTACAAAGCCATAACCAGCACAACCCCCCGCCTTCATGTGCTCTGTGAACAGCCCACTACGCTCTGATTGGTGCGTGCCTCCTAGGGCGGGGAAAATAAACCATATTGTTTTTCTGCTACCTCCCCATCAATGCAGCCTTGGCCCACGTTTTTCACAAAGGTGCATCTTCTTGCTGGTTTTTGAAAAACACAGGGTGAGGGGGAGATCGTGTGCCAGAGCTGGGATGGAGCCAAGTTGGGCACTGACTCCTCGCCCAAACTGGGACTTTTAGTGTGAGTATCACACCCATTGTTTCTTGAGGATTTGGGGGTGGGGTGCAATTCTGATGCAATGTTTCCTTACGTAAGGGAAAATGCACATAGGTTTTGCATACCATGCCTTCATCTTGATTACTAGGGCAAGCTGCAGGGTTATGATCATTTAAGCCACAAGACAGAGATGCTAAGTGAAGTTCTCAACTGTCTAAACCTGATAGTTGTGTAGGCAGGGCAGGCTCATATGGGTGAAGCTAATCCCTCAGGTATCCTGGTTACTTACAGCCTTATAGATCAAAACTAACAGCTTGAACTATGTTCAGGAACAAAATTATAATGAGGATCTTGAATTATACTGAAATATGTGCAAAATGAGATGTTCTCTTTAACAGTCAGGCCATTATATTCTGACTCAGGTGAAATTTCTGAATGGTTTTTCAAAAATGGCTGCCCATATGATGCCTTGTTATAATCTAACCTGGATTTTTTCCCCCCATTTAATAGATGACTATGGACAAAACAAAATATTCCAGGAGTGGTCACACTTGGCATATCAGCCATTTGCTGATGGAAAATAGAAGGACCACTGATAGTATCTGGGCATCTGACATCCCATTTAGATATAATAGTACTCTTTGCTGTGGACCTTAAAGGAAACACAGCCCCACATAGAACAAGTGAAACGCTGCTGTTGCAATTCATGGCAGAATCATACTTTTGCCTAAACTGAAGTTTAGTTTATTACAACCTTCACCCAACCTGTTACTGACTCTAGGCACTAAAATAAGCATTGTTGGGATTAGAATACAAGGAAAAATAAATGAGGTTGTTATTAGGACATTGATGACCCACTTCTTCAAGTCCTCAGCTTATTTCCCCCGTGGTTTCATATAAAGAATAAAATTCCTTGGGGGAACAAGACAGAGACAGGCAAAATCCCTCAGCACCAGATATGACCTGAATATAACCTAAGAGTGAACGTGTGTAACCACCTTTGATATTGGTACCCTGTTTTCCCGAATATAAGACATCCCCGGAAAATAAGACGTAGTAGAGGTTTTGCTGAAGTGCGAAATATAAGGTATCCCCCAAAAGTAAGACGTAGCAAAGTTTTTGTTTGGAAGCATGCCCGACGAACAGAACACAGAAAAATAAGACATCCCCTGAAAATAAGACATAGCGCATCTTTGGGAGCAAACATTAATATAAGACACTCTTATTTTCGGGGAAACATGGTAACCAATATATGTAACCAATTTGACATATGTGACCAGCTTGATATATGTAACCACTGCCATCGATGCATTGTTTCCTTGACCTGAGTTTTATGGCTTTGCTGTGCTTCTTAGAGAAGTATGCCTCCCCTGGCATGCCTGACCCACAGTAAATAATAATTGTTGTTATCTTGTAGTGGGTGGGTAGCCAGGTGTTATTGCTGCTGAGCTTCGTGCCGGGCACAATTGTAGTCTAAGCACCAGTTTCTTGTTCTGGGAAATTGGGAGGGGGGAACCAAAGGGAATATATCGGGCTAACTTTGCCAGTTCTGATAATACTGGCTTTCTTCAAACTGTACCTGACCTACGTCTACAATAAAGGCTGCTGCATATTATACCAGAGTCCTTTTATTGAGCAAAGACCCAGGGTTCTAACATTATGGGGGCAAATGAAAGTGACCTTGCATGACCTTCTGGGAATCTGCCTATCAAGTAAGAAGAAAACCATAGTGTCGTGAGTCAGTCTCTGGGACACAAGGAGTCCGATGTGGGGCCTGAAGGCACTGTGGACAGGGAGCTGCAGCCAGCAGACCCAGTTTCAAGCCCTTGCCTGCAAGCAGGGGCAGAGCCAGCAACACAGCCCGATGCTGCGCAGTTGGGAGAGCCATCAGTTACTTCAGATGAGTTGAGTAACAATCCAGCCACCCAAAGAAGGCAGAGTGCTGAAAGGAGAAGCCCTTGCATAATGGCTTGCTGTGGCAGAAGGCTCTGTGAGCTGGAGGCTTCAGAGGAGGACTGAGTCATCACAGGATCCTGACCCCATTAGCAGGAGCATCTTACTTAAGCCCTGTCTTGGGCATAGCTCAGCTTGGGTGTAATAAGTGGACTTCCTGGTAAGCTCCATCACCTGGCCTTCCTGTGAACTCTCTGCTTGCCTACCTGATCTCCTGCCTGGGCCTTGACTGTGGACCACCTGATCATGCCCTAGCTCAGTGATGGTGAACCTTTTTGAGACCGAGTGCCCAAATTGCAACCCAAACCCCACTTATCTATTGCAAAGTGCCAACCCAGCAATTTAACCTGAATGCTGAGGTTTTAGTTTAGAAAAAACCAGTTGGCTCCCTCTTCCTCTGCCCCACCTGTTCGAGCAGGGGCCAGCCTGCTCTAGCCTCCAGCAAGTCCCCCACGCACCGCTCTGTGCCTCTCTAGCATCTCTGCCTCCTCTGCACCCCCCCCCCCTGCTCGGGCAGCAGCCACCCGGAGCACAGGCACCAGGCTCGCCAGCCGAGCCCTTCTCACCGCGGTGCGCACATGTCATGCTCAGTGGCCCAGGCCAGCCTAGATGTGTGTGTGTGTGGGGGGGGGTGATTTTCCACCACCACATGACGAACTCTGTGTGCGCGTGCCCACAGAGAGGGCTCCGAGTGCCACCTTTGGCACCTGTGCCATAGGTTCGCCATCACTGCCCCAGCTGACACCTGCCAGCAGCTCACATGATGCCTCTACATTCCTTCCCAAGAGAATGCCATGGCTTAGAGTACTCAAATCAGTTTGTTTAGATCATTGTTTAGAATGGACAAGGACTAACAAACCAAAATTTAATCCTGACCATTAAATTTCAGGGAAGCTGATCCTAACAATTAAATCACAGTTTAAATGACAATTAAATTTAATCCTGATAATCAAAATGACAAACTATTAGTAGGTGGCCCAAGGAGGTTGGCCCAGGAATTGTCACCTTTCTTGCTTTGAATAGGGTTCAATCCTCCATTTAATGGCAATTTGCTCAAATTCTTCCAAGTGCATGTTCTCAGCTTCATTGATTCTGCTTACTTATCCCAAATCTGGCTGTTAAAGAAAAGTGTGAACTATCAGATTCACAGAAGTTCGTTTATTTGAAATAACATTAAACTGATTTTTCTCCCTGATGGCTGACAACTGTCAAAGAGGTACAAATAATATAATTCCAAAAACAATAGAATTAGAACCACCAACAGAAACATCTTCTAAAAATTTTCAACAGATGTTGCAGCTTTTCAAGAAGAGGGATACTCACAGGCAAAGAAAATGTTACTGTTTTTAAAGGAGTAGAATCTGGGTTTTGAGACCTACCTTACACCCCTTCAAAGTTTGTCCCCAAAGTGATGGAGTTACATAGCCAACCAGCCTTTGGCGCTGCCCAGCCCCAAACCCTCCTGCTGGTTGCCTGGAAACTCCAATAAATCTCTGTACATTAGGAGACCATAACAATGAACAGTTTGCCTATTATATCATACATTTTGAATCAGTGGTTTTTGTTTTCTGTCTCAGAAGAGTAATAAACAAACCATGAAATGGTCTGAGTGCTGACTCCATTATCATGAGACCTCTGTTCTTCCAGACACCCTTCTGTCATGTTTATTGAAATTTGCTCTTTTGTGAACACGGTTATAAAGATATGAGCCTGTGAACCATCATGGTTGAAAGGACGGTCCTGCATAATTGCACTGGAGAAGTGGCAGCATTTGGGCTTTGCTTTTATTCATTTACTTGTTTAGTTTTATTCTGCTTCCTCACAGTCTTGAAGGCAGCTTATAAAGTTACTAGCAAGGCCCGGCCACGCGTTGCTGTGGGAAAGGAACAGTAGCAGCAAATCAGTTGCAAAGCCCAACAGTACGTGCTCATGAAACACGCAGCCTGATACTGTGCGATGTCATTGATGTGTGTGCCTTCATTCCTTGGGGGGGGGATGGAAAGGCACCCCTCCCACACATCTAGGCTGGCTGGTCACGATCCTTTACCTGGGAGTAAGTTTGGTTGGTGGCAATGGGTGTTGCTTCTGAGGAAACCCTCTGAGGGGAACGATGCAGCCATTCAAAGTATGTCACGGTTGCTATACCGAGCTTACTCCTGAGTAATGCATGCCTGGTTTTCTTAACAGTAACCGCAGTATTCAGGGAATCTAGGGTGCCTGGCCCCTCCCTCCTGTCCCTTGCATGTTGCCCCTCCCTGTCTTCCCTCTCTCACTTCTCTTCCCTTGCATGCCACCCCTCCCCCTCCCTCCCTTCCCTTTCCCTCCGCTAGGGTGGGTGGGTCATATCAAGATGCTGGGCCCCCTCCCTCCCCTCCCTTGCATGCCACCCCTCACTCTCTCCCCTCTCTCACTTCTCTTCCCTTGCATGCCTCCCCCTCCCTCCCTTTCCTCTCCCTCCCTCTCTTCACTTGGATGCCACTCCTCCCTCTCCCTCCCTTCCCTCTTCCTCGTGTGTATGTGTGTGTATGTGTTTCATTTCCACTCGAGTTACTGTCTATGTACTGTTTCCACTGCTCATATTTGGCCATCTGAGCGAACATTCTAAGCAGCACAAACATTCTAAGGGTGACAGTTACACACAGGCAGCTGCATGTCCTTCACCAGGGAGCGCCAGGAAAAAGGCATTTTACCTGGGCCAGGTGTGAAATTTCATGTATGTGAACATCTAAAAACACTCTCACCTGGCTGACTATAGTGGCTGGGAATTTTCAGAGGAATTGGCCCAGCAGTTACTGAGGTATACTATCATCAACAAATACACAGTTAGCTTTTTATATAGAGAGATTTGAGATACATCAAAAATAAACCCATCTGGCAAGATGTGGCATTTAAAACTCCTGAAACACATTTTCAGTGACTTATTCTGTGCTAGAAAAAAACCTTTTCCTATCAGCAGCTGGTTGAACTTCATTTATATTTTTGCTAGCGAAGAACATTATCTCCGAGAAACGCTTCCTGACAGCCAACATTTGCTGAATTGTTGAGGTTGCCTTTGCTGAGTTCTTCCAGCCTATTAAAGGCCATCTTTCTATTGAATTCATAGGGTAGAGTGATGTTAATCTTGGTCACCTCTTCACAGTATGGTGTAGTGGTTATGAGAGGAGGACTCTGATCTGGAAAACGAAGTTTGATTCCTGACTCCTTGACATGAGCAGCAAACTCTAATCTGGTGTTTGATTCCCAGCTTCTCCACATGAAGCCTGCTGGGTGACCTTGGCCTTTCACAGTTCTCCCAGAACTCTCTAAGCCTCACCTACATCACAAGGTATCTGTTGTGGGGGGAGGGGAAGGTAAGCCACAAAAAGTAGAGAAAAGCAGAGCATAACAACCAACTCTTGTTCTTCTCTTCTTTTGCGATGCCTAGTTCATCAGACATGTACAAGGCAGGCTATTTAAGAAGGTAAAAGAAAATAGTTTTTGCTGAACTGCACAGCCATTTCTTCTGGCAGTGGTATTCTATGGCATTTCATTCACATAAACAATGCATTATGAACATAGGGACATAGAGGTGCCAGATTCGGGTTGGGGAACTCCTGGAGTCTTGGCGATAGAGTTTGGGGAGGATGGGGACCTCAGTGAGGTACAACACCATAAACTCCACCCTCCAAAGCAGTGTTTCCCAATCTTTTTGAGGTCAGGGTACCCTTGACCTCACTCTTCATATCTCACGGTACCCCTGCCGCCACCCTCCACCTTCCCCTCCCATTGCTCCTGCTTGCCACACCCCCACCTTCCCCTCCCAGGGTGAAGGGAAGCACTGGGGGTGGGGGTGGCTGCTGACCTTGTGGCAGGCCCTGCCCCATGGGCCAGCTCCATGTACTTGCTGGCGCTGGTGGGAGACACCACAAAAATGAGGGGGGGTGGTAGTGTTGCCGCGGTATCCCTGGGACATGCTCACGGCACCACAGGGTACCAGGGAACCCTGGTTGAGAATGGCTGCTCCAAAGTATCCTTTTTAATTATGGGAACTAATTTCTGTTGCCTGAAGATGACTTGTAATTCTGGAGTTCCCTGAGCTTTACTTAGAAGCTGGCATCCCTACTGGGAAGAAATGTTTTTACCTGTCCTCTTTAGATATTCTTTCTTTAAAAAACGCAAAAAAAAAAGCCACCAAACATGAAAGTTACAAATATGTCAGGCTGTTGCAATCTTTGAAAGTACATCCTGGAAAAAAAACTTGCCATGCCAGAGGGTCTCTCTGGAACTCATAAAAGCTTCATGCTCAACTTTGAGAAGATGCTAAGAGGCGAAACTTACTCCAGCATAATAAACAGTGGAGGCCACTAAGACGTTGGTTCTGTTTTGGTCCAATTATCCAGTATTTCAGATTTTTTTTAAAAAAAAAGAACCCACAATGTTTCATATATCCTTCAGTTTACTTCCTGAAACCTGTAACTTGAGGGGAGGACTGGAAAACAGAAAACAAAAACAGTGATTAGACTACGGTTACCAGTCTGCCAGGACTGGGGGATTCCCAACCCCCACCTATCATCTTCCACCACCACTGAGTATGGTGACAGGACAATTAAAAAAAAACTGTTGTCAGGAAATGACATCTGATTCTTCTAGCAAACTCAGCCTAGATCTTCTTCAGCTGCTGCTCAGTTCATTTTTTATGTCTTCTACGAATACCTGGCCCATCCACCCAGGGGAGAGGGGCAGTGAGGGGACTTGTCCCTAGGCTTAAGTACCTGTAAGCAGAGGAGAAACAAACTTTCCCTAGATCATCTTCAGCTGCTGCTAATCTACCCAACATCCTTACTAATTAGAATGAATGTTAATGTTCTATGATCTGGCCCATTTCGATCTTGACGTATGCATAAAAACGTATTCTAAAAACCTAATTTCTTATGTCTTTTATGAATACATTTTAAAAACTCCTAATTTTCCTTGTTTATGGCTAATATGAAGACTGCCAGAAATCTACTGTTGAATCTCCCAGTAAGCCTGGAATTAAGTGCAATTTCAAAGAGAAATTAAAAGCGTAATTGCTATAGGGTCCCCCTCTTTAGTTTGCACGTAGGAATATGTGACAAAACAGTTTGGTTCGGAGGAGCTGTCAAAATTGGTGGACCAAACCATCTTTCCCACAGATATTGCTTTGTTCCTTGTAGACTATTACATTTATACTTGGAAATGTTCAACTTCGTAATCAGAAATTAGCCTGTGACTGCTTAATAATCAAGAATTGAAATATGGCTGCATTCATTAAAAAGTCATTTATAGGAATAACAAGACTATCCACTGTGATAATAGAAAGGATTAAATAAAATTCAGAGTATTGGAAGGGATATGAAAAGCTCACGATGGCAAGGACATGCTGCTCTAAGCAGAAATTAGTGTTATGCAGAAGGTTCTTCTGAGGGCAAGTGGTTGCATAACCATCTGCAGTGGAGTTCTGTTCTAACCTTCACGTGGCATTAGGCACACTTAGGCTTAACACATTTTCAAGATGTTGGTTTTGACCTTTAAGGCCTTGCGCGGCCTGGGACCTCCGTACCTACGGGACCATCTTGCCCCATATGTCCCAAATCGACCTCTGCGGTCAGCAGAGGCCAATCTGCTGGTGATCCCTGGTCCCTCCATGATGTGCCTGGCCTCCACCCAGGCCAGGGCTTTTACAGCCCTGGCCCCCGCCTGGTGGAACGCTCTATCTCCAGCTACACGGGCCCTGCGGGACCTTAACGAGTTCTGCAGGGCCTGCAAAACCGAGCTGTTCCACCGGGCCTTTGAGGAGACCGGCCACTGATGGCGCCCCCCCCTTTCTTCCTTTTATAATATCTAGACCCCGTCGCTCCTCCCTCCTCTTCAAAAGATCTGTTCAGAGGGATCATCTATTTATATTTGACCGAACGCTGCTTTTAATGGGGTAGTTTTAATGACATTATAGAGTCACCGTTTAATACTTATTTATTTCAATTTGATATTACTGATTTTATTGTGTGCTCTACTTCTATGTTTTGTTCACCGCCCTGAGCCCTTCGGGGAGGGCGGTTTATACATATTAATAACAACAACAACAACAACAACAACAACAACAACAACAACAATAATAATAATAATAATAATAATAATAATAATTATTATTATTATTATTATTATTATTATTATTATTATTATTATTATTATTATTATACATTACGTGCTACTTACAAGCCCTTTCCTCACAAGTCCCCCCAAATATTTGTAAAACATTTGCAAAACATCTTCGATTGCCTCCTCCTGTTTGTCCACATTCACCTCCTCAAAATGACTCCTGGCCGCCATGTTGTGATAAAAAAAAAAATCATGGATTTGATGCTTCAGTGTCTCAGTGTTTTGTGCTGCGATTCTCCATAGTGCATGTGAGTAATGCTTCATAGATTTCTCTTGCTGAAATAAAAACAGAATTGGCAAAAAAAATAAGTGAGAGGGAATGGGGCAAGCTCAGAAAACAACACTGAGGAAGAAGTCAGGGGACCGAAGAGAGGCATGGGAAGCATCTTAAAACAGATCGCACGGCAAGTCAACATGTTTTGAAAACATTTCAGCAAAAGAATTGCTATTCTTGAGAATGCATTTAAGATAGTTTTCAGGCTGGAATTAAAATGTTTTGGGTAAAAACAACTATGTGGAGCTCCTCGGAGGAAATGTTTTATTTCCTGCCTCAAAATGTCTTAAAGTGTCTGTGCAGAAAGGGCCTTGGCTATGTTGACATGGAGATCATGGAGAATGGCGCCTGGGGATTCCTCCCGAATTATACCTCCTTTCCAGGCTACAGAGGAAGTGGATACTCTGGAGGACAAACTCTATGGTATTGTGCCTTACTGAGCCCTTTGTCCCTCTCAGGTTCTGTTCCCAAATCTCCTGGAGTTTCCCACGCTGGATCTGGCAATCCTAAGGAGCCCTTCACTAATGTTCCCCCAGTCACGTTTAGTAAAAAAAACACATGGCTTGACTGTGCTTAGCATTTTTCCTCACTCCACTTTAAGGTTGCCAACCTCCAGACTGGACCTGGGGACCTTCTGAAATTACAAGCGATCTCCAGATGACAGCAATCACTTCCTCTGGAGTAAATGGCAGCGTTGGAGGGCACGATTTTATGGAATTGTACCCTGCTGAGGTCCCTTCCCTCCCCAACCTCTACTTCCAAGTTTCCAGAAATTGCACAATCCAGAGCTAGCAATCATACTTTGTTTTACAGGGGGCAGTGATGTCCTATAACATTTGCCTTTGTTCCAGAGCAGGGGTAGGGAACCTGTGGCTCTCCAGATGTTCAGGAACTACAATTCCCATCAGCCCCTACCAGCATGGCCAATTGGCCATGCTGATAGAGGCTGATGGGAATTGTAGTTCCTGAACATCTGGAGAGCTGCAGGTTCCCTACCCCTGTTCCAGAGTGACTGGGGAAATACAAGGAACTGCTGCAAAGCACTCTGGAACTTAGTGAGTTCTTTAGTCTGTTGTGTTTTGACTAGGGATGTTCACTTGGTAAAACTGAATAGAATCAATGCCCGTTGGCTTTGTTTGGGATTCCATTTTACCAAAAGAAACGCCTTGGCATTCGGCAAAGCTAAATACCCTTGGTGCCAAAAAAAGGTGAATACGCTTTTCAGTTGGAGTTCAAGAAGAAAAGAAGAAGAGAGTTTGGATTTATATCCCCCCTTTCTCTCCTCCAGGAGACTCAAAGGGGCTTACAATCTCCTTGCCCTTCCCCCCTCACAACAAACACCCTGTGAGGTAGGTGGGGCTGAGAGAGCTCTGAGAAGTTGTGACTATCCAAGGTCACCCAGCTGGCGTGCGTGGGAGTGTACAGGCTAATCTGAATTCCCCATATAAGCCTCCACAGCTCAGGCGGCAGAGCTGGGAATCAAACCCGGTTCCTCCAGATTAGATACACGAGCTCTTAACCTCCTACGCCACTGCTGCCCCCATTCCCCCACCCCCACGGTCATTTCCCAAGTCCACATGAAACTTAGGAAATGGTGACGGAGAGGGAAGAACTGAATACCCAGTGGCTTTGTTTGACTTTTTGCCAATTTTTTTTCAGGTTTTTGACCCTGAACCCAAAATTTACCAGTTCTCACTGTCACTGCTTTTCAAGTCCTTGTGGACTTAAGAAACAGCAGTGGGGTAAACTGGTAAATTTTGGGTTCAGATTTTAAAACCCAAAAAATTGTGCTAAGAAGCTGAATAAAGTCAGTGGGTATTGGCTTTATTCCTTTACTGAACATTTTCAGGTTTTTAAAATTTGGAAGCTGTGTTTTTTAAAAAAATGTTCTCATCCATAGTTTTGTTTTGAGGCAGACACAACTGACCTTAAGAACTGTGGCAAATGGAGCATTTCATATTACAGGGGCCCTTGTTTAGTTCTAAGTTAACTCACATCTTTTGCAAGGATGATGAAGAAGAAGAGTTTGGATTTATATCCCCCCTTTCTCTCCTGCAGGAGACTCAAAGGGGCTGACAATCTCCTTTCCCTTCCCCCCTCACAACAAACACCCTCTGAGGTAGGTGGGGCTGAGAGAGCTCCGAGAAGCTGTGACTAGCCCAAGGTCACCCAGCTGGCATGTGTGAGACTGTACAGGCTAATCTGAATTCCCCAGATAAGCCTCCAAAGCTCAGGCGGCAGAGCTGGGAATCAAACCCAGTTCCTCCAGATTAGATACACGAGCTCTTAACCTCCCACACCACTGGATGCAGTTTTTTTCAGCTATCATTTAAGGCAGGGGTGTCCAACTCTGGCACTTCAGATGTTCATGGACTACAATTACCATCAGCCACTCCTGGCATGGCGCTTGATTTAAGGGTTAGTTTTCCCAGTATGATTCCATGAGGTTGTAGAGTTGCCAAGTTTACCAGTGAGGGATGGGTGGGGGCAGAATTGCACTATCCAGCTTGGGAAAGTCATGGAGATTTCAGGATGGAAATTTCAGGACGGAGCCTGCGGAGCACCCCCTGAGGGGCATAATTCCATAGAAACCTCCCTTCAAAGCTTGTCTGGTGAGCGCTTCAGAAAGGCCTGTTTTCATCACAGCCCCACAATTATGGAACAACCCGCCCCCCCCGGGGGAGATATATCTGGCCCCTCCATTTTCAATCTTCAAGAGACAGTTGAAGACACTTTTATTTAAGACTGACTTTTGATTGATTTAGCTTTTATTCTTGGTAGTCCTAACTGGAGCTTTTAAAACTGTCTACTTTTTATTTGGCATTTTAGAACTGGTATATTGTGGCTTTTTATTTATTTTAATAATATTTTATTTATATCAGAAATAGCCTTGATTTCCCCAAAGAAGAAAGGTACCTGATGCATGTTTTAAATAAATTAATAAGCAACATAAATATCCCATTTTATCTGTCTGTGGGATATTAGATGATTAGAAAAGCAGACCGGGGAATTCAGATCTTTCCTATCTTGGGTGGGATTATACTCTCCTTGAAAAGTGAAGTTTGCTGCTTGGGAGTGCTGCTTGACACAATTGTCACCTTAGAAAACCAGGTGGCTGCTGTGTCTCGGAGTGAGTTTGCCCAGCTACAGCTGGTGAATCAGCTGCATCCCTTCCTAGGTTAGTCAGCTCTAGCCACAGTGATCCATGCCATAGTTACATCTAGACTAGACTACTGCAATCTGCTCTACTTGGGGCTTGAAGAGTGTTGCAGCTCATGCAGAATGCTGTGGCTAGACTGCTAGTGAGAGTCAACTAATGGGACCCTTTGTGACTGACACTACAGGAATTGCTTCTGATTTGCTCCTGAGCCTAATTCAAGGTATTCATCCTGTTCTTTAAAGTCCTACATGGGTTGGGACTGGGGTACCTTAAGGATCATCTTCTCCCATATGTTCCTGCCCAAAATTAAGATCACAGAGAGGCCCTCCTGACTGTCTACCAATCATACTAGCTTTTCCATTGGCTTTGATTGTGTGTTCCTGCATTGCAAGGGTTTGGACTTGATGGCCCTTGGAGTCTCTTCCAACCCTATGATTCTATGAGAAGAGACAAGAGACTTTTGACCACCAGAAAGGCTATGCCGAGAGCACAGTTGCCAAGAACCTATCAGATAAGGGTTGCCAGGAACCAGTTTCTCCCAACTGGTGTGGGGAGAATAATTAGTGTGGTGTGGGGAGAATGGTGTGGGGAGAATAATTAGGTTCACACCAGCCTAGCACTGAAGTGCTCCAGTAAAAGTTGAAATTTAAGTCATGGACATTCTAAGGCCCTTTCTGCACATGTGCAGAAACGCACCTCCACCAGCATGAAGTATGCCGGTGGAGGCTCAGGGACTGTTTGCACGCTAGCGTGCGTGCAGCCCTGACTTCCCCTGCAGCCGGAGACTTCCCCTGCAGCCTCTCTGTGGTCCCCCTCCACTCACTGTCTTGTGCAGCGTCCCTCTGGAGGACTGCAGAGACCCGCCCACGCTGCCCTGCAACCTCCAGTTCTCTCGTGATTTCGCTATAACAGCACCACGCGCACTGATTGGTTATAGGGCATTTGCATCACGCTCCATGGTGGGAAATTTGAACCAAGTATTAAATCCCCAGTCCTCCCCTCCAAACTGGATCGAATACAGTTTTTTTTAAAAAAGTAGTACTTTCAAGCAGGTTCAGCAAAGACGCAGGATAAGGGTGAGAATGAGCACCAGAACCGGGATGAATCCTTGTTCATCGATCAGGCAGTGGGAAGTTCTTGCTGAATCCTTGATATTTTGCGTGAGTATCATGCGATTAATTGACCATGGGGAATCGGCCGTAGGAGAGGGTGAGAGCATTCTGAAGGACTGTGACTGAAGGTTGCCAAACAGGTTTCATGTGTAGGAGCAGGAAAGTAAATCCAGTTCACCAGATAAGAGTCTGCCACTCATGTGGAGGAGTGGGGAGTCAAATCCAGTTCTCCAGATTAGAGTTCACCTGTTCTTCACCACTACTCTACACTGGAGTATGTCAACCATATTAAATAGATCAGCAAATATATACAGTCAAACCAATACTAAAAAATCTGAGGCCAGCCAAGCCTAAGAAACATGGACTGTATATATAGTGACTTATCCAGTTGAATATTACTTATAATACAATCACAATATATCTTTATGAATAATCTTTATGAACAGTGTATGAATTATCTATTGACTTTATACTCAAACTAATTGCATATACCAATGAGTTCATTGCCTTGTGTCACTATATATACAGTCCATGTTTCTTAGGCTTGGCTGGCCTCAGATTTTTTAGTATGTCAACCATATCCAAATGTACCTTTGGCTTTTAGCCTGTGAGTTGGTCCTAGATTCTAAAACTTTGTGTTTTAAAAGGACATTTTGGATACCTTGGTATCCTGGTGCTACCTAAGCTGTTCACCTGTCAGGGTCTGCCGTACCTGTACCTATCATGGAATGTGGTTGGGGCCTCGATCACTCATATACTGGCAGGACTGCCTCTCCACAATGGCTTCATTCATCTGAACAGAGCTGTCTGGAAGGACCAGCCTGCCAAGAAGCAAAAACGACTACATGTGTAGTCTTCCATCTGGCTCCCAAATTAGGAAATGGCCAGCCTGAGAAGACGAGGAAGACTCCCCATGTCCTGTCTTTCCACAAACTAAGAACAAATCTAGATGATTCAAGAGGGTTTTTCTACACAGATGCTAAGGCTGTACTGTAACGAAATATTTCAGAAAGATACACGCAAGGATATTTTATACTATGGTATAATGTTCATACACTCTGTTGTAAGTATGATCTGAACACATTTTTGCATCATTCAATGTGTCTTACTAATAGTTACACTTTGATGCTGTTCTCTTTCTCTTTCTGGGTGATTCCCAGTCCCTACACTCAACATCTTACTGTATTGTCTATTGGATGTCCCATCCTGTTGATTATATGGGCTTGCTCTGCGTAATTCACCTGGAGTCAACATGAAATAGACAGGCTACAAATAATGTAAATAAAAAGAAAATGAATATAAAACCTAGGAAACAACTCAGGAAAAACATCAGTTGGGAGGACAGAATTTAATTAATTCTGAAAGATTTATAGACTTGTTCTCAGCCTGAGCTTCTAAGGCGGGTAACAACAGACAAAAAACACAGTGAAAATATTCCTCACAGTACGTCCATATTGTTGCTTGATGTGGCCTCGCTGCCTCTTGTCCCTAAAGGAGGGATTGATTTATTTTGCTGGTTTTCTTTTTATTAAAGTAATGCTCTTTCATTCTTGGGGGGGTTATTTGCTTTCTTTTATTATTGTGTGTGGAAGAAATCTTTCCTCTAGCATCCTTCAAATAAGTGCACTCTGGTTTAAAACAAGTACAAAATGGCTGTGTGATGCCCAGAGGCTTATCTTCCCAACCATTACTCAGACAAACAGCCCCGCTGTTTCTACTAGATGCAGGCTGCAGACGGGATCACCTGGCAACTGGTGAGAAAACTTGTCTCGAGTATTTCTGTGTCAGCAGAAGGAGTAAAGTAACTGGGGTGCTATGTGGTTTCCCGGCTGTATGGCCGTGTTCTAGCAGCATTCTCTCCTGATGTTTCACCTGCATCTGTGGCTGGCATCTTCAGAGGATCTTTAGATCTAAAAGCCGATCTCTGAGCCTATTGTACGTTTCTGAATAGGACATTAGGTAGAGAGATTCAATAGGCAGCTGATGGAAATAATCTTTCTCTTGATTAGAGAAAACCAGGGGTTAGCCTGCATGTCCTGTAGTGTCAATGAGACAAGGGAGCGTTCGGATGGCAGGTAGTGAAGGCGGAGCCAAAATCTGAAGGCTCTAAGCCAAGCTTTATGTTCCAGGGTGTTTTGCCCCAGTTCTAGACACAGGGCTGCGTAAGGGACGCAGTTTGGAACTCCCATTACTTGGTGGAAAAACTTGGATTGGGGGACATTCAGAGCTTGGTTCACTGCTTGGATCCAGATGGGGACCCCATAGAGTAGTTGGGATTCAATCTTCAGAGGATCTGAATGCTGCTAGAACACCGCCACACAGCCCGGAAACCACACAGCACCCCAGTGATTCTGGCCGTGAAAGCCTTCAACAATACAGTAAAGTAACTGTTCAGATAACTGAACTATGACTCTATTTCAAGAAATTACTACACCTACTACTTAAAAAAACCGGGTTGGCCATCACCAGTCTCTCTGCTGGTAAAAGTGGGAGTAATGGGAGGAGGGTCTCCTTTGCCCAGGAACAAACGTGCTGTTTGGGATCATGGTATCTTCATAGACAAAACCCATGTAGTATGGGAATTGTAGTAAGGATGGGAGCTGGGTGATTCAATCCAATTCAATAAGCCTTTATTGGCATATACACGATAGTATAAAAATACAGTTCCAGTTAAAAAGTGAATAGTAAAAAACTTTGTGTTTGTCATACATTCAGTTTACAAACTTCTGACAAAAACTTTGCCACTATAAGGCAACTGGGAGCTGGGTGATATTTTAGTTGCTAGCTGATTGACGACTAGTCATTTAAAGAGGGAGAACCATTATTTTGTTTGTATTTGAAAATGCTTACTGTTTGGTCTTTGGATCTGTGTTATTGTTGAGGCTATTTCATGAATGTGGATTTTTACACAGTCTTACAGGAACCATAATTAACCTTTCAATCATTTAATCATTTGACCTGATGATGTCTGGTCCTGGGGGGAGAGGAAGAAACATTTTAATGGCATACAATGCAGCAGTGGTTTGCAAGGCAGAATGGGAGCTAGTGTCATGTTGTGGTGAGTGTCTCGGATTAGGACCGTGGTGGTGAACCTTTGGCACTCCAGATGTTATGGACTACAATTCCCATCAGCCCCTGCCAGCATGGCCAATTGTAGGGGCTGATGGGAATTGTAGTCCATAACATCTGGAGTGCCAAAGGTTCGCCATCACTGGTGGGAGCCCCACCTTCAAATACCTGCTGCCACGGAAACTCACTGGGGGACCTTGGGCAAGTCATACACTCTTAGCCTAACCTACTCCACAGTGTTGTTGTGAGGATAAAATGGAGGACATGTCAGCTGCTTTGGCACCCTGTTGGGAAGAAAAGAGAAGTATAAATGAAGGAAATTAAAATACAGCGACAAAATGAAACTCAGCCACTCAGCTACTGTGCAGCCACAAAGCTGTTTGAAAAAGAAAAAGGAGAGGAGGAGGAGGTGGCGTTTGGATTTATATTCCACCTTTCTCTCCTATAAGGTGACGATATGTGGCTGACAAACTCCTTTCCCTGTCTCACCCCACAACAGACACTTTGTGAGGCAGGTGGGGCTGAGAGCGTTCCAAATAACTGTGACTGGGCCAAAGTCACCCACAGGCTGCATGTGGAGGAGTAGGGAAACAAATTAAGTTCACCAGCTAAGAGTCCGCTGCTCATATGGAGGAGTGAGGAATCAAACCTGGTTCTCCAGATCAGAGTCCACCTGTGCTTAACCATTGCCCCATCCTGTCAATCTGTTCCAGTTGCACAGTTTCAAAGAGTTTCAAAGTTTGGCTGACAAGTGATCACAGCTGTCAAACAAGGTATGTTTCCTGCTAGCTGCAATATGCATACATTTGTGTCGCTGTAGCTTCGCAGACATTCCCCTCAAAAAAAAAGAGAGAGGAAAAAATGGCATGTGCACAGGATCACTTGGCAAAATGTACTTTATTCATCTATTTTTTACGGCAGAACGTCCGGATGAGCTGCAAATGGAGGAAGCCTCCACAGGGGATCTCCATGGAGAATCTTCTGCAGCACACAAAACGGCAGGTGCCGTTGTGAAACTGACAAGAGCTCTGTGCAGCAGGTGGGAAAAAAGATCCATTTTGGCCAGCACCGCTTGTGTTCTCCAGCTGTGGGAACACAAAATGCCCAACCGAATCTCTTTAAAATGTCCTGAAGACATTATATTTATGTTGTTCAGAATCCACCAATGTGTCAGCAGTGGAAACAGGCCACAGGTTTTTTGAACACAACGACAATTGCATAGGGCATGGATCCAGCACTGGGAGACCCACCTGTTGACCAATGGCACCTCCCCTTCACCAGCCCTCCTGTTGCGAAGCTTTGTGTGATAGCATGGCTCCCTAGCAACCTGGGAGTGGATTCTGGCCAACAGTGCCCATAATGGGCACACTGCCGAATGGCCATGGACCCAGGCAGCTATAAAGGAGGGAATAGATGAGAGTGAAGACTCTACTTTGCATGTCCTCCCTGGAAGCCGTGCCTCTCTGAGCTGGCCCCAAGTGTCTGATTGGTCCCCTGGGCAGCCAGTGGAGCTAACATGGGTAACGTATAGCTGTCAGGCCCAGGCCTGTCAGTGCCCAGATGTCTTGCTGTGTAAGAATTGCAAATGTTTTCCTGTAACTGCTTTTCTGTTTCCCTCTTCCCTTCCTTGCAACCCCCTGGCGCCAGCTCTCCTGCAAGAAGGTGTGAATGGTTCCCAGGTTCTTTGAAGCTCTGTAGTGCAAATGTTGTAGAATTTGTGAGGCACATTTGGTGTGGGACAAATGCAGGGGTCTAAGCTGGAGAGCTTAGATTCAGCTTTCTATTGTGACTCTACACGTTGTTAGAAACTTTCCTACGGTCTCTGTTATTTTCACGTTCGAGAGTCTGACAATAGCTACCCGCACAATGCCCACGGGAAGTCTGCCCCCTTTTTTTATTCTCACCCTGAGGCTCCAAATGCTGAGGCCCTCGCTTATCCTGGGTAGCTCCCACGTATTCAGTAGCTTATCCTTTGCATCACCACAAAGACATTTCCTACCAAACCTTGACCTTTTTCTCTCTCTTCTGTGTGCTACAACTGGATTTATTACATTATTCAGTTCATTACTTTTTCTCCCCCTCTGTTTGTGGCTTGCCTTTTAAAACATGTGGGAAATGCTGCACAGCCGCTAGGGAATAAAAAGCTTTTCCCCATTATGTCTGTGTTGTGCGGCAGCAGCATTTCCTATTTGTTTGTCAATAAAGCAGTGATATTCACAAATAAATTGAAACCGCAGCTACTTAGTCTGTTCGCTCATTGGGTGATATTTCCACAGCAGTGTCAGTTTTTTGCAACTTAGGAATCCTGGTGAAAGTTAATGATGGCAGATGTTACACATCAGTAGAAGGATAATAATGCATTTGTCCAGTTTGATTTCAGCAGGTTAATTAGAAGCATCTGTTCTCAGTACAGTATTACTGAGCACTATTTGCACTAGTGGCAGATGCTGTGTATGGATAAGCAAATTGTACATTACAGGCTGTACGTTATGTAGTTTGCCAGACATTTCTGAGCCAAATTTTTCCAAACTTGACCTGCTCTCTTTTCTCACTAGCAAGTGAACCTTCCCAGCTCCATATCAGTTGCCTCTCTAAAATGGGTCCAAACCTCAGTCAGTCATCATTGGCACCCTATGTGGTGCGACCGCACTTGGAGTACTGTGTCCAGTTCTGGTCGCCGCATCTCAAAAAGGATATCGAAGAGATAGAAAAAGTGCAGAGAAGGGCAACGAGGATGACTGAGGGACTGGAGCACCTTCCCTATGAGGAGAAGCTGCAGCGTTTGGGACTATTTAGTTTGGAGAGGAGACGTCTGAGGGGGGATATGATTGAAGTCTATACAGTTATGCATGGGGTAGAAAATGTTGACAGAGAGAAATTTTTCTCTCTTTCTCACAATACTAGAACCAGGGGGCATTCATTGAAAATGCTTGGGGGAAGAATTAGGACTAATAAAAGGAAACACTTCTTCACACAACGTGTGATTGGTGTTTGGAATATGCTGCCACAGGAGGTGGTGATGGCCACTAACCTGGATAGCTTTAAAAGGGGCTTGGACAGATTTATGGAGGAGAAGTCGATGTATGGCTACCAATCTTGATCCTCTTTGATCTGAGATTGCAAATGCCTTAGCAGACCAGGTGATCGGGAGCAAAAGCCGCAGAAGGCCATTGCTTTCACCTCCTGCACGTGAGCTCCCAAAGGCACCTGGTGGGCCACTGCGAGTAGCAGAGTGCTGGACTAGATGGACTCTGGTCTGGTCCAGCTGGCTTGTTCTTATGTTCTTATGTTCTTACGTTCTTAAAACTGAGTCGGTTTTCTATTCTGTTATCAAATACGAACTGTACTGGGTGGTCTGTGTGCATAAATTGTCACTGAAGATGTTTAGCTCAAGTTGCATAAAAATATTGGCGTTTTCTACAAAAGTCATTGACAACATTTGCAAAAAGTTTGCCAACATTTTCCAATCCCCTCCCCCTTTTGTTTGCACTCACCTCCTTGAAACAATTTCTTCGCTGCCATTATGTGATTCTCCCATTTTATTTTGTCTCCTCCATGATTGTGATGCTTCAGTGCTTCTTGCTGCAAGATTACACCACAGCAGGTGTAATCAAAGCTTCAAAAAAAAAACCCTCACCACTTTTTTAAAAAAAAATAAACAGGGCTGACAAAATGAACAGGGGAGACAGCGGGCAAGCTCAGAAAACGGTGCAAAGGACGTAGTCCGGGGACTTCGGAAAGGAATGGGAAATATTTTAAAGAGATAAGCACAGCAAGTGAAAACACTGTGGAAATGTCTCCACAAAAGAATCACTAAAGAGGATGCAAATCAAATGTTTTCAGGCTGAAAATAAAAGATGGAGGAACCATGTGAAACTCCACGGAGAAAACATATTATTTCCTGTGGAGCAGCAGTGGCGTAGGAGGTTAAGAGCTCGTGTATCTAATCTGGAGGAACCAGGTTTGATTCCCAGCTCTGCCGCCTGAGCTGTGGAGGCTTATCTGGGGAATTCAGAGTAGCCTGTGCACTCCCACACACGCCAGCTGGGTGACCTTGGGCTAGTCACAGCTTCTTGGAGCTCTCTCAGCCCCACCTACCTCACAGGGTGTTTGTTGTGAGGGGGGAAGGGCAAGGAGATTGTCAGCCCCTTTGAGTCTCCTGCAGGAGAGAAAGGGGGGATATAAATCCAAACTCTTCTTCTTCTTTTATTTTGGTCATGTGAAAAGGGCCATTATTGACATTCACTGAACATCAGTAGCTGCCAAAATAATTGTAAAGAAAGGTTATGCAGGAGAATGAGTCTACATTTCCAAGTCAAATTATGTCTTGAATGCCTGCTGAGGGTTTGGGAAAGTCGTTGGCATTTATTTCCACATTTGGTGGAAACATGCACTTGTACAGAAACGGTAGAGCAAGATATTTGTTGTGGCTTGAAAGACTGTACGGATCCATCTCAGTAAGAATTCAGAGCTTGCATTAATTGGTATTATGCTTACTCAGCTAGAGAGTGATCCTAGGCTGCTAGTAGTGAGGATTTTCGTTGTACCTTCACGGGAAATCAACTAAGTTACTGAGTATCCAAAAATGGGACAGGAAAGGCTGATTTGTGATGCTGATGAATAGAATGTTTATTCATCAACACTACCAACCAGACTTTCCTAAATGTATAAACACATTTTTAGGGGGAAAGAGATTATAAACAAAAGAAATGTACATAGTAATAGCAATAATTCAGGAAATATTGAAATACAAATAGCAGAAATGTGAAGCAAAGAAGTCATATTAAGTATTGAAGTCAGGACACTGGATAAAGAACTGAATAACGATGGTTTATCTAGAACTTGATTTGTTACATTTATGGCAGCTGGTTAAAATGAGCTTTGTGCAAAAAATACAACAGGGCTTTAGAAAACTAATCCTCCCGCGACAAAATATGTGGACAGAGACATATCTACAGGGAATGACAGCCAGGACAAATGCTGAAATTGCACCCCATTAAACTTCCCAGTTTTGCCAAGGTAAGGGGGGTGCAGGCAGCAGGGTGCCTGTGAAGATGGGGACAGTTCTCCCTATTTCCACAGGCAACCCCCATCCATTTGCTACTGGATCCCATCTTTGAAAAGGGGAGGGATGAGGCTGCTGACTTAAGAATTGGCTCAGACAAGGAATAGTACAGCCCTGCAAGGACTCCAGACCTTTAAAAAGTGTTACTGGTTGAGTGAGAGGGATTGTGGGAGTGGTAGTCCAGTCAGTCCCTCCTTGCTTGGGAAATGGAACCCTCTAGACCAGGGGTAGGGAACCTGAGGCTCTCCAGATGTTCAGGAACTACAATTCCCATCAGCCCCTACCAGCATGGCCAATTGTAGTTCTTGAACATCTGGAGAGCCGCAGGTTCCCTACCCCTGCTCTAGACTATATCTCCCAGAATCCTTTTCTTTCAAAAATGAGTAATCTGAAATATGCTGGGCTTTTTCAGAAAAGCAATAGCAAACTACCCCACAAAAACGGCTTTCCTATGAAATCACTGCTTGCAGTGGTACCCCACGGTCAGACACAACTGAAGGGGAAACTTTATCTTCTACTTTAAATGGATGTTTTCTTACATTGTAATTATTTTTTTAAATAATCCAGATTGACATTTATTTGGTTAAAAAGGAATGGCTCTTCACTGGTTGCTGTCTCAGTCTTGGGCAAACATTGTAACTGAATTCAAATGAGATGGAGGTTCTGTTGTTCAGTAAGATGGATGTTTTGGAGGGGACTGCATTACATGCTTTAGATAGACTGTTTCTCTTGATTGATTCTGCTGAGAACATGGAAGCAGTGGTAAAGTTATAACGGGACATCCGGGGACAATTGTCCCGTGCGCCCCCCTGTTGTCATGTGGGGGTGGAAAATCACCCCCAAGCCCCTCCCCTTCCCCCCTCAGCCCACCGTGCCCCAACAGACTGCTGCAGCCACAGAGCCGGCTGAAAGAGCAGTCGGTTGGGGCAGGGCCGGGCCAAGGCGGGAAAGAGTCCTGGCCCTGAAGGCTGTCCAAGACCCAGTGATGTAGGTATAGCTTTTTTATGGGATGGGTTTGGAGGGAGAGGTTCGGGGCGGGGCTATGCCCCCACCCACTCCTGGGGGTGTGGCCACACCTCCCAAAGCCCCACCCCCGCCACAGCTGAGGTCCCAGCCAGCAGTCCCTTCTGCATTCTCCTCTATATGAACTATATGAACAAATGAACTGGCAGTACTGCCAAGAAGAGAATTAATTTCACATGCGTTGACTAATTTCATACATTTTACATTGCCAGCAGCCGCTGCCAACCATGCACCAGCTGCAGAGCTGACACAGTCTGACTCCCACTCCCAACGGAGAGGCCATTGCATGTGGGGGAGGGGTGCGAGCGCACGCAACGGAAGTGGAAGGGTCAGGACTCAGGAAGCCACCCGCAGAGACCAGACACAGAGATGTCGTTACAGTCTCACTCCCAACGAGAGACCAGTGCACGGGGGGGGGGGGGGTGCAGCAGAACTAAGGGAAGCCACCCGCACAGGCAGCTGGCATTGCAAGCTGCAAGCTGGCCGACTGGCCGGGGGAACAAAGTCCCGCCTCTGGGCTCTTGTGATGCAGGTTTTGAGCCCAGGAGCTCTCGCGAGAGGCTAGATCAGGGGTAGGGAACCTGCGGCTCTCCAATTGGCCATGCTGACAGAGGTTGATGGGAATTGTAGTTCCTGAACATCTGGAGAGCCACAGGTTCCCTACCCCTGGGCTGGATTTTCTTTCCTTGGCCAACTGGCTTGCATCTTGCAAGCGTGCAATGCTGGCTGCTTGTGTGTGTGGCCTCCCTTAGTTCTGTGTGTGCCTCCCCCCCTGCACACTGGCCTCTCATTGGGAGTGGGGCTGACGCCTTTGCAGCTCTGCCACCGCCACCACTGCTCGGTTGTCCAGGCCTGGTGGGAGGCACAGCTGGGGCATGAGGGGCATGCAGCTGAGGCACAGGAGCACCCACCTACCCCCACCAGACATGTAATGGTGGTTAACCCATGACCCCCCCCTTACCTATGTCCCTGCCAAGACTGCCACCGCACTGTAAAGGTAAGTGGGGCACAGAGGAGTGGGGGCACTGACTGGGCCCGGCGGAAGCTTTCTCCCCCCCCCTTTGCAACCCCAAAAGGCCAGTCAGGCCTACAGGAGCCTGGCAGAAGCCTTGCCTCCCTCAGGAGATGCCTCCAGCACTCCAACCTTGGCAGGTTTTTTAAGCCGAGAAAGGGACCCTTTCTTGGCTTAAAAGACAAACGCCAAGGCTGGAGCATCCCCCACTCTCTCAGACAGAGAGGGACGCTCCAGTCTCCTCTGCCCATGGATCACAGGATCCATGGGCAGAGCCAGCTCTCCCAACCCCCACCTCCACCCCTTTGAAATGATCTGGTGCAAAAAAATAAATGTTTGGTCATGGTGGGGGAGGGCAGTCACCTGCGCAGGTGTGTGCAAAACTCAGATTTTGCCCCAGGCTCCATTTTTCCTAGCAACGCCTCTGCCAGGAAGTACTCTTGTGCCCAGCAGTACTAATAGAAAACCCAATTTTCCTTGTTGCTCAGCTAGCATCAGTTGGCCATTTTGGGAGGGGGGCTGTTGCCATCACATCACAGATGACGTAGTGTGACTCTATAGGGTTTTCAAGACAAGATACATTCAGAGGTGATTTGCTGTTGCTTTCCTCCACATCACAACACTGGTATTCCTTGGTGGTCTCCCATCCAAATGTTTGCCAGGGTCGACCCTGCTTAGCTTCTGAGATCTTCCAGACCAGGCTTCCTAGCAGTTCCTTTTCAACTCAACCAATCTAGCCATATGGATTTGTGGTTGTGTATCTTCAATGCTTTCATGCATACTGTGTGGGGCTACCCTTGAAGATTAATCCTTTTGGGGAGACTGTGCCTGTGTGCCTGCTTCCTCATTGCTGGGGGCTCCCATATGGGATCTTGCGGGCGTGGGAGGCCACAAAGTTGCATGCTCAGATGGAGGCAGCCAATTGGCCAACACATCCAGGTGGTGAATACTTGCTCCCAGTTTCTTGCCATTCCACTGCCATTCCAAGCAGGCTGGGGGAGGGTGTTTTATTGGACAGCAGGATCTGTACCCCTGATGTGCCTCTGGTGTTTTTGACTATATCTAATAGACAGGTTTTGGCCAGTTTCATACCAAAATAAAATAGTGTGCATGTCTGGTCCATTCCTCACAGCTGAAATAAGATGTCTTGATGATGGAAAAACAAACAAAAAACAAAGCAAAGAGGCATCCTGGGAAGGCACTCCCCACAGCCTTTCCCCCAAGGTGTCCTTAGAACATCTTATTTCTGCTCAAAACATCTGTTTTTTTAAAATGCTTCAAAGTGCACCTTTTCCCCTTAAGCTACCTGTAAGAAGTCTCCTGCCTGGCTGTGCAGAATACAGAGCACAGGAGTCATCTTGTGTTTTCCACCAGACCATTTTGCACTCTAGTCAGTTTCAACCCTCAGCTTGCACCTAACATTTTGTCTGCTGGTGAAGAGATTCTCCCTGCCTGTATTTGCTGAGCATTGCCCCAGGACATTTGCTCTGCAGGCTCTGATCCTGGGCACCTTTTCAGCTCAAAAAGTATACTGTCATACACAGGTGGTCTTGCCAATTCTGGTAGGTTGGGGAAACACTGTTTTACAGCAACAGTGTCTCAACCCTTCCTGTCAACATTTGGGGTGCCTAGTAGTACAGAACAAAAAAACACAAAGACCATTATCTGTACTCACTAGTGTATCCACAAGGATGGAAAATCTCATCTGATCTTGCTATTGCCTGCTGCTCCCTTTCTAAAGGGATTGAAGTTAAGATAATACCTGCCTTGGAAACCTTGCTTTCCACCTCCAGTCTTGCACTATCTGTCCAAATAAAAGACAAAGAACTTGCTGATGTGATAATCCAGGTGTTCCTGCCAGAACTACGCTAATCTCAATCTTCTTCCTCTGACTGATTTCTCTCTAAAGACCACCTGATTTATATTTTCATTGTTTTGCAGCCTTGAGTCAATCCCTGGCTTAGCCCATTAATGCTAAGCACCAAACATTAATTTCAAGTATTTCACCCATCAACTTGAGTATCGCCACTGTACACCTCACTTTCTGTTGATATTGGGCCTTCTTCTACCAGAGCGATACCCTTTTCAGCATAATGATCACAATATATTACTGATTTCATCCGCCATTTCCTGGACCATCTCTGTTCTAAAATGCTCCACTTGGGTCCTTGGGGACACAGAACCCAAGCAGAGCATTCTAGAACAGAGATGGTCCAGGAAATGGTGGATGAATTAACTAATCTCCTGTCATCTTTATTCTTTATTGTTCAGGCCTGTTCATCGGATCGTTCTGCTCCAAGATCTGATACAATATTGCTCTGGAAATGCCCCAGTTCTCTCCATCTACTCCACACCTATCCACTCAATACTTTCTATATCCTAGCACTATGTGTGTGCTTGGCTAATTTGATTATTGTATGATTGTGTGTTTATTATTTTTCCTTTAATAAAATTGTTAAACTTCATTTGCTATCCTGTTCATTTCTTGCTTAAATAACTCTTTGTAAAATTTGGCGACAATGATTCTGAGTTTGTCCAACCCTTCACTAAGCCAAAGGTCTGCTCTTGCTAATTCCCCAACTCTAAAAGGGACAGACCCTCCCACCACTTTGGTTAATGTAAGGGTGGTGTGGTTCCATTCTCTATTCCTAAAATAGGAATTTGCTCTTTTTTCAAAGCAAATTAATTAACCCAAGAAATAATGCAGCACACTGGCTGGCTGGTAGTGAAAATGTCAACAATTACAGTCAAATGAATAATCTATTAAGGTCTCAAAATTCAAATGTATCTTATTGACATAAGTTCTTAAACTGTTGGTACAATTTTACATAGTAATGAACTGAAATGCATCACAAATCCTAAACATAAAGAGGTATATAAAGAGGGGGGGGGAGGAAGACATTGACGCTTGAATTTCGCAGCAGTGGAGCAGCACTCAAACTATTTGGCAAGATATTGCTGGCACCGCACTCTGTTATGGACTTTTGTGGTTTGCTTTCAGCTGTTTTAGATACACAGCACTGAATAAGGAATCTAGCTTGTCATGAACTATACCTCTTTATGTTTAGGATTTGTGACGCATTTCAGTACATTACTATGTAAAATTGTACCAACAGTTTAAGAACTTATGTCAATAAGATACATTTGAGTTTTGAAACTTTAGTAGATTATTCATTTGACTATAATTGTTGATGTTTCCACTACCAGCCAGCCGGTGTGCTGTGCTATTTCTTGGGTTAATTAGTTTCACGCTGCACACCTGTTTGTGTTCATCTTTTTTCAAAGCAACCATACTGTCAGGCCTCTTTTATCCGAGACTGCTCCTCAGCACGACCCGGCGGGAACTCGGGCTGTTTGTGTGCTACAGTTTCACCCCTCGTATCAGCAGTGCAGAGTCCGATCCGTGACTGTTTTGGATGTTACCCGCTAACCTGGTCTGAGCCTGGGCAGGACATCCTGTCAGACTGGGATCACGGTACACTACGGGAGCAACATGCGGCCCGTCTGCTGGTGGATTGTGAGTTGCCTGACCCTGGTAGGAGTTATGGTGCGGGCAATGACTCTCACCTTTCGAGCCTAGGGGCTGCTGCTCCAAGATGGCTCATGGATTACAATGGCTCTCGGCCCTCAGGCCTAGGGGTTCCTGCCCCACAACATTCCACGGATACTGGCGACTGGCCTGGAGGTGCGCGCCCAAAAACCACCATTTCCCATGAAGCCGTGGTGGAAGGACCAGTAGCCGAGCCTAGAGCCAAATCACATCTCGGGTCAAGTGAAGCCATCGTCGGATTCTGATAATTTTGAGGGGTCCACAGACCAGAAGTGTAAAGAATTGGAATTGGAAATACAGCTTCAAGTCAAGCAGGATCGCATGAAGCAAATGCAGGTATCCGTGGTTGAGGCTGAAACCAAATTAAATGAGTATTTCTTTATGATCCTTTGAACCAGCGCCGACTCCCGCCACCTCAGCAAGTGCCTCAACCGCCTCAGCAACCTGCTCCAGCCGGCTACCCCCCTCTTGGAACTCCTGGTCCTCAAATGCCCCTTGTTAATGTGATTCAACTACCAGCACAGACCCCTGCACTACCTCCTGTGCAGGTTCAGGCTCCTGTACTTCCTCCGGTGCAGGCTGCTGTATTACCTCCCATCAGGGCTTGACCTAAGCTCTCAGTTCATTTTGACAGAACCCCTATGAAGCTTCCATTTTTTCTCATTCAAGCGGATATGCATATGCATGACTATCACCAGCACTATCACAATGAAATGGAGCATGTTTGTGATGTTGGGGCTGCACTGGAAGGGGACACAGCCGAGTGGTATGTGGAACTGTTCTACTGTACAGCGACGGAGCTTAACACCCTGTCTGGTTTTATCACGACCCTCTGCCAGTGCTTTGAGAACCCACATATGGGTGAACAGACTAAGTGGGACCTAGTTCAACTGCAACAAGGCTCTAAATTGTTTGTAGAGTACTCCAGCCGATTTTGAGCGCTGGCCAGCAAGGTGCCCGATTGGCCTGATCAGATGATGGTCCTGCATTCACAGAAGCCTTAAACCCAGAGTTGCGCAAATGGGTTTTTATGGGTGGCGAGCCCGCCTGTTTGACTGACTGGATTGCATTGGCAGGGGATGCTGATGCTTGGCTTGGCCATCAGAAAGTCTTTGACCCCTGGACTTTCGGTCCACGTCATTCAGTGCCACCTCCATCGGCCCCTCGCAAACCTCCGGTCCCTGCACCTTCGGTCTCTGGTGAACCCCTGTCGGCTTGCAGACATCGTTTGGAGTTGTGTTTGTATTGCAGAGAGTCTGGTCATCTTGCCGTAGTCTGCCCAGCCAAACCGCCACCTGTCAAACACCCTACCAAGACCCCCCAGATGAAAAAATCATCCACAGCCAAGCCGCCAGGGCCAAAGAAGGGTGGTACAAAGATGGCTATCCTACCGGATCCTGCCTTGGAGGATTCTGAGGGTGAGGGTTCCAGTATAGGCCTCATTGCTGTTCCTGCATCCCCACCTGTGGTGCAGCCATCTGGAGAACAGGTGAGTGTATGGGGAAAGCTGTTAGAATTGTCTCTGAGTTTGACGAACCCCCCGAAAAACACCAGGATGTTTGTCCAGGCTTTGATTGACTCAGGGAGTTCTTATTGCCTCATGCACCTACAGTAGTAGGAGGTCTGGGACTAGAAATGGTTCTGCTGAGCCAACCCATCTATTTCTGTCAGATGGAAGGGAGCCTGCTTGGGGGCAAAGCTGCACTGTATAAAACTGAAAAGGTACTTCTCCAGTGTGCCCAGCATTGGGAATGTTGCAGTTTCATTGTGGTTCCCATATCCAAGCATTCCACAGTTCTGGGTATGTCATGGCTACAGATCACGATCCCACCATTAAATGGGTCGACCGCATTAACTGCTTCACTTCACCTCCCTGTGGCGATCATGTTCAAAGTGACTCACCATTACTACCCATGGAGGATGCCCATCCTCAGGTGCAGAGTGCAGAAGGCTCTGCTATTCCTGCTCCATGTCATGAGCTACATCATGTCTTTGAGGAAACTGAATGTGACTATAGGGACTTGAATGCTGTCTCCACTTCCAAAAAGTACCAACCCTCTCATCAAGGATTTGCTGGCCTCCTTGGGCAAGGGCAAAATATTTACCCAACTTCTGCACAGCACCAGATTTGTTAAAATCACATCCAAATATATCAATTTACATTCTCTTTTCCAATCTGGGGCTGGCAGATCTGATTAGGTTATCCAATCCAATCCAAAAACCTTTATTAGGCATAAACCAGAAATACCATGCATTCCAAGGATTAGGTTATCTTTATTGCTGAATATCTCTGACCCTGGTTTTTGTGAAGAGGTCGGTAATTTTATTATGGAGATAGCTGAGAGTATTTAATAGTATGTATCTGGTATGACCCTTTTGGGGCCTTTTTGTTTTTATGTATCTGATGTATCCATTTTGCTTTCTGATTATGCCAGTAAAGGCTAATGTATGTAAAATATTTACAAAACTGGATCTTCATGAGGCTTATTACCAAGTGCACATTGCCGAGGGCTTTGAACATTTAATAGCTTTTAACACCTGTTATGGCCAGTATGAGTACCAAGTGATGCCCTTCGGTTTATCCAGGGCTCTCGGTGTTTTTATGAGCTTAATTACTGGCATTTTGCAGGACTTATTGTTTAAAGGAGTGGTGGTGTACTTGGATGATGTTTTACTTTACTCTGAGAATGAGGATGATCATGTATGTTTGGTCCTCCAAGTTCTGCAACGGCTATTGGACAATTCCCTTTATGTTAAACTGTCCAAATGTGCTTTCCATCACCATAAACTGGACTTTTTGGGCTATTGAGTTTCTGAGGCGGGACTTGAAATGGACCCAAGCAAGGTGGCTGCTGTGGTGGACTGGCCTCCACCATCCACCCACAAGCAGTTCCAATCCTTTTTGGGCTTTGCAAACTTTTATCGTGACTATCTCAATTTTTGCAAACTCTTATCGTGACTTTATCCCAATTTTTGCCTCGTTGGCCCTCCTTCGCACTGATCTGCTCAAATCTAAAGGGAAGGGCTCGGAGGCTTCCCACCTGGGTGCTCCTTTATTGTGGTCAGCTGCTTGCCAAACAGCCTTTGATTCGCTAAAATGATCATTCACAACCAAACCCATACTATGGCATGCTGACCTTACTCACCCCTTCATCATCCATGTGGATGCTTCCGAAAAAGCTTTAGGGGCTGCCCTGTTACAATGGGACGAGTACGGCCATCTGTACCCTTGTGCTTACTTATCCAAAAATCTCTCTTGGTCAGAGCTGAATTGGACTGTAGATGACAAGGAAACTGGTGCCATCAATCAGGCTTTAGCTACATAGCAGCACTGGTTCAAAGGGGCAACCCACCCTTCTGAGGTCTGGACTGATCACAAAAATCTCTCAGCTCTCAGTACTCCTGGCAAATTGTCGGCAGAGCAGTGGCGCTGGGCTGATTTCTTTTACTGCCTTCATTTCACTGTCCATTTTTCCCCGGGCTCTTCCAACAAGCTCAGGAAACCCTCTCCTGCCTCCCTGATGGGGCAGGGGAAGGCGTGGAATTATGTTCCAAACTTAATACTGTTGTCATGCCCACCCAGCTTGGATTAGCAGTCACTCGAGCATGGACATGCCTACAGCATGAACACACACCCCCCCACGCTCCCCATGCCTCCTTCCCCTCTGCTCTCCTCCTTTTTAGAGGCAGGTAAGCATCCTGGGTCCCTGGAGGAGGGGGGCCCACCTATGATGCTTCGCGATGGGTTGTGGAGGAAGGGAGATTGTTTGTCCCGCCTTAGTTGCACAAGCTCATCGTCCAGCAGAGGTATGATTCTAAATCGGCTGGACATTTTTGAAAATGATACACCTTCTCTGAAGGCAGTTTTGGTGGCGTACTATGCAGAAGGATGTTGATGCTTATGTACGGCGTTGTCCTGTGTGTGCTACAGCCAAATCCGCCCCGGGGAAGCCCCATGGCCTTTTACAACCCATTCCAGTACCTGATGGCCCCTGGAGAGTCATCTCTATGGATTTTATTACAGATTTCACTGAAAGCCATGGGAAAACCGAGATTTGGATGGTGGTGGACCTGTTGTCCAAACAGGCTCACTTTATCCCTTGCACTTCCATCCCACTGCCCACCAGCTGGCTAAGTTATTCATTCAACATGTTTTTAGATTGCATTCTGCTCCTGAGAAAATAATCTCAGATTGTGGCCCACAGTTTGTGTCTAAGTTTTGGAAATCGTTCTTGAGTCTACTGGGCATGGACCAAGGTCTGACGTCACCTTACCATGCCCAATCAGATGGCCAATCAGAACATTCTAACCAGACTCTAGAACAATACCTCAGGTGCTATTGTAACTACCACCAAGATAACTGGGTGGATCTTTTGCCCTATGCTGAATACACATACAATAATACAGTGCATAGCAGCATGGGGAAAACTCCATTTGAGGTGACTACTGGACGATCCGGAGGACCCCTTCCCTTCCTAGGCCAACCACCTATAGATCCCCCTGATCTCCAGAAGTGGATCCAACACATTGTAGATAGCTGGGACCCAATATTACGCACCTTACGAAAGGCTTATGACACTCAGAAAAAACAGGCCGATAAACGTCGGCAGCCCATGTCATTGCATGTGGGAGAATGTGTTTACTTGTCTACCAAGAACTTGAGAGATATTCATAAGTACATCAAATTGGGGCACAAGTATATTGGTCATTTTCGAATTGTGAAAGTTATTAACAATGTCACTGCCCAATTTTTTTTTTTTGCATTAAGCAAAATACACCCTGTTTTTCATTGCAGTTTGCTAAAAAAAAGCTCGCATTTCCTATGCTTGGCATCCCCTGCTTTCTTGTCCAGCTCCTCAGATGATTAATGGAGTCAAACACTATGATGTGGAGGAGATACTTGACTCCTGCCTTCATTGCAAACACCTGTAGTATCTTATTTCGTGGGTGGGGTTTCCTCTGGGACATGATGAGTGGATGTATGCTTCAGACATCCGTGCTCCCAGACTTGTCAAAGCCTTCATAATGCATTTCCAGACAAATTGAGGGGGGGGGGGGTTTAGAGGGAGCGGAATGTCAGGCCTGATTTCGGTAGGGATTCGGAGTTTCTGATCATGAATTCTTGTGCTTGCTAGCTCGCAGCCTGCCAACAACCAGGTGTGTTATCTAGCTGTTCCCTGGCGCTGGCCTCTTGAAGGCCACATTCTCATAACTGCTTCTTTGCTTCTTTGCCTGGATGGGAGGAGAAAGGGGAAAAATGCTTATATGGGTCAGAGCTAATTCGTCAGAGCTGTCTTGCAACTGTTCTTGACCTGTCTTCTGCCTGCAATAAAGAAACCTCTGTGCTCCTACAAGTGTCTTCATTGTCTGGTCAAGGGGGTTGACACATACACTGGGTTGACATTTTCTTCAAGCTATCTATTACCACCCCACTGTTTCTTCCTTGGTCTGTTGCTGCCAGCTCAGATTACTTCAGTGTATATGTGAAATGTGAGACTCTGTGCCCCAATGTGCATCACTTTACATTTACATTGAGCCTTATTTGTCACTTTAATGCCCATTCCCCCAGCTTTTAGTTAAACATGAAATAAAGTATTGACTTTGAAGTACCTTCAATATTTCTGAACTTGACAACTTGTTCCTGCAAGAAGATTATTAGAAATAAAACACATGCTGGTTTTTAGGAATTATGGGAAATTTATTAAGGGGGCATGCCATTTTGCCTTTCAGAACCTCCCACTAAGTAAGTCCCCAGATCTTCTTCTGTTGGTTTTGTGTTCCTAATTTCTGGAGCTCTAGCACCCTGCTGGCAATTGAATTTGCTACTACAACAGGGGATTTCTTTGTGACACATTTAATTGCTAGAGGTACTACTATCTCCTGCTGTGCAATGCTGTCATATGAAATTGTTAAGTTTTTCATGTTTTTACCAGCTTTTTGAAGCAGAAGTCTCTTTTTAAAAACTTATCTTTCAAATCCCAATTTTGAACTTCAGAGCTATCAATAGAGCCACACTGTTGCTTTAAAAATCACAGAATTTTATTAAAATGTGGGTGGGGGGAGCACAAATTTCTTGTATACCTCACTCAGCATCTTATGTAATTTTCAACATGACTTCATTAGGAAGGGTCAAGAAAACAACTCCGTATTTTTGCTCCTTCAATATTTGTAGATAGCCACATGCAAGAAAAATGTCTTGTCAGATAAGCCTAAAGCTTATTCAAAAGATCACAATCTTTACTGCTGTAGTATATGTTAAATGACAAGCATGTGCAATGGTTGTTAGAAGCAAAAAAGTAATACTAAGCTAATGTGATAAAGGAAAGTGAATGTCTTTCATGTTGGATTTCAAGAAATGGAATCACTCAGAGCAGTGGTTCTCAGCCTGGGGTTTGCCTACAACATCATTTGGGGGCATGTGAAAAAAATACACAATGGGTTGGCTAATAAGGGGTCACAACTGGGAAATGTTTGCCAGGGAGTCTGCAAGTGAAAAAAAGGGAGCAACTGACATTGGAGGTTAGAGTAGGGTTAAAGGTTATGTTTTTATTGTGTTGACAACCAGGGTTACCCCCATATTGTCCTAGCTTAATTTTTTTTTGAAACTGTGAAGGGTAGCAATAATTAAAAAACATGGTTGTCAACAGTGCCGTCCTAAATTACATCCTTTTCCAGATAATTTACATCAAGAGTTGGTTTTTATACCTTGCTTTTCTCTACTGTAAGGAGTCTCAAGGCAGCTTACAACTGCCTTCCCTACTCCCCCCAACAACGAATATCTTGTGAAGTAGGTAGGCCGAGAGAGTTCTGAGAGAGCTGTGACTGGCCTAAGATAGCCCAGTATTAGGTCTCGGAACCTTAAGCCAATAAACAGACTCTGAAGTATCAATCAGCAGCGTTTATTGATGAGGTATTGAAGCACCATTCTTGGCAAATGCCAGTTCTGGTGAAGCTGGCATTCCCAATCCTCTTTATTCCCTGCTGAAAGCCCCCCCCCTCCCATTTTCCCATGAATTCATGAAAAACAGTCTTTGGAGCTGATATGGCCCCGGGGTCGGCAGCAGATAGTGGAAGAGCCACCTGGGTTTCTGCCCCTATGAAATAACGAATGTAATTTGTTTATCATGGGACAGAGCTGCCAAAGGAAGCCTAGTTTTCTACAAAGCGTGTGAAGCTATAAAGTAAAGATCAAGGAAAGAATGCACAGATGGCAGTGGTTACATAGAGCAAGCTGGTTACAGATATCATTTGAACAGCTTTGGTTAGTTGTCTTAAGCAGTTACATTGAATTGGGAACGCATCGCAATCACATAGATAACATCCCTCTGACACCCAGCAGGCTTCATGTGGAGGAGCTAGGAATCATACCTGATTGTCTAGATTGGAGTCCACCACTCTTAACCTCTATACCACATAACTTGAAAGGTGTAACTCTACTTAGGATGCTACTGGGAGCAGCAGTGGTGTAGGAGGTTAAGAGCTTGTGTATCTAATCTGGAGGAACCGGGTTTGATTCCCAGCTCTGCCGCCTGAGCTGTGGAGGCTTATCTGGGGAATTCAGATGAGCCTGTACACTCCCACACACGCCAGCTGGGTGACCTTGGGCTAGTCACAGCTTCTCGGAGCTCTCTCAGCCCCACCTACCTCACAGGGTGTTCGTTGTGAGGGGGGAAGGGCAAGGAGTTTGTAAGCCCCTTTGAGCCTCCTGCAGGAGAGAAAGGGGGGATATAAATCCAAACTCTTCTTCTTCTATTGCAAAATACAAAACCCAGAGGGCTAAAAAAGTAGTCTGGCATCTAAATTTTAGGCTGGCTCCTAGAGCTAAGGACATCTTGTCAAGGTTTGTATTAAACATGCTCCTGAAAAAAACAACAGCTATGCCAAACATATATCTGAATATACATTTATGACAATTGTTAAATATTAGTTATAGAAGTTGCACCTTTGAAGTGAATGTGTATTTCATCTCCAGAACAGAAAACTTTCTTTGTTCCTCATCTTTGGAACTCAGTAACAAAAGAGATTTGGGTTACGTATAAAGAAATATCTCCTATATAATTAAATAGTAGTCACTGGTAGATTGAAATGCATCATCTCTAGCTAGGGAAAGCTCAAAATATCCTGTAGGCTCACTCACTCATAAGAAATTATTATGTCTTCGAATATACATACTTGTAACTATAAATTACTTGGCATAATGATACTCCTACGGACTGTATTAATAAATAGACACATACTAAGAAAATGGCACAAGAGCATTGCTTATGTGATTCTATGATTTATGAGTCAAATAGAAGCAAGGGAAAACAACCATGTTTCTGACTTTTCTATGTACTGTGAGGAACAGGTTCACGCAGTTGTTGTCACTTTACTAGTCCAACTAGTAAAACTGTTTTTGGTCAAGTAACCAATATTTGGGAAAGTCACGCAACAAAAAATCAGTCATGAAAACAGAGCCTGGCCCTTTCTGCACAAGCCAAATAAAACATTTTGAGGCAGGAAATAGAAATGTTTTCTTCATGGAGTTCCATGTGTTTTTTAGCCCAAAATGATTTATTTCCTCTCTGGAAATGTTTTATTTGCATATTGTTCCCTAGGCCCCTTCCACACATGCAGAATAATCCACTTTCGATGCACTTTGCAGCTGGATTTCACTGTCCACAATAGCAAAATCCATTTTCAAACAATTGTGAATGTTTACTGAAAGTGCATTATTCTACATGTGCGGAAGGGGCCCTACTGATTCTTTTTAAAAAATGTTTTGAAAACGTTTTCACTTGCTTTGTATTCTCTTTAAAACATTTCTCACACCTCCCCAGACTTCCTCATCAACGTTGTTTTCTGAGTTTGTGCTGGTCGTCTCAGGCTGTATTTTGTACATTTGCTTGTATTTTGATTTTGCAGATTTGCTTGTATTGTGTGTTTGTTCTGTACACTTTTATGCATATGTTATGCCTACAACATTCATAATTTATATGCTAGGATCTAGCTAGGATTTTAGCGTAGTTATGCTCACTCTAGATCTTGTGTCTAGCTGCTGCTTTTCACCCTATATATATTAGTGTTCACAAATTGGCTACACAGGATTTTTTAAACATGGAAATGCAACTTTTTTGTTCATTTGTTTCACGATTTGGTAGAACTTTGTTTATTGCTTTGTGATCCTGTCTCTTCAACACTACACTGAGATACTACACTTAGGCAGAAAAAATGAAATCTACAGATATAGGAGGGGTGACATCTGGCTTGACATCAGGAAATGTGAAAGAGATCTGGGAGTAGGCCACAAACTGAATGAGATTCTTGGCTGCATCAATACCAGTATAGTGTCTACATCAGGGGTAGGGAACCTGCGGCTCTCCAGATGTTCAGGAACTACAATTCCCATCAGCCCCTACCAGCATGGCCAATTGGCCATGCTGACAGAGGCTGATGGGAATTGTAGTTCCTGAACATCTGGAGAGCCGCAGGTTCCCTACCCCTGGTCTAGATCAAAGGATGTAATAGTACCACTCTATTCTGCATTGGTCAGACCTTTCCTGGAATATTGTGTCGAGTTCTGGGCATCCCATTCAAGAAAGATATTGACAAGCAGGAACAGGTTCAGAGGAGGGCAGCCAAAATGGTCAAAGGTCTGGATTCCATGCTCTATGAGGAGTGGCTTGGGGAGCTAGGTATGTTTGGAGAAGACATGATAGCCACATTTAAATATTGGAAGGGATGTCATGTTGAAGAGGGAGAAAGCTTGTTTTCTGCAGCCCTGAATAGGACAAGGAGCAGAGGTGGGATCCTGCTGGTTCGCAACGGTTCTGTGGAACCATTTGTTAAATTTTCCTCAGTTTGGAGAACTGGCTGTTAATGATTAAACCCCCCTCTCTGCCCCCACCATGTGTACTTTTGCAGACATCCAATAACTTCTCATAGTACTCTTATGAAGACTCAATTACTGGCATCTGCTTCTGCTGCAGCGGCTTCAGTTTTCCAAGCGGTAATTACATGGCACCTAAATTACATTGCAGGTTTTGTTTCTTACTAGTAAGTGACACAATAATTATTGATCGAGCTATTGTCTTTGCTGTGCAGAATTGCAGTTAAAAATACCTATCATAGAAATGCAAGGGAAGGAATGTAATTTAGCTTTCTGCATCTCACCGTCAAGCCCACGTGGTCTGGAATTTCCTGCTATTAGGCAATGGCTGCAGAATTAGTTGATTTTTTTTATTTTTCCAACAGAAAAGGTAAAATGGTTCCCTGTATGTGTACCTCTTGTAATTTTATTTATATACATTGAGAAATGTCACAAGAAATTCCTTGAATCAACTAACCAGCTGATTTTCTTAGCTTTCTCCAACATATTCCATCCTTTTTATTCAGATACTATTAAAATATTGCTAGATACCACCATTTTCCTTCCCCACTGATAAAGGCTATGTATTTTATTGACCATCTAAATTGCATCAGCCCTAACTGGAAGATTCAAGGAAGAATGGAACAGTGTAAAAAAATGGAAAGAAATAAATACATGCAGATTTTTTTTTTAAAAAAAATCAAATATTGCATTGTAACCCACTGAAGCCCCTCCCCTCCCCTCCCCAAGCCCCACCCCCAGACTCCACCCCCAAAATCTCCAGTTATTTCCCAACCCAGAGTTGGCAAATCTACTCCTTCGCCATGCCTGGACCAAGATCTAGCTGGGAATTCCCTGCCCAGAAAGGAATATTTGTATTGAACTTTATGATGTTTATTGGGTTCTGTTTTGGAAACCAATTTTGTTTGAAAGAGAGGATAAGGACATAATAACAAAATAAACTATAAATTGCTCTTTTTTGCATATGGGCTGTCAAGGGGATGTTAATCTGGGTGATTAAGATGCATTCCTAATTCTACATAACTGATTGAAATTACAAACCAATGCTGCTCTGAGATATATGTAAACACTATATGTAACTACTGCCATCTGTGCATTGTTATATGTATACCATTGCCATCTGTGCATTATTTCCTTGATATTTACTTTATGGCTTCACACACTTTGAAGAAAACAAGGCTTCCCCTGGTATTTCTGTCCCATGAGAAAAGAATTGCATCCATTATTTCATGGGGCAGGTGGCTCTCTCTTGCTATGTGCCACTGACCTTGGCGTGCCTTAGCTTCAAAGACTGTTTTTCACAAACTCTTGGGAAAACAGGAGGGCGTCTTTCAGTGGAGAATAAAGGGGACTGTGAAGGCCAGTGATATCAGAACTGGCTTTGCCTAGTAGGGTGCTTCGATGCCTCATCAATAAATGCTACTGATCAATACTTCAGAGTCTGTTTATTGGCTGAAGGAACCAAGATCTAACACAGACTCTGCTAAGGATGCCAGTCTCCATCTGTAACCTGGGGATCTTCTGGAATTACAGCTCCTCTTCAGATCACAGAGATCACTTTCCATGGGGAAAATGGTTACTTTGGAGGGTGGAATCTATAGCACTGCACCCGACTGATGTCCCTATCCTCCCCAGGCTCCATCCCCAAATCTCGAGGAGTTTTCCAACATGTATCTGGCAACTGTACCCGGCCCCCATCCACCTCTGATGGTCAGAGGGACCTAGCAGCCCTAGTTCTGGAGTACTTGTTTTAAATGTAGTGTTTTGCAATGGATTACTCATTTGCTGCCTTTAAAATAGAATTTCTATGTGTGTGTTTTTAAAAACACCTACAACAGTTCTTTTTCTGCCAAAACCTTTGCCTGGTTCTACGTATTTCCCCAAAAGGCATGCAATCAAACAGGGCAGGATTAGCCACTTGGCTAAGTGTGCCACAACGCAGGCCTGTGATCTATTAAACAGCCCTTTAGCCACTCATGATAGCCTTCCAGAAGCTCAACAAACGTCCTGGTCTTGCTATCTGAGCAGAACCGCAAGAAACAGAGGTGGTCAAGTCCTCGGAAGACTACAAAAATGGTTGATGAACGTTGTTCAGATTTCTTTTTTTAAAAAAATATTTTTAATTGATATTTCGGAATTATTACAGGTTTATATTGTATATCGTATATTTCATCCTCCATATCCTTCCCCCCTTTTCCCCCTCCCCCCTTTCTTGACATGATGTTTCGAAAATTTCTAATTGTATTTGCTCCCATATATATTCCAACCATTTCTGCATTGTCCATATTTTTTGTCTTTCACCCCCAATGCTATTACTGCATGGGCTGCCCTGATCATGAATTTGAAAAGCTTTCTCTTTCTTTGTTCTATTATTATATAATCCGATATGCCAATGAATAATAAATCTATATTTATCTTTATTTTTACCTTTACATATTTTCCTATATATATTATAACATTTTCCCACATATTTTTTTCACTTCTGTACATTCTAACCACATATGGGTAAATACTGCATTTTTATCCCCACAATGCCAACATTTCGGACTGAGTCCACTTATCATATATGCCAACTGTTTCGGTGTTCTATACCATTTTAATATTAGTTTCTTCTCCAGTTCTGCATATTTCTCTATTTTTATCTTATTTATATTATCTATGGTCCGCTTAATAAGATCTATGTCTTTCTCTCCATCTTGTTGCCGTTGTTCAGATTTCTATGCCATAAGGAGTGTAACTGTGTGATGGGGGTTAAGGGGGGCAGAAGCTGAAGTGGAAGTGGCAGAAGGGTTGTGCCAGTGTCACCAGAACAGTGCAAAGTGGTATGGGCATTGGCATTGGGCCACTTTCCTCAGAGGTAAGACACTATTAGGTTCTATGACCCAGGAGCCCAAAATCCGGTCCCAGCAATGAGGAGGGTGTTCCAGGGCGTCCTTGTAACAGCACCCACTCCTTGAGGGAAGACAGCAGCCCCAAAAGGGGAGTGAAGCCTGTTACTGGGAGTGGATATTCTGGATATCTGACTTTGTTGGTCTAAGCTAAGGGACTCCCCTCAACTCTCTCTCACACACACAGGCCTCTTAAACAGGGTACACTAAACTATAGTTATAAAGCTGCCACCAGAAACTGAACCAAATGGAACATATAGAGAGGTTCTTGAAAGCTTAAACACAAACTGGATTTTTATTTAACAAACTTCTCTTCTCAGGATGACGGTTTACTTTAGGTGGGTACTTCTTAATGGTTACAGAGCTAGCAGTTTGTTTGGCTGTTTCAGTTACAAGCCCTCTTGTTTCCCACCCACCAGACCTCTCGCCTCTTGTGGAAACAAGGCTGTCTCCCCTCAGCCTGAGATCTTCGAGGATACAGGCCCCCTTTGCCTTTTCCCCCTTTGTCTCTGGCTCTCTTTGCCCTCAGACACTATCTCGTTCGACTGACTCTGAGGAAATCACAGGGATCTCTTTCAGTCACACCGACTCTCAGTCTGCTTTCCAGACTCCCAATTCCCCAACTCCCTTCTGACAGGCTCCTTCCTGCTTTTATAGCAGACAGCGCACCCTAACTGTGGCTACCAGCTATAGCATTGCAGCCCAGCCAATCAGGTTGCACTCAGGTTATCTCTGGGGTGCTCTTGTCCTGGCTAACTGCACCTTTGCTAATTAACCTTTTAATAGCCTAATCCATCACAGTCCTCAAAGGACTTTTAGCCCAGGAATGCCCTGCTTCAGTAGAGCAGACTTCTGCTACCCAAAAAGATGGTGTTGAGTATTTTTTGCCTATGGGCTTCCCTGTGGGACAAAGGAGTTTCTCCTTCCCCCAGCGCCTGCACCACCAATTGTCTTTTTGGAGGCAATGCAGTGGCATGTTGCTGGCCACCACTCTACCACCCCACCAGTGGTGGGATCCAAAAATTTTAGTAATAGGTTCCCATGGTGGTGGGATTCAAACTTTGGTGTAGCACCAATGGGGCTGGGCAGGGCATGACGTGGGCGTGGCTGGGCATTCCAGGGGCGGGGCATTCCTGGGCGGGGCTGTGGCAAGGATGCAGCTGCTGCGCCGGTCCTTGGGCGGGAAACAAATGCACGCACACGCAGGCTGCCACACACACCGGTGTACCTCCTGCTAGACTGCTTCAAGTTCTGCGCGCTACTGCTGAGAGGAGGGGCGTAACTAAGGCAAAAATCACGTGGCAAAATCACCAATTAGTAACTCCCCCTCGGCACACACAAATAATTAGTAACCTACTCTCAGGAACCTGTGAGAACCTGCTGGATCCCACCTCTGCACCCCACCCCCCTTAAGCTGGGCTGCTTGTCACCTGTAGAACAAGGCCACTAGCAAATTGGAATTCTTGTTATAGAGAGGAACAGAGCTATCACTTCCCTTTGCCTTGCCCCCTTTAAGATCTGAGTGGATGAAGTGCATACATGTTAATGTTACCCACTGTGCTCACAGCCTACAGAAAAGTGACCTCCCTGTAACTGTGTGTGTGAATAAGAGAGGAAGCCTATCTGATAAAACTTGCACTTAAAGTGTGAAATGTACCACAAAGGTTCTTGGCATCTCCAGTGCCCTACTTTTGAGTATAGAACTAAAAATAAGCACTTTCCTGGAATCATAGCCATGACCTCTGTAATACACAAGGTGAGGGGGAGGGAGAAAGAAGGAGAAATGGGGGGAAAGTCTATTAGAACTGCTACACAAACAGATGGTTTCCGTCTTAGTACGATGGCTTTCACTTCCAGGGATTATTTTACAAGAAGAGAAAAAAGAAGGGGGAAGCAGTTTTAAAAAGAGGATATCATGAAGTAAATAATATAGTTTCTAAAGAAGGAAAAAAGTATAGTCCCTGGATGCACAAGAATGAACGTATATTCTCCATTTCATTTCTTTTTATACTGATTCACATTTTTTGGCAATAGTTTTGGTTCTCTGCTTTTTCCTGTGGGCTTAGTAGATTTCTTTGCATTGTGCATGCATGATCTACTGTTTTCCTACATAATTTTAATGGCATGTTATTAAATATAATGCTGATTTATCAGTGCATATGTTGAAGAAATATACCTTTTATGGAGAAAGTCAATACAAAAAAGCGTGTATGAAAATATAGTTCGATGCAATCACAGGGAGAAGCACAGTCAAAATGATGCCTAGTTCAAATCCAAATTAGAATCCTGTTCAGTCAGCTCTGGGGCAAAACTACACTCTTGCTGAGCACAGAGAATCTTGAAAAATAACTTGAGTTGCCACCAAATTTTACTTCAAGTGGAATTTTAGAGCTGAATTTGGAGATTTCTGCTTGCGTGAAACATTCAGAAGTATTAAATGATGAAAGAAAAAGCCACCCAAACACATACTGACAATGTGATCCTAAATAGAGTTACACACATCCAATCCCATTGGACTTCAATGAACTTGAATGTGTGGGGCCAGGACCGCGTTTCTGGTCCTACACAGCTGAATTAGTTTAAGAAAAACTTAAAGTTAGAAAACACCCAAGAAGCAGTTTTGAAACAGAAGATAAATTTACTGGACAGCATAAATATCTGACCAGGGTGTCCCCTTAAGGGTAAGAGGCACCCCTGCTTCATACAAAAGACCAATTTTTATAGACACAGAATTTAGAAAGTTACAGAAGGTGGACTCTCCCGAGGGAGAGGCACGACTTGGTGCTCTCGAATGAGAGACACGCCCTTCCGGGTGGCTCTCGAAAGAGAGACACACCCAGCATACGAAAGACCCCAGTCTTTATAGATACAGGAATACAGACGTCACACAATCATCATCATAAGAGTTACGTACATAATCCATACCTCTTTCACGTGCTACAAGCATGTACTTTCAAATCCCATTGGATAGAACTGTCTCCTGGTCACATGAAGACAGCCTCTTATTCTACGTGTATTCACATTCCTTCTGTTCATGCCCCTCTCTGCCCATATGCAAAGGGGCAGCAATAAAACTAGCTTCTGCCTTCAAGAATAACTTGTTCTTCTGTTTTTCTCCCAGAGAGAGATATGTCCTTAAGGCATGCAGCATTCCTTAGGATCATAAAACTTTCCTTCGATTCCCCAGTTTGAAATGTTAAAACATGATTTACAAATATTGATTCTAAAACAATAGAATTATAGCAAAATACTAATACATTGAATCTCTCATTGTCATTTCTGTGTTCATTTAACTATATAGAAAAACACTTTTTAATTTAACTAATCACATTCATGTAGCTATTCTAATCTCTGATCAAGTAGCTATTTCTAACAAAACAAAGTCATAAAATGCATATGTCTGCTGTCACGTTGGCCCTCTTAGTGACAAGATCTCAAAGATGTTATCTTTGTTTGCCTGCATAGTCACTAGCAAGCTGGTAACATTCCTTTTGACCTGCTGCAAACATGCAGGCTTCTAGTCACTTATACAGAAGCACCCATTTTGATTCTTCAATTCTTTGGTTCTAAACAGAATCCATGTTTCTTGCCTGCATAGTCACTAGCAAGCTGGTAACATTCCTTTTGACCTGCTGCAAACTTGCAGGCTTCTAGTCACTTATACAGAAGCACCCATTTTGATTCTTCAATTCTTTGGTTCTAAACAGAATCCATGTTTCTTGATTAAATACAAATTTATAGACATTCTGATCCGTCCCCACAAATGTAACTCTGATTATGACTGCTGTGTAAGATGCAACATTTCTTGAGCAGATTATTTCCATAGTGTAGCTTATCCAAGTGTAGCTTATCCAAGTAGATGTAAGGATGGCTTACAAGATGGCGCCCGGAGCAGACATAGCGGTCTGGTGCTCCGGTATTTTTGAAACCTTTTTAGGATTTTCGGCGATTAAGCAGAGTTTGAGGGGTTTCCCTACCCTCCACTATTTGGGAATTGTAGAAATATGTAGAAAATATGTAGAAATAATTAGGTATTTGACTACAGCAACTTGGATAGTTTGGCTGAAAAATTGGAAATTAATTGAGATACCTATTGAGAAACAAGCATTTTGAAAACAATTTGCTAATACATACACACACACACACACACACACACACACATACACACATATATAAGGAAGGGGGGACAGTGAAGAGTTGTACCTTTGTTTGTAATATCTTTAGAAATCCAATCAGAAAGAAGGAAGTTTAGCGAGTCTGTGCCCCACCCAATGGCCAACACATAATCCTATATATCCCTCAGAGATCATCCTATATATCCCTCAGAGATCCTATATATCCCTCAGAGATCATTATGTTCTTCTGGAAAAAGCCTTTTGGTGATCCCTGGCCACAGAAACACCCAGCTGTTCTTTACTAAGATGAGGGTCTCTTTGGCTCTGGCCCCAGCCAGATGAAACTCTCTGGGGGATATCTTAAAGAGAAGTGGCTTCTGATGTGTTTTCCAGACAGCAAAGGTGTCAGTGGGGAAAAGAGTCTGTTACCTGCCTCTGGTCAGTTTGCTCTCTGGTCAGTTTCACCCTTAGCTTGCAGCTGACATTTTGTGTGTTGGTGAAATAATTCTCCCTACCTCCACTTGCTGAACCCCTAACCCCAGGACATTTGCTACGCAGGCTCTGATCCTGGGTACCATTTCAGCCCCCAAAGTACATAGTTATATTCAGCTGGTCCTGCCAGTTCCTGCAATATATAGTTTTCCTTTTTAATTTTTTTTATTTTGGAGAAGCTATCTTTGAAGATACGCAGACACACATAAGAGAATCCTAGCAGCTCGAATCTTAGCAGCTCCCTTTGAAAAACATTGGGACTGCGGATGATAGGTCTGCTGCCCATTGAGAAGCATTGCCTTCTCAGGGTGCCTTTTTTTAGCATCCCTGTGACATCTTATTTAGGCTGTGTGAAATAGACCTCTGTGTAGTGAGATTTACACACTGCAAGGCTTGGTTCAGTTCTGCAGGGCCTGTAAAACGGATATTTCTTTTCCTCTCCGCTTCGTTTCCCTCTTCCCCTTCCTTTCTCTTCCCTTTTGTCTTTGTCTCTCTTGGGACCTGTGAGTTCTCACCTTCTGGTTGCCTCATTTTACCACCTGAACCAACCTCACCTAGTCCACTTAAACAAAATGGCTAAATAAGTCAGGGCACCATCCTGTAAATTCAGATTAGGAGACATGTTTTAAAAGTTTTTTTTAATTTTATATTGTATTTATTTATTGTTGGGAGCTGCCCTGGGACAGGAAAGATGTTTGGTGTAATTAAAATACAATAATCAACATGGCAAGTGTAACCCCTCTGTTCAGAATGGGTTGACCCAGAAAGGGGGTGGAGACTAAAAGCAGCAGAAGGCTGCAAAAACTGGTGAAGTTGGAGGAAGCAAGGCTACCAGGCTGGGACCTTGATTTAATTCTTTATAAGCCCTTAACACCTTGTTTAAGGTAACTGCAAAGATTGTTGGGAACTAGTGGGAAGGGAGTTGTTTATTTTTGCTATATTTGTAAATGTTAGAATTTATTGTTTCAGGGCTTGCTATGTATGTAGTTGATGGGAGTTCGTTTGGGGACCTTCATCATCTTGGATCCCGTTCACCAAGCCTCTGAAGTCTTCATAAGGCAACCACCAGCAGGAAGAATTGGACTTGGCATTTATCAGTAGATTGTCAAGATAAGGACTTGAAATGCAACCTAGAAGGACTGTAAATTGATAACGTTAAATGTTAATGTTAAAAGTGTTATTTGTTAAGGAAGTAAACCATTTTGTTTTAAAATTTAGTTCTTTGCAACTCCTTCCAAGTTCTGCCCCACAGAACCCACAGATAGAGGTTACACAAGCAGGGTTTAAATCCTGTTATAGCTTCAGTGGAGCCTCTTTTCCACTTAGAGGCAAAACATCTGGTAGTGAAGGAGTACTGCTTGTCACTCAAAAAAAAAAAAATCTGAAGCTACAGTACAAGCTGATCAAAACTACCAAAGTCATCAGTGGGAGTGAGAATAAGTAGATCCACCCCATAATAATGAAAGAAGTGGAGCAGGCCTGATGTGGTCAAAAGAAAGGATGGACAGCGTGCACTGTAAACAAACCTTGTGTGACTTGCAGAGCAATCTGCAAACAGAATGGCCGGGAGAAAACACGAAAACAGATTACCTTGTCGAGGGATTAGAAGAAGCCATCTTGACTGTCCCACTGATGAGAAAAATGCAGTGCTGAGACCATCATAATGGTGGACATTAGCTTTCTCCCAGAAAGAAAGAATAACAAAGCTGGGTATCCCTGAAAGGTGAAGTATGCACCCAAAACAAAATTATGTTATGGTGTCACCTATAGACATACAAAAATGCCAGAAATTGCAGCTGTCAAAACAAAACAAAATAAAAACACCCCAACCATCTTAGAAAAGTAAGGATTGACTAAAGATCAAGAAAGGCAGAGGGAAACTCATTCAGCAAGATAGAAAGGGTTGACCTGGAAAGGATCAACAATCAACCATCAACAGAGCAAGGTAAAACAACATAGCAGTCATGCATTTTGTAAACAGGGAATGTGTAATCCCAGACAAAGAGGTATGCTAGATTTCTGCCACTGGCAGGGATTTTCTGCAGGAAAGATAGCAAAGCAAAAGTTTAAAGCAGTGATGGTGAACCTTTTCGAGACCGAGTGCCCAAATTGCAACCCAAACCCACTTATTTATCGCAAAGTGCCAACACGGCCATTTAACCTGAATACTGAGATTTTAGTTTAGAAAAAACAGTTGACTCTGAGGTGTGCGTTACTCTGGAGTAAGCTTGGTGAAGCAACCGTGCAACGCTTCGAATGGGTGAATCAAGACCCTAGGAGGGTTTACTCAGAAGCAAGCCCCACTGCCAGCAACCGAGCTTACTCCCAGGTAAAAGATCGTGCCGAGGCCAGCCTGGATATGTGTGTGTGTACATGATTCCCCCCCCCCCCACAAAAACACACATGATGAACTCTGGGCATGCGTGCCCACAGAGAGGGCTCTGAGTGCCACCTCTGGCACCCGTGCCATAGGTTCACCACCACTGGTTTAAAGGGTATGACACATACAACTAAATAGTGCGGGCCTAAAGGTAGACCTTCCTTCAGACGCCCTCCTTAACACATAAGAATAATTCAAAATAGTCTCTCTTTTTTGTCCCAAGTGTGTGTGTGTGTTTCTGAACTGAATAATCAAATTAATGGGAAGACAGTTGGGGGAGATCTTGGGTATGAGTTCACAAAAATGACACAGGTGTGCAAAGAACTGTAGGAAATCTGTGAGTGCTGGACAAGACAGTAGACCACAGAATGTTTACTTTCTCTTGTAGAGCACATCACCATAGATGATAGATGAATGCTGTGGTGGAAAAGAACTGATTTATCCTACAGGTCCGATTCCGCTCAGCCCTCTCCCAGGGCTTCCCAATTCCTGGCGGAGCTTCTCTCTCTCTAGGGCCGTGGTGGCGAACCTTTGGCACTCCAGATGTTATAGACTACAATTCCCATCAGCCCCTGCTAGCATGGGAATTGCTCTAGGGTAACTGCTGCCACCACCTGACCTTCATAGGAATTTCCTACTGAGGAGGATTAGGACCCCCCAGCTTCCTTGCCAATGCTGAGGTCTTGCCTCTGTGTCCCCCACCTCCCCTCTCCTGGGTACGACAGGGATCATTTACAGCCTGAGGTGCTTCTGGAGGAATAGCTGCTTGCCAATTGCCAGCCTTCCGCCCTCCTGGTGCTACCTTCACAAAATAGTGTGTTTAAAATGGTGGAGGACTATGTGGTACAGAGAACTGCTGCCACCATCCAACATTAAACAGTATTTATTAAAAAGAAAAGGTTTATAAGCATACTTTTAGCACACCACCAGACTGAACAAGGAATTGAAAAGAAATGTGAAATAAACACAATTCTTCAAAACATACCCTATCAGTTGTTAGAATAGGGTAAGCTCTTCAGCTTAGGATGTTTCAGCTTCCTGTGGATTCTCTGGAAGATGTATTTCAGCAACTTGGGTGGTCAAAATTGCTGCTGCCTCCTCAAAACCTTAGGAATGAACTCTGTTCCCATTCATGGTCCAGCCAGAAGATGGTTTCTTCCTTGCCCCCTGACTTTTATCTGTTCCCAGTCCCCACCCCATTGACCTGGTCCGTTTCCATCAAGGAAGCTTTCCTACTGGCTCCACGTATCCTCTTCACTGATGGTTCTGAAGGTTACCACAAAACTGAGAGGAGAGGCAAACTGCTCAGGCTTTCCTACAAAAAGCCTACTTGCTGATCACTTCTGAGTTCCTCATGGAGAAGGAAATAAGCAAGCCTTTCCTCCACTTGAAACAGTACCTGTGCTAAATACGCTGCCACGACTTACCGTGGCCACCATTGCAGTCCTGGGAAAGGGTAGCATGCGGTTTCCCTGCTCCCCTTCCTGGTCTCGCGGCTTGGTCCCACAACACACACACACACACACACACACACACACACACACACACACACACACACACACACACACACACACACACACACACACACACACACACACACACACACACACACACACACACACGGAAACGTCACCACTTCAGCAGCTCTTCAAATCTGCAAGGCTGAAAAGGTCAACCCCAACTGAAAAGAACAAAACCCTCCTAATGTAGACCAACTTTTACAAGGAGCCATTAAGAATGGCAAGGCTCTGCTAACCCATAGCTACAGGGATTTAATTTTGAAATGGAGGCCAGCTGGGAAAAAAGGTTCCTTTACTCAGGCATAACTAAGCCTTGAAAAGAGGCTCCCAGCAGGCTACAGGCCAAGGAACAGAGTCCTTCAGTCTGGCAGCCAAAGCCTTAGAAGAGAGCCGTTCTGAATTGGCGGCTCTGCCAGTCAGCACTAACAGGTTTTTCCCCTCAGAGTTGGCACAACCAAGGAGGCGGAAAGCGTCTTCCTTCAGGTCTGCACACAACCAAAGGCTCTGAAAAGAGCCAGTGATTGTGAGGATCTGTCAGACCACCTTTAACCAGGGAGGGTGATAGCGGAGCCAGAAGTGAATTTATTCCACTTCTGGACTTTGTTCTGAATAAAGATTAAACTATGTTTTTGTTTCTGTATTAGGTAGGTAGAAGCCAACTGTGTTAGATAGAAAGTAGGATTTATAGTTATCTTTTGTATCCCCTGTATTTGCGTCTGCATGGAGCCTCCATGGTTCAAGTCAGGAATCCGCCCCTGCTCCACCTGAGCCTGTCCCTTTCACTTGTAAAACTCTTGATGGACGCTGACAAAGGGGACCCCGGAAGTAGCGCCTCCCCCTGCCTAATCTCGCCAGCAGGCAGATAAGGGGGCCATCATCGTCAAGTTTCGTTTCCCGACCCCAGGCACCCAAGGGACTCCTTTGTGTTCTTCCTGCCAGTGTACACGTCATCGCTTCGCCTTACTCCAGCCGCGAAATCCAAGAAGGGGCTGCCCATCGAACTCTGATTGGTTCCCACGTATTGCAAATGCATGATTGGTTGCTGTGTATTTTGTTAATGAATGGTGGTGGGCTGTCCTGGACTCCCCCGGACTCCCGGCGGGAGAAAGGGCTTTTTAAGACGTTGTAAAGCTGCTAGGCAGTTGCAGTTGCCATGGTGTGGAGGTGCTGACACGTAGGTCAGCATCTCAATAAAACCTTCTTTTATTCACTATACTCGCTGTGTCGGGTCTTGTTTGTGTTCCCCTGCGCTGCTGAGAGCTGGGTGGTCTGGAGCTATTAAAAGTTACCAGGCACTGCGGTAACAAGGGGGAGGATGTCTTTCTTCATGGTGGCAAAACTGGGCCATTTCCTGGCGTGCTTTCAGCCAAACGAAGTACACCAGTCAGGAGGAAGTCAAAAGGGTCTTCATTGGAATCAATTGAGCTCCCTGCAAGTGAAAGTGTGGAAGCTCACCCCATTTCTGGGGGCCAGAGCTTTTAGACAAAGCAGTGGATACTATCAGAACATGTGCCGAACAATCTTCTAGGCCCTAGGGCTTTCTATCCATCCCATATTAAGACTCTTTCCAGCCCACTTTATAAGTGATGGGCTTACCTAGGTTGCTGGGCTCCTCGGCCACATCTCCAGTAACAGCCTTGAAACTTTAAAGAAAGAGGATAGAATTGTTCTTCTGAAGGATCAGGCCATAGGTCACACTATCCCATTGCACCTTCCCTCTGACACTCCAGGCCTGAATTTCACAGCTAGTTCTGCACTTGCTTGGCTTAGCATTTAAGCTACCTATAACAAGTCATCTCTAGCTGGAACCATTAAAAATGGAGGCTCTTTGGTTTTTGTCTATCATGCAGACTGGCATGTAGCCAAAGCCTTTGAAAAGAGCCCTTTTGAGTCCATCTGTATCAAATCCTGCCTTCAGAGCAAACTGGTGACAGAAAGAACGGGCCGTTCAGCTGTTTGATCCTCCAGAAAGATGGGGCACAGAGAACGGGTCTTTGTCAGTGTCATTTTAAAGTCATGGTCAACATAATCCAGAGAAGGCCTGTTTTGAGCCATAATGTAAAAGTGGAAATTCAGAAGTAGTTCTTCTTTAAATGTAGTTAATTCATCACTAAAATTACTACTGAGAGAATGAGGCAATGGAAAACACACAGAACAGTAGTGGAGATCCTATCTTCATGGTGGTAAAAGGAGAACTGAGGGAGTAGCACCCCTCATCCTGGTCATGTGATTGTTTTTGTGGGAAGGTGCTAGAGGAAGGAGGGGCACTCTAAGTCTCCTAGAAAACCTTGGAAACTTTTCCACAGTGCCAGTGTGAAACTGCACAGAAGCCACAAGAAGGAATCTAGAAGGAAGCCCTGGGATAAGCTGAGAAACAAATCTGTGGAAAGAATATTGTTATTTTTGATTCAACAACTCTTCGATTCTCCTCCTGATCAAGTGAGGCACAGCTCGGGTAAATTATCCTTTCATCACTGCTGTTTAATATTTATATTAATGCTTTGTGCTTCTTCCTGTCCCCAAACTATTTCCATTTGTTGCCAGACTGACCTATGGTGGGTTAAGGGAACTGTGTGAAGGACAGTGACGTCTCTCCCCAGCTCTGCCGATCCTTGGGATGCCTACCAACGCAGTGCCAAAAGGGGGACTCCAATTTTTGCATTGGACACAAGGAAAAAGGTCTGTGACTGAACTTGTCCCCCTCCAAATCAGCCTTGCATAATGCCTCTCTCACACCCTTCCTGACAGGATTAAGTGGACACAATGCCCTTGCCCTGGAACAGGGGTCTTCAAACTATGGCTTCAAACAGCATGGCTAAGTGGCAGGGCTGATGGGAATTGTAGTTCATGAACATCTGGAGGGCCACAGTTTGAAGACCCCTGCCCTGGAAAGTATTTCCATCTCCATCCCTGGACCATACACCCCTGTGAAGACAATGGATGTGTTAATGTGCTTGCCTGCCCAGCAATATCCTAACACAATCTTCTTCCTTTGACTAATACTTTTAATGACTGCCTCATTTGCATTGTCACTGTTCTTTAGCTGCAATTTTATCAGCTACCTTCTTTCTTGAACCTCAAGAGTATGCCTCAGCTCATTAGATCAATGACCCAACCATTCAGGTTGATGACTATCTCTTGCCTTTCCCTGGAAAGGCAGGTGTCAGGCCCTGCCATTCTGGGCCTGCCAAAGCGCCTGAGACATATCTGGGCATGCCTTTCAGTGGCTGGTCTTGCATCAGCCCTGCTCCAGGTCAGAGGTCCAGGTTTCTTGTTTTGCTGCAAAGTAGTGAATAGAGTTTAACGATTTATCCTAATGTCTCCTCTTCCGGGAATGGCCAGGCCATTCCCAAAACAATGTATCTACTACAACTGTCTTCAACTGTCCTTTCTAATGCTGATATGGGGAATGCAAGGGTGGGGCTATTTGATTGTAATTGTAAGGTTTATACTGGGGGCCAGGGAGCTTGGACCTCAGTCTCAGCTATCTGACCATATGGGTCAGACACTGTTTCAATAAAGCTCTAAAAGCCATTCTAGAGTCTTGTTACTGACTGGGGTACTAGGCCCTTACAGCAGGACCTCTTTGTCCTGGAAATTTAAGGATCACTCTGCACAACCCTGCTGATGCATTTTTCCCTCTAAGAACCCCCCCTCACCCAGTAGCCAGTGTTCAATATTTCTGGACCATGATATTGTTCCACAATGCATTGTTCTTCCAGAGCTAAGCATGGGTCACTTCGTTCTGTTCATCAGATAATTCTGTGACTATAACCCTTGCTCCCTAATTCCCTCATCTATTCCAGATGTATACCCTTACAACTGCTTATATCCTAGGACTGTGTGTGATTATTCTGTGTTCTGCTGCTTTGATTATTGTGTGCTTGTGTACCCCCCCCCCTTATCCCTTAATAAACATTGTTAAACTTTAGTCACTCTCCTTCAAGTTTCTTGCAAAAGCTGACTTCAGCATATATAGGCAATCGAGACTCTGAGCTTGCACGACCTTTTGTTAAGCCAAGAATCTGCTCTCACTAATTCCACACTCTAAAAGGGAGAGACTCCCACCACTTCTGTTAACACATTCACCATACTTAACGTCCATTAAGCTGTCAACACTATAATATGCTGATGAGACACCATGCTTGCAAGATCGGTAGTGGGAATGCAAAGACTCTTACATTCCATTTCAGATTATTTCTCCCAAGAAATAATCTTGGGTTGTGAATTGCTTAAAATGTAAAGTTCTCCTTTTTGGTAAGAAACTAGGTAACAGAAAGTACAAATGGTCAATTGCTGATCATAATACTGATCCAGTTGAGCAGTTTAGATATCCAGGAGTAATATTTGAGGCTGAGAGCACTCTTTGGGACCACTGCAATCCCTGGGTCAAAAAGTTCATTGTCACTTATTTTCACTTATTTTCTCTAATAAATTTTGTTGCAGTGGTAAAGCACTCTAATCTGGAGAACAAGGTTTGATTCCCCACTCTTCCACATGAGTGGTGGACTCTTATCTGGTGAACTGGATTTGTTTACCTGCTCCTCCATCTGAAGCCTGCTGGGTGACTTTGGGAGGGTCACAGTTCTCTCCGAACTCTGTCAGCAGGAAGACAATGTGCCCCAGCTGTAATTCCTGCCTTCCATACTAAGAATTCTGGATACTTTTTGTATATAATGTTTGGATTAATGCACTAACAGAAAATACTGCCTGTTCTTTATTAAGCCGAAATAGTTTTGTGTGCAGAACTTGGAGAAATATCTTTGGAGGCTAAAGCGTGGGAGAGATAATTTAATTTTAAAAATCTAATAGTGAACCAGGTCTACTAGTGAACCAAGTCTAGTTAGAAGAGATCCGCATAATTCCACTTAGGATAGGATGATGGAGACTAAGCTGTTATACCTAAACATAACAGACAATGGTTGTTCTGGGAAAACATGAGCAGAACCCTTTGATAAAATGTCAATTGAAGGATTTAAACTTCAGAAGCCTGGCCATTGGAACCCAGAGAGAGTGTTCTACTTTTACTATTGGCATTACCTCTCCAATCAGAATGCCAAGATATTTTCTTCTGCCAACAATACCAAGGTAGAGATAGGCATTTTGGTTAGCATGGTTGAATGCACTGCCATCTTCAGTTTTAATAGGAAGATACTAAGGTGTACCATTCTCTGATAAATTATGTACCTGGCATACAGATAAAATAGACTCTTATTGAACATATAGTATTAAATTGTCCAGTATTTTTAGGTTTAAAATCAAACTCAGCTATCCCATTATTTGGCTGGCTTTGATTTCCTGGATAAGAAAACATCTTGATTATTAAGAGTTGTAGCAAACCGTCTTACTGTACAGGTGTCCAAATATTTAAATACACCTGTCTGGTTCATTTTACCTGATTGTGCATTGCTGTCCATGACAATGGTCAAAGCAACAGTAACTGAACTGGAGTTGTGGTATGGAAGGGATCCCCAATATCTGTGATTTTTTTTTCCTCCTTTGTGACACATCGTGGTCTTTGAAACTGGAAATTATAGCCCATGTGCGTACGGCCAAAGGAAGAAGATCCCTGTCACCCTGAGAAGCATCTGTGATGGGCATACCACCAAGGCAATAACAGAATCAACACTAGTAGCAACAAGTAGACACAACATATTCAGCCAAGTTTGAATCCTTTGCACTGACTATCCTTGTTGTTCAAAAGCACGGAGCCTGAATGCAGGTGCAATTGGTTAGTTCTAAGGTGGTTTTTGCCTGGCTTTCTTTTCTCTTTTGGTTTTTAGCTTTTTTTTTGGAGAAGACCTTGGGGCAATGATTCTCCCGGAGGTATGTCTTACAAATTACAATTGTAATTACAAGTCACATAGTTATAATTGTATGTGGTCTGAAACTCTTATGTTTTTTCCTTTATGGTTTCATTTACGTATGGCCAATGGTTTGTTGTGATAACAATAAACTGGATTTGATTAACCACTGGTATGACAGATTCTTGCAGAAGGCCCATTACCTGCGTGGGCTTAAAAGAGAACTCATTCTCTGTACATCCAGACGAAATCTAAACGCACATTCATGGATGAAGCTCTGAAGCAAATCGAATTAAAATTCACTGTTTTATTTGTGATGAATTAATTGATTGGTTGATTTTCTTTATTGGAATCATAGAATCATAGAGTTGGAAGGGGTCATGCAGGCCATCTAGTCCAATCCTGTGCTCAATGCAAGTTTAATTGATTGCAGCTTTCAGCCTACATGAAAATTAATAGTAGTAGTGTCCTAGAATACAGAAGAGCTTCAGTATTTAGATATGGTAACACACAAAGACCATATATAGGCTTCTGTTCCACCTGTCAGGACTCCTAGTCTGTTCAAGAAAAGCACTTCCATGTGAACAAAAGTCTTTATTTAGAAACAGCAGTTTAGGGGAATATATGGCATCAGATGTTTATTGACAAAACTGGGAAACCCCACCAAAACCCTCTTTCAAATAAGAAAGAGGACTCACTGTTCTACTCCAAGCCACACCTCCTATCCCAGAGAAACTCAAGTGTTCCCTCTTTGCTGGAAAGGAATGTGGCTGGCCTCTCCTTATCACATTTTATTCCACCCAAGCCAACACAGGAAATAACCACAGGTGTCTAACCAAAACAATAGGTGGTGGATCCCCAGGACAACGTACATGGTTGGACACAAGCTACCTTACTCTAGCCTACCTTATAAGATGATCTCTAGGGGAAGGATGACACTGCATAAAATGTTAACCCCAAGATGAAATCCAACTATTGAGAATTGGTATACCTTCGAAAACGCATTCAGACACGTGGTGCGATTCTATACAGGATTCTCAGTCTTATGTACCATCTATGTATGGGCCCAGGACACAGGATATACAAGCTCCTTTGTGAAGTTCCATTTGGGAATCACATAAAATGGAAACATTATATTTCCCTTAGAATTGGACATTGTACAGTCTCATATGGACTTATGAACGTTTGATGTGATGAGAATCTGTGAAGTTCCTATTGGGAACCACTTGAAAAATGGAAATATAAAAATTTCTTGGTTCATCATTTAGCGTGTCATGGTTGACAATTGAGAATACATGACGAAATGAAACGAAAAATTGTATATTGATTATTTTATTGACACTGGCACTTTATGTGAATGTATTGCACTTTATACTGTGTGGATTAGCTGATAGAATGGGGTTGAAGTAGCCGAACAATTGTGGCAACATGATATGAAAAATAATTGAAAAAATAACTTTGTACAAATGGTGTTGGAATGATTTATTACATTTGTCATACATATATAAATCCAAGTCAGTGTGCCAATTTGGGTTTGTTCATTCCTGTCATAGCCCTAGGTGGCACTTCATTTTGAATGCTGTTTTATATGACTGGGCATGATAACACCCATCCTCCAATGAGTCCATGGATGCATAAAAGATTCCCACGTCTATACCCATTGTTCTTACTACTACTACAGGCTGACAGGAGAACCAAGAGGTTTTCACAAGGTAATTATTTGGAATATGGGCCTGGAAATTCACATGGATTCTTTGTAAATGTGACTTCTTATGGTTTTCAAGGCTCCAATGGAGAATGTCTGAGACTGTTCTCCATGCTGTGGCCCAGTTGAGTCTGTTGGTAATACCGTTCAGGCATCAATGTGTAAGTACAAAGTACAAAGGCACCCAGGGAGCCGTTTTTGAGCCATTTGCATTATACTACTGATTTACTGCTGGATTTGCAATCATATTGTTATATGCTGCACTGGAAGGTTCACCCTTGACCAGTAGTGTAGATTGTTCAGGGATCTCAGATAATTGCTTCCTGCCTCCTGGGACAAAATAGTGGTATAATATCCCTTTTGAATGACAGCATCGCTTACTCAAGGCAAGAGGGTTTGAGACAGCAATGTCCCCCCACCCCCCGCGCTCCATGCTGAGGATGAAGAAAGTAATTTGCTTGCATCTGCAAAGGTAGTGAGAGCAGTTTACGAGGTACCGTGCCACTGAAAGTTTATTACGGGGACGGTGAACACTGCTTGAGAGCGACAATAGGAGGGCACTGTTGCCTGGTGACGGCCCTAAATTTTTAAACCTTCTGGGTGCCTCACCCAAGTCACTCCGCGCATCTTTGTGTTTGTTACAGCTTTCTCCTGACTGTCCTTCAAAATAGCAGTTGAGTTTTAGTTTATTTTAGTGGGGAATTCTTATGTCATTGACTTTAAGGAGAAAAGTAAGACCTTTATCTATGATTAAATAGGATGTTTAAACAGCCTCCCCCCAACCCACCACAATGATGGCCAACTAGCTTATATGGCTTTAAAAGCAGTTAGCTAAATGGAAGTTCTGTAATTAGCAGCCGTGTTTTAATGCTAATATGGATGAGCCTCTGTGTGTGTGTGTGTGTGTGTGTGTGTGTGTGTGTTATCAATTCACAGCTGACTTATGGTGACTCCATTGGATTTTTAAGGGACATTCAGAGGTGGTTTGCCATTGTGTTACTGGCTTAAGGTCACCCAGCAAACTTCATGTGGAAGAGTGGAGAACTGAACCCCGTTCTCCAGATGAGAGTCTTCCACTCTTAACTCTGCTGGCTCCTGGAGGCACTGCAGCCTTGTGAATTTCCCAGTAGTGCCTTTCTGGTCTCTGTTGGAAAAGAAACATCAGATCTGATTAGGCAATCCAATAGTACAGTTCTTATTGTCTTACGTTCGGCCTTCAAAATTTAGCTGTAGGTCCTTTTTTAAAAAATATTCTATAAAACACTGTGGCAACCAATAATCAAGTGCTTTTAATTCACGAACAACTTGTGGCACACCCTGAAAGGGCTTTCAAAACAAGGGGGGGGGGTTGCCATTACCTTCTTTTATGCAGCAAATCTGGTCTTTCGCAGCTGACCCTGCTCAGCTTCCATTCTCTTATGAAGCGGGCGCGGGTCGTTCATTGGGCTATTGACGGACCGTCGCAGGGATAATCTATAGGAAATACCTTAATTAAAATTCTTGCTGAGTAGCTGAACGCCGAACTGATGGTCTGTAACTTGCGGAATTCGGCACTATGAACAGTGTTTTGCTTTGTTGGTGAAAGCTGACAGTTGCTCTAGGATGATTTGGGAATTGAGGTTTCAACAGCTGATGAAAGATAGTTGAACATGACCAAAATCACATCTGTCAATTTGATAAAACTCCAGCAGTTTCAGGTTCTGTTGGTTCATCCCTTTCAACAGGACTCTGAAGATTTATGCCTCTTCTAAAAAAAACTGGCTCTTGATGAAGGCTGCAAATCAACAGTTTAGAGAACTGTAAAGCAAATGGTACGAACGGCGGATATGGAACCGCTGCACAACTCGCTTCAGCAAACTGGCCGAGCGAACTATGGAGAGAAATGGAACCCATCCTTGTTAGCTTCATTGTGGAAACTGAGGAACTGCAGTCCACATGCTCCACCATGTAAATCTGCTGCAATAAACACAATCGAATTTTTGTTTTGTTTTCAAATTTACCTCTCCAATGCTCATCAACAACTTTACCCTTTAGAGAGATGGATCTGCTTGTTAGGTGCCGCCAGTGAGATTAAGCACTTTGCCGGCTGTTGCTTCCAAAGGCACCTACAATTTAATTGCATGGAGCAATCAATGTTAATGGATGGTGGCATCAATGAAACAACACACCGTTCAGATTCCTACGTCCAGAAAACTTAGAAAAGAACCATTCTGTGCATGCTGATCCTCTACGTGGAGGATACTCTACGTCACAGGTGTCAAACTCACGCCCCTCCAGATGTTATGGACTACAGTTCCCATCATCCCCTGCCAGCATCATTCTGCCAGCATCATGCTGGCAGGGGATGATGGGACCTGTAGTCCATAACATCTGGAGGGCCACGAGCGTGAGCTGTGGGGTTTATGGGCGGGTTTTATCGTTTCCGGCAGCAAGGTTCAGCAACCTGAACGGGAAACTTTCGCGGTGCAGCTGGGTGAACGGTTGGTTCAGGTGGTTGCGCTGGTACTGGAAGGCTTGGCAATAATACATTCACTGGATTGTGTTTAGAGGGCTTTGGTTTGGGAGGAAATTGCATCTGAGATGCACTTTATTGTGATCGTAAACTACCTAGACTACACTACCTGGTACACAAGAGAAGTCAGTCCCACCAAAGTGGCTGAAGGAAGAGTTCTTAAAGTACTGCAGATGTCATAAGCATTTGATAGCAAGAGACATAACAGCCACTGCAGTTTCATAAAACCCTTGTAGCAGATGACATTTGGGCAGCTATTACAGTGTGTCTTTCCCTCCAGCATTTACCCAAGTTGGAAAGTTTACCCAAACGTACAATAGAGGGGACCCATTTAATCAGTAGCCCTTGTGTCTATATGCAAGCAAGCTTAGAAGCAGAAATATATGCATGGCAAAATGTGCATCACTAGATCTTGACAGTCTGATGGCTACCTCCAATCAAGTCAGAGGCCTGGCTTTTCTTAGCCCTGCTTTCTTAAGTTTTCTTGTGTTTTTTTTTCCCTTCCTTCCTTTTTCCATAAGGTTCAGGACCCCAATCCACTTGGGAGGGGGCACTGTTAATCTTAGATGCCAATGATCTGCAGGGGGTACCTTTTTCAGTAAGCTGCAATGGAACACAGGGTGTATATACCATGTAAGTTTTTTGACAACTCCAATTTGACTGCTACAGGGTTAATTATTCTTAACACTTTAAATGAACCAATAAACTTGTGCCCAAGTTTCCGACTCCCTTGTAACCCCCTTAGGTTTTTGGGGGACAGATATGCAAAAAAACCCTTTTCATACACCACCGTCCAATGTTGCTTGTCTCCTTGCTGCTTATAATCCTCCTTGGCCTTTTGCCAGGTTCCTTGCATGGTTTTCCATGAGTTCTGGAGGTCACTAACCCACTCCTGTAAATCCCCCAGGCCATTCACTCACTACCCTAACAGGAATGGATCCCCCTCCTGGCCATACGCTCTTACCCATACTGCTGTGGATGACATTATTATATGCAAGTACGGCAAATGGCAACAATTCAACCTAATTATCCTGATGGAAATTCACATAACATCTTAGATACTGTTCCAACACCACCTTTGTTCTCTCCATCTGGCCATCTGTGGTCATGTGATAAGCTTAGGACAACCCCTGTTCCACCCCCAGGAGTTTTAGGAACTGCCTCCAAACCTTGGACATGAATTGACTTCCTTGGTCCGAGATTATTTTCTATGGGGTGCCGTGTAGCCTATAGATATGCCCAATGATTAGTCAGCTCCTAGGATTCATTGGAAGTCATATATTCTGATCCTGGAATTCAAGTCTGTTTGGAACTCACATGTCCAGGAATGGCTTTTTACACTTCCTTCTAATGTCCTGGTTAGGAGAAGGGAGAATTTTACATAGGGTATAGGAAAACAACCCATATGAACTGATTTTTTTAAAAAAAAAATCCTCTTTTTATTCAGTACATAAACGTTGCTGGGTGCAACCCCCCTCCCCCCGAAATGAGTATTTATTTACAGAAAATGAGCAAAGAAAGAAATAAAAGCAGAAAATAAAAACATGTTTTCAACCTTAAATCTAAACTTTCCCTCAGTATTAATGAAGGTAGGAACGGAAACTTCAGATGGCAAAATTAATGCCTGGTGACCTCAGCTGTAAACTGGATATTCTGAAACCTCTGTGGCGTGTGGTATTCTCTTTTCTTTTCCACCCTTCTCCAAATTCTGCTTCTCCCTGACAAAACCGCTCCTTTGATTTTTTTTTTTCAACCTAATGTTATTTGTGGAATTTTAGAGGAATTACTGGTTGCTTTTTGGGCCCATCACGAACTGACATTTCCGCTGACTCTTGCAACCTTTCCTTTCATACATAATGGCCATTAACATATCAAGTCATTTTCTGCTAATGCAGGCTGATTCCCAGTGGTTATCAAATCCAGAAAAAAAAAACTAGTTTTGCAAATGCTCATTGTACATTTAGGGGACAATTGCAGGATGACCTTTGCATATCAGCCAAGAACAACTTAAAACATTCATTTCCCAATGAAGAAAATTCGAGGCCTCCTGTGTGGCTCAGAGGTAACAATGAAATGTGGTTTTGCTGAAAACAAGGAAACATTGCAGGCGTGCTTTTCGCAAGACCATGGGAAAGAAATGAGACCATGGTTGAGCTCAACATTTCTTCCAGGCTTGTTATGAGAGTACTAAACCATGTCTTGGTATTACAGTTGAACCTAAGCAATACTGTGCTGCAGAATTTATGCTGAAGATGAATAATATGAGAAAACACACTGAAAATCTGGTTCTGGTGGGTTTTCTGGGCTGCGTGGCCGTGGCCGTGGCCGTGGCCCTAACCCTAACCCTAACCCTAACATTTAGCCTGCATCTGTGGCTGGCATCTTCAGAGGTGTATCTCAGAGGGAAGTCTGTTACACGCTGTGTCCAGTGAGAAGGGAATCCTTTCAATTACTTCACTGAAACCATTAATGTTGTATCACATACCTAGCAAGTGGTGCCCAATATGGAAATTATTAACTAATGAAAATATGCATATGCCCATGTTTCTTCTGACCATGTCAGGATCCAGTATACCCCATGATGTTGCTCCTTGTGTCTGCCAGTTTGTCTCCGGATGGCCATTTAATTCTTAAGTTTGGGGGAGGAATCCAAAGGATCTGGAATGGAACATAATAAAAACAGGGGGATTCAGGTTAACCCCTATATTGTTATGAATCTAAGAAAAGCTCTGAGCTTATCTACAGCAAGTATGTCATAGTCACAGTATTCTCAATTGTACCCTGGAAACAGTGTGCCTTATTTCTATGGAGGGAGAAAACCTGACCTTTTCTTTGGTAACTGGAACCAAGTATCATTTCTTCCCCCAAAGCTTTTCTCTTGGAACTGGAGGTGCCTCTGAAAATCTCAGAAAGGATCATGTTTGAATCTGCTGCAATCTGGAAGCAGCAGCCTTCATTGTAAGACGATGGTTGGCTTGTGATTGGATGATCATCCCATGGCCATTTTATGACAGGCCCAGTTCCCCAAGTCAACCATTTTGTGATAGGTCCACCCCCATGGTAGCTCTTTGTGGTAGCATCTAAAACCCTTTCTCAACATTTCAAAAGTTTCCTAAGCTTAACAAGATTGGTGACTCCTGATCTTAATATAGCTAATTCTTTCCAGGCATCTGGTAGACAATTAAAAAAACAGTGTACTTGGTTTCTTTCCTGTTGGGAACTGACAAGGATTTGCCACATGTGTTTCAACTCTACATGGGAAGACTGCTTTAAAACGAACATTTACTCCAGCACCAGGGAAAGCTCTATATATGCCATAGTGATACACTTTCAGGCATTTCCCTGACACTGAAGTAAAGGGACCCTGTCTGTTCATACGCAAATCTGTTGTGCACTTTGAATGAAGTAGGTTAGTTACATGCTATCAGAGTCTGTCTCTGAATTCAGGAGTATGTTTTTAACCCAAGATGGGCAAGCACAATTTTGCTCATGCATTTGGGTATGTGTATTTTTTTTTGGGGGGGGGGAGGTGTAACCTTCTCAGATAATGGCATCTACCACTTGAGCCAATATATTAACTACAGTGTTTCTGCAGCTTCAGGTTTATTTTCTGCTCAGTTTGTTCCTTGTTCCTTTATATAGGCCTCTTTTTAGCAGCAAAATGTAGCCCCTGGGGAGGCATTCTGGATTTGTCTTCCATGGTGTAAATCAATAAAGTGATACTAGAGCAGCAGATTCAGACTTAATCCTATCACACAAGGGACTCAGCTAATTGGACTCTTGTATAAAACAAGGCTTTTGCTAAATCAAGAAGAAACATTGCCAAGGGGTACGGATAGCCTGATTAACACTTTTAGAGATGTGAGCTTTCCCTGGCCATTCTGAATAATGTATTTAACTTCTCCCAAATACCAATAAATGCTATGAGTATATCATGTACATAATTCTCCCATAAACCCACAAGTCCAATAGTGAACAACAGAGAACGTAGTTCTACAAAGCCATTTCTAGTGTATTGTTGAAGGCTTTCACAGCCTGAATCACTGAGGTGTTGTGTGGTTTCTGGGCTGTATGGCCGTGTTCTAGTAGCATTTTCTCCTGACATTTCACCTGCATCTGTGGCTGGCATCTTCAGAGCATCTAGTGACTTATAAGAACATAAGAACATAAGAACAAGCCAGCTGGATCAGACCAGAGTCCATCTAGTCCAGCTCTCTGCTACTCGCAGTGGCCCACCAGGACTTATATTTACACACCATTTCTAGTGACTTACATTTATACATTTCTCAGTACTAAAATGAGTTAAAAACACAGGTCTCCTGAAATCCTAAACAAAGTTACACAGTTCTAATCTCATTGACTTCGGCAGGCAGAGAAACACTTCTTAGGATCATATAGCTGTTTGTTAATTTGATCCCCTAAACCAGAAAGCCTCTGTTCCCTACAGGCTCCTTTTACCATGGTAGACACACAATTGTCAGCAGGAAAACACTGATACTGATACTAATTAAATCATAAAATCATGGAACTGGAAGGGACCAACAGGATCGTCTAGCTCAACCTCCTGCACAAAGCGGGAAATTCAAAACTACCTTTCCCCAACTCCCTGCTCCATGCCCAAAATATTGGGGGGGGGGAACTCTCCCAGCATCCCTGGACAATCTGGCCTAGAGAGAAATTTCTTCCTGATCCCAAATTCATTCATTCATTCATTCATTCATTCATTCATTCATTCATTCATTCATTCATTCATTATCTGAGCAAAAGTGTATTGTGTTTTATTTGCCCAATGATTTTATAACTGATTAGCCTTATTGCCCTCTTGTCAATCCAGCCCTTCAGTTCTATTGTGCATCAGATCTTTGTGTGATGGGTAGTGCCTGAGTTTGTTCTTTGACCTTGACTCACAGATTTGTTTTATGTAGAAAGCCCCATGATTGTGCCTTCACTTTCTTTAACCTACTTTTCACCTTGGAGGTGTAAGGGTCACAGCCAGGGCCTGGCTCTTATTACAGTCCATAAGATGAAGCATATTCTATGAAAAGCACTGTGTTTTTATTTCTTTGGAATTACTTGACTTTTCAAACCTTTGAATTCCATGAAGATAATTGCCTCTCCCCACCCTCTCTGATATTTGATGCCTCAGAGGTAGAATAAAATTACCTGTCTAACAAGGAAGGCTTTTAATTGGTAGTTGCAGACCAATGTGTATGCTCCATATTATCCTTATTATTTTGCAAAACCATTTTGTTACCATGCAGGGTGTGTTATTGTTTTAACCCTTCACTAAAGTTGTGAACCAGGTTGTCACTTTCCTTTTTTTACTAACTTTGCTGGGACATTACCATCCTTGACATGTGCATAAATCAATACTGTGTGTCTCTTGATAGACAGAATGAAAGGAGTGTTCTGTCTAAATGTATATTTTCTTTCTTTCCAGTGGCTGGTCCGCGGCTTTGCAGGTCTGTGATGGCACAACTTTTTGGAAGCTGTTCTGATTTTGCTCCAGTCTCTCAACATCCAGAGCGAGACCTGTAGGCTCATCAAAGGTGGCCAAGACATTAAAGCTTGGCATTGCTTGCTGTACAGGTTTCAAAACCATGTCTATATTAGGTTAGTGGACCCAATCTCAGGAAGCTTACGCAATTCAGAGCCGTCTCGTGCATCCATAAAAGCAGCCTCCATCTATTGTGACGGCTTCCTATAGATCAGTTGTATGAACTTCCTGTTAAAGAAAAAGTATTTTTTATTTTCTTTTTTTTACCAAAGTATGGAACAAAAAAAGTACTTTCAAAGACAAAACATTCACACAAACTTTCACAGCTATAATTGTTGTGTGTGAATGAAAGATTTTAAGAGTAAAACTCCAGGGGAGAATTGTCCCAATGTAGTTTTACAGAAAATGTCAAAGCATATCTACATAGGGAAAAACACATTTGGGACTGTACAAAGACTGAAATAATTATCTAATATAGCCCATATTTACAATGGGGAGTCTGTCATAGAAGGGTTAGGATCTCCCACAATGGCTTTTGTATTTGCTATTGTCTCTCACTTGGGTGTTCTAGCGTGTGATATTATTTAAACAAATACGCCATTTTACAATACATAGGATTAGTTGCTCTAATAGTGTGGCATACTACCCCATAATAAGTGGCTTCATCTTTGTTATGACATGATCTTTCCTACTGTTTTATTGACCTCTCAATACAAGGGGAGGAACATTCCCAGCCCCAAACCTTTAAGCAACTACTGTGCTTGATTGGTTTTTATTCTCAGCTGGAATGTTTAGAAGCCGTAAAACAAAATGCAACTTGGTGTACAGCAAACATAACCAACAGCATATGGGGCCTTACTGACCTTAAACACATCTTTTTTGTTGAGAATATTGCATTCTGTAGACTAACCCTGGGCTCCACGTTTAAATATACTGGCCTCATTAGAGCTTACTAGATGTGAACTTCAGGTTGCTTTTGTTTTATTAAGCTCTTTACTTCACCCCAACTGGGACTGGAGCAGCCTTTCTTCCAGTGGGCGTGCTTTAAACTAGCCCAAAGAAGAGGAATAAAGGGTTGAGGGAGAAAGAGAACCAAAAGGTGCTGCTTAGGCCGTGAGTAGTCTTGATCCGTAGAGTCTAAAATATTTTAAGCCGGAGTTTCTGACTGCAGTGCAGGAAAGTGGATTTGGGAATGCCAGAAAAGTAATTAGGTCTGTGCATTGGAGGTGTGGAGGCATTTAAAAGTGAATGGGGGTTACTACCATTCTTGGCAGCCTGCGTTTTTTTCTTTATCTTTTTCATGCTCCACTTTGTTGTTAGAGGTGATAGGGTTTATTGCAGTTTTATGCGTTGGAGGTGGCTGTGTTTTTCTTAACCTAGCCTTTCACTTTCCGTCTCTTAAGATGAGAATGCATGGCCGAATGGAATTGAAGAAAATTAAAAGAAGGAATAGCTTAAAGGCTGGAAATCCTGGAGGGCGATCATTGGATAAAGGAGGAAAATGAGCCTCTACTTGTAGGAAACAGGCCATGTACAAAGAAGATCTGCCTTTAATTAATAACTCTCTAGCATTAGAGACCAAGAAACTAGAGACCAATGGACACTCTGGAGAAGAAAAGCATTTCATTCTCTTCTACAAGTGGGTTCTCATGGGGTGCAGATCACTGAGGGCGATGTTGTGAAATCTGTCTTCACTTCAAACTAGGGGCTTATGTGAGAAAAAAAACCCGCGGAATGAATAGAAGGTTGCATATGGTGCCATGAGTAGCAGGTCGTGCTCACTGCCACCTGCAACCATCATGCACCACCAAAGTCTAGATGTAGTGATAACAAGATCACAAGCAATACATCATCCTGGAGAAATTCATAGATTACTGTAGCTGCTACATAAGCATTGGAAACATTTGAGGGGGACTCACAAGGGAGACAGCTATCCCTCACCCTCTTGAAACTTAGCTACCTTGTTTGCTTACCCACTCAGAATCCTATCAGCACTGACATAAATGTCGTGAAGTTTCCTGCTTTTAAAAAAAAAGGAGAAGAAGAAGAATAAGAGGTGGAAGGAGGATAGAATCCTGTACATTTCAGAGTTCTCCTATAGGAGAGGGAGGTTATACTTCAGCCTTTGACAATGGTTCTAACTATTAAAAAGGTGGTATGGTAAAACACAGAGAATCCCAAGGCTGGGGAAAATGCAGGAGGGTCACATTAACTTAGAAGAGACTGCTTTTATAAAAGGCAAAAGACTTGCTGAAGTATATGTCATGAACAATACAGATCTGAGGTCTAATTCACTGAAGTTCTTCTGAAAAGCCCATTAAACCAAATGATAGGAACTGGACACTGCATTCATTTCAGTGGTGCATATGCCAGGAGAACTTACAAGCAGGTGTGTCCCAATAAGTGCTCTGTGCCAGCTTTTAGAGTAGTCTTACCTGTAATTTTAACCAAAAGGAAAAAAATCTTCATGCTGGTATGTATTACTGAATTCAGTACTGAAGTTTCTCCAAGATGGGTCAAATAAAGGATCATTATTGTTTATGTTCATTTTTTTATTTTCCAAGGTTAATATAAAATATTTGGTTTCCTTCCTTGGCAGGTGGGAAAAATATGACTTTTCTTATTTAAATTCACAGAATATTTATCTAACTAACAGGGCTGTCTTACATTTTCAGATAACCATTTCAAAGGGTCGGAATATTTCCTCTGTTTAGACTGGTTGCCCTAGGAAACACTTTAAAAGATCTTTATCTTTAATGAGTATTTGTTTAAGTGGTGTCTGTTGTGTGGACATGTCAGCTAAAACATGGTGTCTCAAGCAAGTGCTCACATAACATTCCTGCTCTTTAATAAAGTGGCAGAGGAAAGAGCTCAGTGAAAATTACAGAGTAATTAAATTTCATGCTTTCTAGCAGATACCTCTAGTAATGTTGCATTTAGACAATCTCTTGAAAAGGTGAATGCAGACATTTATCGAAATCAAAGGAAGCCTTCAGTTCTTTCAGACTTCTTGATTTTAATGCTTATTTTCATTTGACAAACATACATGCAGCTGTCTTGTACTAAGACAGACCATTAGTCTATCACGGGCAGTACTGCCAGAGATTGTACAGAGGATCATCTGCAAATGATATGCCACTGAACTACAGTCCCTCCCTACTGAACTCTCCCCTCCCAAATACTGCCAATGTTTGCAAAAGGTATGTAATAAGACCACATAAAATGTAACATGAAAAGAATCATAAAGTAAAGTTTCCCCTTCAATCGTGTTAGGCCTAGGGTACCACTGCAAGCAGTGATTTCATAGGCAATCCATTTTTTGTGGGGTAGTTTGCGTTGCCATTGCTCCCCAACTTTACCCCTAGCTGTGTGCTAGGTACTCATTTACTGACCAAGGAATGAATCATAGACAAACAATTTTGAAGAATCACAGGGAAATGACTGGATGGCTTACTGATTACAAGCTCTTAACTCTATTAGAGACATAAGTTTCTGAGTCTTGAAACCAAGATAATTGTTCAAGTATTTAGTTACTATGAAATGACTGGGTAGTAGGGGGGGGGCTCTAATGGTTGCCAAGGTTGAGGGAGTAGCTGAGAATCATTCTTCGATTTGAGTTCTCCTACACTGGCTGATAAAACAATGGTAGAAAGTATCTGTGAACCCTATTTTTTTAATGTTAAAAGTGAACATTAAATAACCACAGAGAGTTACAAGAACAAAAGAAAAAACAAAAGAAATTATCTGTGACTCTATTTTAAAACCCAGAAACTAGTGGCTTCAATGACTTCTAGTAGCCTAGCACCAAAAGATTTGGAAAGAGGAAACCACAAACAAAGGAAAAGTTGCAAAAAAGTCAGCTTGGGCAAATGGGCCCTTAAAAGGAAATGTCATATTTCGTGGTGGCCGAGACCTATCAGCACTCCAGATGTCCATGGACTACAATTCCATCAGCCTGCCAGCATGGCCCAGTGTAGTTCATGAACATCTGGTGCCTAAGAACTACCACCACTATCATATTGAAATATCAAGCCCTGCACTTACCATCAAATTTATGGGCCTCCATGAAGAGGGAAACCGGGCTACACCAGGCTTTCATGGAAGGCTGTTAAAAAGCCCACTGTCAAATTTGACAATTGGAACTCCCATTCCAGTTCCCTTGTCCCAGCCACAGGATCAGCTTCAATGAATTTAATCTCTAATCTGCTCTTTGCAACCATCCTGCCACAAGCTTCAGAAACTGAGCCAAAATATCAGGGAAGCGTCAGCTGGCCCTCCATCAACAGAAAGAAGCTAGGTGTCATCAGCATGTTGATAACAACTCAGCCCAAAGCTCCTGAACCAGCTATGCCGGGGATCACCCTGGGGCACTTACGGACTGGGGGCACCACTGGGCACCTGCTGTCCCTGGTTCTGGAGAAATGAGGTCCAGCCATTGTAAGGCCATTGCCCCACACTTAGAGTATTGGCAAGGTCAAAGAGATTGTAGTCAACCATGGCTAAATGCTCAGGTGAGCTAAGAGCACCAGCAGAGCTGACCCAGACAGCTGGAGATGACTCATCTATAATGGTGACCCACACACACACTTTCCCATCGTGAATCCCAGGACAAGCCAGACTGGAATTGGTGTTGTGCATCAAAATGCCTGGTGTTTCTCTGCCACTGTTCTCAACTACACTTGCCCGTGATAAATTCAGCACTGGGCAGTAATTGAATGGATAAAGGTCAGAAATATGGGGAGATTTTACTTTCAAGTGATTGGCACACCTTGTGCATTAAGTTCCAGGATTACAGGAAGAAATCTGTATTTTTTTGTTATCAATGTTCTTCCTTGATATCCATACCATGAAAGTGAATATGTTATCACATGAGATGTACATAAATGAGGTCTGAACCTCTACCCCATTTTTGTTCAATGCTAGGCACCATTTGCATTTGATTGCCAGAACTATGTGGATGAAGCCCGAATGATGTGGTTGTTTCTTACAGTCAGGGATGGAATGGCACAATGGCCCCACCACTTAATTTTCATCCAAAGATTTCCTGAATATCTGTGTATTCTAACATAACATACACTAGGTGTAGATAATTTGATGATTTGGTTGTGTGCAATACTTTTCTCCCCACTGTGTAGTAGAGATTGAATTCACACCAATGAGGCACAGAGTTGCACTATACCCTTTATGTAGTGTCCCTAGGTTGAAGTATCAATTCAAGCACCCATTCTCAAGTCCATCCAGCAGAGAAAAGCCAGTGAAAACAGTTCTTTGTTGCAAGAGGTAGCTCTTACAATTATCGGCTTTGGCTAACATGTGCAGAATAAGTGCTGAAATCGAGGCTCCACCCAGGAGACCACACTAAAATCACACACAGATAATAGGGAGGAGCAGACTGTTACATGACATACATATATAAACAGTAAATGCCTACAAGGACTTGGGAATGTTCAATCTGGAGAGAGAAGGTTGAGGGGGCACATGATTGGTCTCTTTAAGTATTATCTGAAAAGGCTGTCATGAGGGCAGGGAGTTGTTTGTTGGCAGCAGAGGATAGGATTCACAATAAGGGGTTTTCAGTTACATGCAGAGAAAAGAGAACTTGCTGCATAATAGGAAGGAAATTCACAGTAAGAGTAACTTAGCAGTAGACTCGGCTGCCTGGGGTGGTTGGTGAGCTCCCCTCACTGGCAGTCTTCAAGCACTGGCTAAATAGAGACTTTCAGGGAGTGCTTTAGGCTGTTGATCCTGCCATTGAGCAGGAGAGTTAGGACTAAAGGTTGACCAAAGGATAAATCCAAAAGGCAAGGTGCACAATCAATGCAATGTCATGGCAGTCATGATTTATTTGGAGCATGTCAGAAACAGACTTTTCTCTGTGATACACCTCCTGAAGATACCAGCCACAGATGCAGAAATGTTAGGAACAAAATCCACCAGACCACGGCCACATAGCCGGGAACCCGCAAAACCAGTTGAATCCAGCGTGAAAGCCTTCCAACAAAAGTTATAACTGTGTGTCTGTGTGCTTGAGGAGGAGGGTAAGCAGATGACAGGGAACTAATTGCAATTGTTCCCCATCAATGTACTTTGTGAAGTGCAACCCCAGGGACAAGGGAGAAACAAGTTCAGAGCACTTCTGGGGGTTGCAGGGAAAAGCCCCTCTGAATTGAACTACCTGTCACCATGGAAGTAAGCTAATCTTAATTTTAAAGAAACAACCAGAGCTTTTTTTTCCATGTGAGTGGGGGGTGGAAGGAGGAAAGTAAACCTCCTTACCCCAAATGCAACCACCAGAAAAAAGGTGAGCAGCGACTGGGAGAAGAATGAGGGTAGGTACAAGACCAGAGAAAAGAGTACCTGCCCTAGTCTGTACACTTACTTTGGTCTCCTCCTGTACAGTGCCATTCACCTACAAGTAAGTTAGCTTAGTTTTCAACCAAGGTGGAGGTTTTTTGCAGGGGGGGGCAGCAAAGAAGGGAATGGGATGTCCCCTCCTCAGCAGCTGGAAAGCTCCCTCTATCCCCATTTGTCTCCCTTTTCCCCTCCCCTTTGTCTCTGGATGGTGACACACTGCCAGTGGCAACAGTGAGGTGGGATTCAGCAGTTAGCACCACTTGGGTAGAACTGGATTTGTTAAAATGGTGCTCGTAAGCAACCAGTTGTTAAATTATCTGAGAATCCACCACTGAGTGGCAGTGTATGGAGTGGACAATGCAAGTTAAATATGAGCATCAGTGTAATGCAGTTACAAAAAATTCAATGCAGTCTTGGTGTATCAGGAGGTTTGAAGTAGTTTGAAGTGCCCCAAGTGCCATTTTCTGTAGATATGCCTCTGAAGGTGCATACATGTGTGGGCCTTCTTTGCCTTCAGACAAAAGAGAAAAAGGCAAGAAGCTGCTGTGGTAATTTTAGAAGGATGGATAGTATAGTTATATAGAAGCACTGGAGGAACAAAGGCTAGTTTTAATTGAGCAGGAGTGCTTCCTGAGAGACCTTCTGCCCATCCTTGTCTTTGCCAACTAGCATGCAGAAATGGAGGACAGGATAGTGCTGTGAATAGAGTTAATTTCTTTGCATTTTGGAGTGTTATTCACAGGTAACCATCAAGGCAATTTCACCAGTTTTAGCATTTGCTGTCTCATTTTTTAATTTTTGCTGTATATATTCTAACTATTTATGCAGCTTTTATATTTGAGCACAGCCAAGGTATTACAAGGAAATAAAAATCTTTCTATTTGAAAAAATGAAAATGGTGACTCATAAGCTTAAAATGATCATTTGTTTCTATACTACAGAATGTGTGCTCTAATCCACAGTAAAAACATGTGTACATAAAGCCAAGCTGGTTAAGAATATGGACAAATTTAAATCAGTTGATTATTCCTGTTTATAAGAATTATACTGAATTGTGACATCTGTTAAAAGGCATTGACATTAAATAAATTATAAACAAAAAAATTAGGAGTACTTATGAATTTTAATTGGAGACCTGTGTCTATTTTGTTTCAACTGGCTGCAATATTAAAATGGATTAATTTGTTATATAAAATAGAAGCTTCTTCTATTAGTTTAATTCAAGCAAAATATTCATTTTGTACATGCAGAAATGATAAAAATTCAGAACATGATGTTCTAGAATGGCATGGATACAGAGAGATTACCATATTATAGAAAGGTTTAGTAGTATATTAAGACCCCAAAGGGAGGGAGATATATTTGGAGAAACCCTGGCAGGATAAATGTCGCTGAGGTGCACCGCTCCTCCAAGAAACCAGCACCTTTGAGAGCCAAGACTCCAAGTGCAAGTGCAGCCCCATTAAAAAGTACTTCTTGGGCAGAGCCTTTCTACTCTTCACAGCCCACAAGTTCATAACAGTAGGAGTCGGACTCTGACCAACAATGGTGTCAGTCTTGGAGCTCTCTTGGGCTCTGTGTGGTATGTACCAACCAAATTTGTTTTTTTCACACCAACTGGTTGATGTCATCAGTTTAGCCTCACAAAGGAAGGCCCTTTCTGCACAGCAAATTCTGAGTTGGAGTTACAGCCGGAATTAATAAACCTGGCATAGCCCTGGGCCCTTTAGTTGCACGGCGATGGCAACTGCACAAGGCACTTTTCTTTTTGTAACTTTTGCTTAGAAGCGTGCCTCCCTCCAATGCAGCGACAGGCAGGCACAGGCTCCCCAGAGCCTTGCTGGAGCCGTTAGTGCCTGCGTGGCTCCACAGATGGGAACTTGGGAAGGGAAGGAAAAAAAACAGCAGCCATATAATGCGGCTTTGCAGCGCCAGCTATTCCTCAGCCCCAGCTGCAGAGTTAAAACAAAGAATCACACATACGTTACAATTGTTGCCAGCACACAGGTTTGGGGAATGTGAAGTGGATCTGCATTAGGATCAGGATCTGTGCAAGTTCCCCCCCAAAACAAGGTTTTACAGTTAATTCACACTGGTGCAGAAGGACTGAAGTTGGGTCTGTCACTTGAAAACTTTTTTCTCTCTCGGTACCAAAGGGTTAACTACTACTTGCTTTTGTTGGTGGACTGAGGCTATAATTCAATGTATTTGCCCAGTAGTTTTGAGATTATTATGGCTTTTTGTTAGTATGGTGATTATATAAATAATTGTGTATAAATAATTAGATACATAATAACTACCTTGGGCTTCTTTCAGAATTTAAATTAATCTACAAGCAGTATTAGATGCTGTGGCGATGGAAGTATTTAAAAACATGGAAGTACTTACAAAAGGTCTTTGGATTATTTTCACCATGGAATTACCACCATGGAATTATTGTTTGTTGATACCTTTCCCCATGGTTTGAACCATTCAGACTCAAATTTAAAAACCATTTTTATATATTATAGGAAGAATAGCTTTAGATAATTACGTTACATACCATTTATAGTGCAGTGCTAAAGTCTACTTAAAATTCTTCTCAAGTTTATAGTAAGAAGAGACATATTATATACATGTTTTGGGACATATAATATGGTCCCTCTGTCAGTCCTAGTCAAGCCTGGCTTAGCCTGTACATCTGAATTGTTGGTATTTTCTGAGCACTACCAAGGACCCCTACCTTTATGTGTGTAAAGTAGTCAAGTCACAGCTGACTTACAGAGATCCCAACAATGGGTTTTCAGGAGCAAGTGAGACACAGAGGTGGTTCGGCGCCAGCCTTCCTGCAGAGTCTTCCTTAGTGGTCTCTTTCTGAAACGCAACCTGCTTAGCTTCAAGATCAGGTCAATCCAGGCTACACCATGTTGCCTTCCCTCTGCATCCCCACTTAGAGCATGATATAGTTGTATTTGGATCCAAATAAAATTACAGTTTGGGAGTTAAAATAGCAGAGCACATTCAAGAAGCTATGTTGTTCCATGCACTAGAATTTCCATATCTTTGGAACTGGCGGTAAAACAATTTATATTCTATCTTTATTCTACAACAATCTATAATTTTTTCTCATGAAATAATGTGGCAGGATTGCATCTCTGTGACAATTTTGTTTTGGAATGCAATGGTTATTTATACCAAAATTTAGCCAGTGGCAAAAGCAAAAAAAAGTATCTCTTCCATTTTCACTTTTTTGGCCTTTCTTCAAGACAGCTGAAAAGATATCAAGTTTCATTGATGGCTGTCATTAGGTTAGGATGACTAAATCTCAGCTCCTTGGCAAAGTTTCACAGAAGTCCCCTAGAGAACTTCTATTTTCACTAAGATGCAAAAAAGAAAAGAAACCCTGGAAAATATCTTCTCACTCTTTAGGTGTCTCTTTTTATGGTGCCTGTTAAATTCCATGAGTGCCTTCGAGTTAAAATCTTGAATCTGTCATTCTTTGCCTTATTTCAAATCTCTGCTAGCACAGGCTATATAGTCCAAAGTATTATCAGTTCACTGAGACATATTATGTGGCAACACCCCAGAAGATTACTTTATTCCTGGGTTGAACTTCACTCCTTCAGATTTTTCAAACAAATCCATTTATGTTCCTGTTAGCTGTATGAGTGTTATGACAAAAAAAGTGTTATAACAAAAGAAAGTTAACAATTACCCAATAAGGGCCAAATTCAAATAATTAAAATTGATATATTTCCATATCAAAGACAATAGCCACTGAGACATATTATGGGAATTTTAATTCTGGTTTAATTAGGTTTAATACATCTTATCTCCTTGTGTCAATCTCCTCTCTGCCTCCCCAATGCCATATCTCCCCTGCCCATCACTTACAGTAATGGTGACCTCCCCGCCCATCCATCCCATCCCATCCTCCTCCAACCTACCTTGTCTAGGCATATTATTCCCCTCTAAAAAGAAAAAAAAAGTATATATCAGGAAACTGGACCAGAGAATTAGTCCTGGTTCTTGCCCTTGTTCTTTCCACAGAGAGTGATGACTCACCTCAGAAGCAGCCACCACAGGCAGCCCTGCTATATAGTCCAGCAACAGCTGAGGTGAGGAGTCAGATGTTAATTGCAGAGATTGCCTTAAGGGCCCAGTCACCAGAAAGAATAAATAGTGTCTCTCCCCTCTTGCAGCCAGCAAATCCAGCAGTGCTGAGCATGGGCAGGAGCCAAGAAGGAGGGTCTGGGTCGCCTATCCACTGCACACTGTCAGTAACAATTTTTCCTTTTTTCATGTCCCATTTGCAATTAACCAGAGTCCTGGGCCTTTTCCATTATTCTTTCCACCTCTATGGAATAAGGTCCTGAAAGATGAAGAGGCCCCTCCTTAGAGAGCTTCAAAGGCACTGCAAGGACTGTTGAATATATGCATACAAACATATATGTGTGTACATACATAAACTGGACATTATCTAGAGTTGGGTGCAAAGAAAGGTGTAGGGAGGTGGGATCCGACCAGTTCTCACCACTTCTCAGTGAGTTGCTATTTTCTGAGTGCCGAGAGTTGCCAAAGCATCCTCCTGCCCAATAGGGACTGCGTGTGTCTTGGCCAGCCACTGTTTGAATCCACCACCATCGAACCTGTTATTAAAATTTTTTTGGATCCTACCACTGGGTGTAGATCAGTGTTGCCAATGAGATCACTTCAGCACATATCAGAGTGACATTGCTATGTTACAGCAATGCGGGAACACTTGTGTTTTGGCAAAAAGCTGCATGGTAAAATGAATTATACCATAGAGTTTTACCCAAATACTGATGTCCCTGTGTTGTGGCAACATGGGATAGTTTGTTAATTCAGATATCTAGGCAAACATTTTATGCAAGCCAGAATCTTGATACAAAAAAAAGACAGAGATATGAGGAAGATGGATTGCATGCTTTTTCAGCATATTTCTGTTTCCCAAACTACAGGTCAAGGAATGTGATATTTGAAAGTTAGCCATAGGCATATGCAATACAATTTCTGGTGAGCAAAAAAAGCAGGAGTGTCATTCACATTACATACCACAAGTATCTCCATGTATACCAAGTGCTCTTTTAAAAGTACATTTAGTTGCTGTTTAATGTTTTTATGATCAAGAATAGTTCAATAATACCAGAATGCAGTGCAAATTTCTCCACTCTTCTGTCAGAAATGGCATGTCTGTGGAGTGAAGTATATGGGATAACATTTGTCCTCTCTAAGACATAGTCTCTACTATCTCCCTTGCGAAGGAAGGACGAAGCAAATCATATGCTTTCATGCAACACGATGGAATTGAAAAAAGTGCAGCATAGACTGAATTGTGGCTTACAAAACTTCTAAAGACCATACCAAAAAAAGAATTTATGAATTTTACTTAGTGCATGGGGGCTGTTAAACAAAGCTCACTTTCCATATCAGAAACAATAGACATTATTTTGAATGGGGCTGAGATGCAAATTGTTGGAATATGGGCGAGTTTGAATATGTTATTAAATGATCGTGCAGGGTTTCATGAAAGAGCCAAAGTCCATATTCCTTTATTTGTGTGGGGAGACATTTTACCACACATACCATTGCTAACCAATTCCCAGAATCTTTTTCAGTGGCACAATAAAATGGATACTTTCCCACAAAAAAAACATTTTGCACTTCTTAGGCATGCAAAATAATCCTAATAGAATAATAATTTGGGGATGGGGAAGGTTTTGTGGGAAGATATAGCTTATGAATTTTTTGCAGAGACCTTAAGTTATTCTAATTGCAGGGAATTTGACAATTTTAAATTTTAAAGTATAAATTAAAGATAAATTGTCCCAATAACTCATGGAAATCCTTTTTGGTAGCTTTACTATCCTGCAAATAATTATTCACCCCTTCTTCTCACCCTATAATACAAAGCCGAATAAACTACCTTCCAATATCTCCTCACAATTTTCATTCATCTGCCAATTCCTTTGGTCTTCAAAACCTGTGACAGCACTTCTAAAAAAAGAAAAGGCTAGGAGAGGTATCAAGATTGAAGTGTCATCCGGTTGGGAAATTCCTAGAGATTTAGGAATGGAGCTTGGAGATGATTTGATTGTGGAAAGGCGTCTACCTTCAGAAACAGCCATTTTTCTCCAGCAGAACTCATGTGGAGATCAGTTGTGATTCGAGGAGATTCCCAAGCTGCACCTGAAGGTTGGCAGTATAAGATGGCCTTTTGTGAGAGGTGCCCCTGATCAGCGAGGGCTCCAAAATTCACCACTAGTTCTTCCTGCACAGACATGCCACACCACAGAATTTTATATGAGTATATGAAAAATGCTCGGTTCCTAGTTTCGGCATGTCGCAAAATTCATACATAAGAGCTCTCTTTGAAGGGCCTAGCTTCAGCTGCCGCTGCTTCTGCCATTGCTGCAGCCTCATCTGTGGAACTTGGCTGGATAGAAAAATCTGGTTGGTCTCCGTCATCAGCCATCTGCTTTAGCTGAAATCCAGTTTGTTTGTCACTATGGGCAGGAGCTCATTCTCTTATCACTCCTCCTATTCATTTTATTAAAATGTTTTATCTTACCTTTTGAAATTACCTTTCAAAGCAGCTTTTGCTGCTAACAACCCGTTGCTTACTGAGCAACATGGCAGAAGCTTTATGTTGTATTTGCATTTTAAGTAGCAGAAGACTTTGGATGTCAATAAGAATCATTAAAATAAGCGTTTAGCACAATCCTCAATAGGGGTAAAGTTAGCTTAACAATAAGTTCTAATTGGCATCATGGCGTGCAGTTGGATAAGTAAGTATTAATTCCTGGTGCTGGGCAGATTTCTTTTGCCAGGCCTGACTCTAGATGTTCTGAGATGATTACGAGAATGCCCGATGTCTACAAGCAGATGTTTGTGTGGATCCACTTTTAATTTTTTTTCTGTTGCATTTTTTATCTTATCTGACCTCAAAAAAAGGAGCTCAAGGTGCTGAACATGGTTCTTAACTCATGCATTTTGTCCACACAATAACCTGTGAGATATGTTAGGATGAAAAAGAAAATTATGGTAAGGTCACCAAGTGATTATTTGAATCTGCTCTACAGTCTTCATCTAGCACTATAACTACTATATGGCGTGGCTGTTTTGGGTGTGTGTGTGTGTGTGTGTGTGTGTGTGTGTGTGTGTGTGTGTGTGTGTGTGTGTGTGTGTGTGTGTGTGTGTGTGTGTGTGTGTGTGTGTGTGTGTGTGTGTGTGCTTGGCTGATATAGTAGTTGTTAGCCAGAATTTTTGAACTTCTATGTATGGCTATCATCTCTGGCTCAATAGTCATATTCAAATATCATGAATGATCCCTCAGATGAAGGAATGGAAGCAAAACCCCTGATCTTTCAGCAGAAGAGTCAGTATAGGCAAAGTATCAAATTTTCTTTTATGCCAATACCTCCCTCCCCTCTGTAGCCACACTGTTTTCTGTGAAACTTTCCACAAAATAATTTTTTGTGTTTTTACATGACATCTGGTAAGGAAACACTGTCTTCTAGAGAGAAGAGCAACTTATAAGAACAGTTTTGTACTATCCCTTTAATTCTGAATCATGTAGATATTGCCTTTGCCAAGACCAAGCCTTTGACTGGGCATTTTTGTGCAACACCTGCGCTTTCTGAAACAATAAATATCCACTAATCCCAACTCCTTCTGATTTTATCCTGCCATTTCCTGGGCTTTTATCTTCTCCTTCTCCTTTCTGTACTGTAGGCTAGAATGGTTTAGTTCCTAGGGCCATTGCCATGATGATCTAGGACAAATTAGTCAGACTTCTTGGGACTCCATTACCTCATTCATTCATTCATTCATTCATTCATTCATTCATTCATTCATTCATTCATTGGATTTTTATTTCGCCCTACCCCCGTGGGGATCACAGTGATTAGCATTTTCTTTGCATGTAGGAAAGGGCCATGAAAGCCAAGTACTGACACATTCCTTCCTGTCCTCCCTTTCCTGATCTGCCAAAGTTCAGAGAATTAGCCTTGCTTCATATGGCCATCAACCTCTGCTTAAAAATAGTATTTCCATAGTGTTATTGTCTATGTTTTTCCACAGTCTTATAGTCTTTCCATAGTCTTATTGTCTTCACAAAAGCACAGTAAAAAAATATTATTACTAATTGTTGTGAATTAGACAAGAAGCTAATTTTGCTTAATACAGTTAAAAGTCTTTCAAGAAAAAGGAGGAAAAAATTGTAGATGGAGTTTGATTTGTTTAAATCAGGTGTGTCAAGTTTGTTTTTGCCATCAAGTCATATTGCACGCATGGCGAGCCCTGGTGGGGTTTTAAGGCACGAGACGTTCAGATGTGGTTTATCATTGCCTCCCACGAAGTTGTGAGCCGAGCCTTCCTTGCTGACCTCTCATCCAAAAACAGGCCAAGGCTTACCTGCTGAGTTACAGAGATCTGACAACATTGGGCTATTCAGGGACCTTTCCATACAAATGCCCGAAGACATTTCTAAAATATTTTCAATCCCCTTATTTTCAACAATGTATGTCTGCACCAGTGATGAAGGGAGGGAAAACTGCGCCCGGGGCATGAGCTGCCCATGCGCCCCCTCCCGCTCCCGCTCTTCCCTGAAATGCCCCAACACACCCTGCCCCCAAAATGTCCCTGGCTCCACCCCTGACCTCGACATGTGACAGCAATGGTGGCACCTGGGACAAGCTGCCCCGGATGTCTCCATTGCCACTCCACGCCTGCACTCACCCCCTCAAAATGACTCCTGTCCACCATTGTGATTTTTTGCCATTTTTGTTGAATTCTGTGCTAAGCCCGTGCTTCAGTGCTACATAGCCACATGCTGCATCCTATACTCCTCATATGAGCTCAGAAAATGGCACCAAGGAGCAAGTTCAGGGAAGCAGAGAAGCCTGGGAAACGTAGTCAAGAGATCACATAGCAACTGAAGACTTTTTCAAAACATTTCACTTTGCCCTTTGTCCTATTCAGAAGCTTATAGGAAATTAAAAGGTAGAGAGTATTGGATAGAGAGTTCTCTACCCTAATCACAGCAGCCAAGAAAATGTGCTCCCCCTTGTATTTTTCTCTCCCATTTGAACGGGGCCACTTGGCACATTACCTGTATTGCTTAATAAACCCTGTTCAAAGGAGAGCCATAATGCTCGCCAGGTTTAACATTATGCCTTCTGCCTTGTTACATGGCAGATTTAATAAGCAAGAAAAAAGGCTAAGATTCTGTGCCACATGTAACGGTGATAGGCTCCAAGTTGGAATCTCTGGCCCACCAATTACTTCACTGTCTCAGATTCAAGGAAATCAGATCCAAGTTAACAATAAAACCGCTGTTGCTCCATTGATTATCTACGGGCCCAGCAGGTCGGACTAAGCCTGTATCACGAGAACTTGGAGTGCGCTTGAGGGTGAGACCGTCGCCTTGGGCGAAGTGAATCTTGGCGCCACCACGGTTTGTGATGTCTACTACAGGTCATGAACACAGGGCCGAGGGGGGAAGTGATGATAACATTGTTCATCCGTTGATTCCCATTCCCTTCAGGGACTGCCCTGTCCACGGAGATGGCTGGCGTGGAATGTGTTGGCCTGCGTTGAGTGGTTGGCCTCGGAGAGGATGGCAGTCCTCTTGGTGTACCGGTCGCCTAGCGCGCCAAAGGACTGCCTGCCGCGGCTGCTGGAGGTGGTGGCAGACTGGGCATTGTGGTTCCTGGACACAAGCTTATTGTTTTGAGAGGGACTTGTGTCTATGCTGACACCGCCTCGCGCGCAGTGACTGTGGATACCTGGTGTCATCCATGGCGGCGGCGCTGGGACCTCTCCCTGGTAAAGGGAATTCAGGCCCCACCCATGGGGCCGACCATGCACGCTGGACTTGAAGGTCTTTGGGTTAGAGGTTGACCAGCAATGGTATCCTCTACAGATAGAGTGCCATGGTCCGACCATTATGCCACCCTGAAGGTCGGATGGACTTGTCGGCACTCCAACCCGTCTAGGCGAGGGGCTGATTATGCCAGCCATAAGAGACTGCTATGGATCCACGCTTGGTTTCCCTGAATGCTCCTCGCGGGACCCTAAGACCCGCCAGCACACTCATTGAGCAGGTGGAGGACTGGAATAACTTACGGCTCTCCGATGCCATAGAGATTGTTGCTCCCCGGCGTCCTCTTCAACCCCGTGTTGAGCAAGGCTCCCTGGTATACCACGAGGAGCTGCGCCATATGAAGCGGGCGCTTAGAGCGACTAGAGCGAGTGTGGAGGAAATCTAAATGATGACTTGACGTATTTTTAGAAACCATCCTTACTGGGACGTACGTTATGAAGGCCTATGAGATGGCAGCGAAAGGAGGACAAAGAGAGCTTTCTTCTCACTCCTACTCTTGCGTCCTGCTAGCTCTGCGCCCGGCACTTTTAATTATTTCCAGTATAATTGGGTCCTTGACTTGCTCCTTATGGGAGAGGGTCTACCTAAAATCATGGAATTGAAACTATTTGGAAACTGTGCAGGGGCATTTATAGAGCTTCTTTGCAGATAAGAAATCACGTCACTCCTTGCCAGGACCTTCCTGCCCGCGTTATCTACAATTGAGTGAACTGGAGGCTCACTTACGCGTCTTCGGGACTTAAGTTTGTAGTTCTCACACTGCTCTCTGAAGCAGCTGTTGACAGGACAACTTAACATTTCATTTAGACCTACTACCTGTCCTCTGAATCCGTGCCCTCCTGGCCGCAAAGCCTGCCGGCCGGAACTACGACCCACATCTGTTGAATATCATCAATGAAAACCTCCTTGAGCAAGAATTCTTTCCGGATGGGTTGGAAGGAGGCAGATGGTCCACCCGCTCTTAAAAAAAAGACCATCGTTAGATCCAAGTGATCTGGCCAATTACGCCCGTCTACGAATCTTTTCGTTTCTGGGAAGGTAGTGAAGAGAGTGGTGCTTTAGAGCAGCTTCAGGGTTTCCTGGATGACGCTTCGGCTTTCGATCCCCACCTTCCAAGTCCGGCTTCCGTGCTGGAGCATGGAGACGAGAGACTGCTCTTGTGCGCCATCACCGGATGCGCTCCATTATGCAACTTGACCCGAAGCGGATCGGCAGGCTGCTTTAGTTTTGTTAGATCTTACACAGTGTTTGATATGAAAATTCGATCCACGACCTTTTGACCACCGCCTGGCTGTCTCTCCCGGAGTGCGGGGCACTATCCTTCAGTGGATTGCCCCTCGTTTCTCCGGGGCGAGTCAACAAGTGTAGGTTGCTGGGATGAAGCCTCTCCGGAGGATGCCCGCTTCGTTGCGGGGTGCCTCAGGGGGCACTGTTATCCCTGCTGTCTTAACATCTATATCGACCACTTGCTCAGCTGGTGCGGAAAAAAAAAAAAAAAAAAAAAAAGCTTTGGGCGGTGATCTGTCATCAATATGCCGATGACCCTCAGCTCAATTCTGCTGATGGAGGGCGGTTTGCGGCCCCTGCTGGCTCTCCAGCATTTGTTTGGGCGGTGGCTGGTTGGTTGAAGCAGAAGCCAGGCTGCAACTGAATCACATCGAAGACTGAGAATCCTCTGGCTGGGCCAGCGAAGGAGAGGCAGGGGATTTCCAGCCGCCGGTGTGGGAGGGTCTCATTGGCATGACCTCCTCTGCGTCCGCCCAGTCTGGGGGGTCCCCGCTGGATTCGTCTCGCTTTTCAATGGAGACCCAGGTGGCCCTTCTAACCCGGACTCGCGTTTTCCCATCTCCGCCAGGCTGACGGTTGGCCCCTTTCGCTCTCCCAAGCGGACCTGGCCACCGTGATCTGCATAGCAGTCACCTCCAAGGTTAGACTAGCTGTAACTCGCTTTACGCTGGGGCGCTACTAGTTTCGAATTCGGGAAGTTAAAGCTGGTCCAGCATGCTGCGGCTTTCTTGCTCACAGGAAGCGCCTTTAGAGAACACATCCAGCCTGTGTTGCGCCAGCTGCAACTACCAACTTCGGTCAAATTCCGTCTCATCTTCAAAGGTGTAGGTTTTGACCTTTAAGGCCTTCCTAGCGCGCCTGGGACCCTACGTCACCTTCGGGACCGCATCACCCCATATGTCCCCTGCGGCCTCTGCGATCAGCAGAGGCCAATTACTAGTGACCCCTGGCCCCCTCGATGATGCGGCTGTAGCCTCCCACGCTGAGGACCAGGACTTTTTACAGCACTGGCCCCGGCCTGAGTGGAACACCCTTCCTCCAGCTTCATACCGGGCCCTCTGGGACTCTGGGTGAGTTCACCGGGAGGGCTGCTGTGAGACTGTGTTGTTCCACGGGCCTTTGGGTGGCCAGCCAGCTGATGGCCCCAGGTGCCCCCCTACTTTTGCTCTCTATTGCCCCCCTCCGTTTTCGGGGCTGTTACATCAGGGTCCCTCATATTAAGGGGCCTACCGTCCCCCCCTCTTCTGGGGGTAGGTTTTAAATTGGGGTTGGACGCTTTTTTTATGTTTTATGTATTAATCTGTTTCCGCTGGTTTTAAGTTCTTTTATTGTTGACAGGAGATGGAGCCTATGTATTTATATTGTATGTGTGATATTGCTCCTGCTTGTCTCTGAATTTTGTTGTTCACCGCCCGGAGCCCTTCGGGGATCGGGCGGTATATAAACTGAAACAATAAATAAATAAATAAATAAATAAAAGAATGTGAATCTCACTCCTTTACATTTACCCGATCTCCCCGATTTAATTAGATTACACTACTTGTTGGACAACCCTGATCCTTCTCTCTGTATGATAGTGGCAAACTTTCTCCTGGAAATTACTAAACGCCAGTAGATTTCCTTCGACCTAACATGTATTTTGTATTGTATATGCTTTTTAATCTGTTTTTTATTATTGTTGTACTGCTGTCTATGCCAATAAAGGCTTGCTTCTTAAAAAAACATTTCAGCCACAGAATTGTTTTAAAATGAAATTCATTTAAAACATGTTGAGCTGGAAATAAAACATTTGGGGATAAAGACAACGCAAAACTTCACGGAGGAAACATTATTTCCTGCCTCAGTCTTTTTTTAAGTTTGTGTAGAAAGGGCCCAGGTCTGGGCAACACCAGACCAACCTTCTGTCCTAACAAGACATATTAATTTTCCCAGCATAGTAATTCCTATTTAATTTAAGATGATATACAGTTGAGTTTTTTGTATTATTATTTTATCGTGCATTATTTAAATGCAGCAGTCACCGTTTTTAACATTTTCTGAGTATAGATATATTCCCCTATTTAAATGTTCTGACAAGTAAAATCATCTGAAAATGGAAAGACATGTCAAACAATGGGAATTGTGACCCGATTCAACAAACCATGACATATTAAGTTTACAGATATAGCTGGTCCATTAGTTTTGTCAAGAAAAATCCTTTCAAGTGAAGTGGAATTTGTCAGAATGTTTTGTTCAGCATGTTTCAGTTTAGTTCAGTCAGCTTAGGTTTGCACCAAGTAAAAGGAAATGAGCCAGTGCTTTCATCTTAGGGTTACGTCTCTGTGTGGTCTCATAAAAACACCTGAGGTATGAAAACGAAGCTGGCTGAGGGATGATACAACTCTGCCCCCAGTGTAATAACTAGGGATGCTACTGAATTTCATTACAACTGTGACACAAATTAAACAGTCAAGTTTCTTTTACAGTTTCTCTACACTTAGGTCATCCTCCTTTTCTGAATTATAGTAATAAAATTTGGGTCAAAATATTGCCATTTATGCATTGATATGCTGTATAGATGATCCAAAGAAGTATATAAATAGCATAGCATACAAGAATGTATAAATAGAATGGAGAGGCAAAAAGTTGTAGCAACAACAAACAAAAATGGGAAGAAGAAGAGTTTAGATTTATATGCCACTTTTCTCTCCTGCAAGGAGTCCCAAAGCAACTTACAAAATCTTCCCCTCCCCACAACAGACACCTTGTCAGGTAAGTGAGGCTGAGAGAATCCTTAGAAAACTGTAGCTAATGCAAGGTCACACAGCAGACTTTATATGTAGTAGTGGGGAAACTAACTCAGGTATCCAGATTAGAGTTGCCGCTCTTAATCACTGCCCAAAAATGTATCCGAGAAAATAAGAGGGATGACAATGAACTTTTTTGCCCCAGGGATTGCAGTGGTCCCAAAGAGAGCTTTTTAGAATTACTAGGCCACACTGAATAGGGTAGAAGCGTACCTTTCATATCACTCATAAGCCCTGTTCATATATTGGTATGCTACAGTGAACATAGGTACTTTTGCCATGTTATGCAATTGGTAGAAAAATCACATTAACATTTTGGCCTGAGGAAAGAGAAAATGACATGGATTACAGCACCAATTTATAGCACCAAACTGCAATTCCAGATTGATTGGGGAAAGAGAAGAATGAATGATGGAAGACAGCTAACCTGGTGGTGCCACACACATCTATATGTATATAAATCTATCAGTTTGTTTTTCTGCTAACAGGTAATCTCCCAAACTACTGGACCAATTCCTTTGAAATTTTCACACAATGTCGCATTCACGCGCGGCCAGGTTTTTATGCTGTTTCCACACCTCCTGTTGTGTACATGTCACAACTGTGCCAGTTATTGTGTACATGCCACACTTGTGACAGTTGGAACCACAGTTCTGTTCCGCAACAGCGGCATCTGCTGGCCATCAAAGCAACACCCTCTGATACAAGGGAACCAACCATGCCTTCCTTGAAAACCACTGCCTTATGGAGTGAAAAGGATGGGGCGGGCTATCTGCACATGGCCCACCCACCCTAGCAAAGGAAGGGGAAGGTGAGGGAGGGTCCAGGGGTTTGCTGGACCAAACGCTCTGAAATTTGAACACAACGTAGCTCATGCCTCCCAGCCATTTGGCCATGCTGGCAGGGGCTGATGGGAATTGTAGTCCATAACATCTGGAGTGCCAAAGGTTCGCCACCACAGTGCTAGATAATTAGCCTGCAAGGGAAAGGAGTGAAAGGGACAGGATCAGCCCACCTGGACATGGCCCACCCACCCTAGCAGAGGAAGGGGAATGTTAGGGAGGGACTGGCTGGGTTGCCATGCAAGGGAATGGGAGAGAGGGAGGGGAGCGAGGGGCCCCTTGCCCCTTCCCTCCCTTGCAATCATTGTGCAATGACACATGTTCGAACCATTTTCTTTCCCTTTTCTTCCTTTTCCACTTCACCAGTTTTTTAGGTATTGAATGAAGACTCCTTGTTTGCTGCCAGCTCTCAGAATTCTGCAAGCCTATGATAGATACGTTTTAATGGACTCTAGGATGACTATTCTGTAGTCATGAATTAAAGATTAACTACAGAATAAACTGCAGAATTACTGAATGGGCAGATTACCTGAAAGAGCCGGTGTCTTTAAAAGCAAAATTTTTAAATTTTATTTATTTTTTCAATATATATACCGCCCGATCCCCGTCTTGGACTTCTAAACTAAAATCTGTCAGACTTTAAAGACCATGGGAAAACCAGATCCAGTCAAAGAATGACCAATCCAGTCAGGGTGAGTGAGAATCACTCCCAACTGTGGACTGATAGAGAAAGTAGATTTACTGTTCAAGACATGTTATGCAGATTCAATAGGGCAGTACACAGACCACACACATGTACAGCTAAATTAATATTGGTGTTTTCCACATGGACCAAATAGCCTGGGATGAGGAGGTGAAATATCCCGATCTGCGCATGATTTACGTATGATGTCAGGCCCTAAATTGGGCCCCCATGAGGTTTTCCTTATCCTGGGGTTCTCAAAAATCACTAAGTTGGCAATTCTTCTCAAAAACCCAGTGCCAATCCTGCTGCCATGCAAACACCACAGGAGACGGGCCGGTTTATTTTTCCCACCTCGCCGACTGCTCTCCCCATCCCACAGCTATAGCCAATCAGAACATTGGGGAAAACGGGAGTGTTTGCGCATGCGTGGAAATGTTTGCATGGAAAATGAACCTTAACCAGGAGCTCGTGCATAATTACCTGGAGTACTTCATCCCAGTTTTAACACGATAACAGGCAGCCATGCAAAGGGAGAAACCAACATACAAACAGCCCAGTATATTTGATCCTGGCTTTCCCCGGAGTAATGATGGCATGTGGAAAATGCCTCAGTGAACATCTCATATGTCATGCTGAAATTTTAACACTTAGAGGAAACCATAGCCTTATTATAGCTAGTGCTGGGAGTTAGCAATTAAACTTCTCGATAGGAATGCTGGTGTTTTTCATGGGGGATTTCTTTACCGGTTAATGAATAAAGCAAAAAAGAAAAGTGATTGGTTCCTCTGAAAGGGATGTTATTTTTTCATTCAGAGCAGCATATCATGCTTGTTTCAACTAAAAACAGAGCAGAATTTGGTCTCTCAGGGTCAAGAAGCAGAGATTAGTGATCATCTGATTTTTGGCAGTTTTTCTTATTTTTTTAATATGGCAGAGAAAAATTGGTTCAGATCAGAAATAAAGTGCTAGACTAAAGGTTTAAAGGTATTTCATTCAGCAAAGATTTCCTAATTTAAATCACTTGCCTGCATAGGAAAACATGGCTTCCTTGTAGCTTAGCAGATAGAGTTGCCAGCTCCAAGTTGGGGATTTGGGGGGTGGAGCCTGGGGAGGGTGGAGCCTGGGGAGGGGAGGGGCTTCAGTGGGTTTAGTACCATAGAGTCCACCTCCCACAGCAGCTGTTTTCTTCATGTGAACTGATTTCTGTTGTCTGGACACCAGTTGTAATAGCAGGAGGTCTCCAGCCGCCACTTGGAGGCTGACAACCTTACTTTGTGATGAATTCTAATTCAGAACTTTTTCATCAGATTTTCCTTTTGAAGCTCTTTTGAAAGACTCACAAGTTGATTATGGCATCAGCTGCTCTCATTTTGTGTCTGATACCTTTTCTAGAATTTATACCGTTGGCTGTCTCCATATTTCATGGATATGGATATTCCACCTACTGTTCATGCCGTTTCCATATTTCATGGAATGGGCAGAGACAGAAAACCGTATAGTAGAAGATGATATAATTCTTATGATGATTTTTTCCACTGATTGTAATGAACCTCTAATAAAGTGAGTATGAAATTATGCACCACGAAGACATGATTATCTTTTCGACATTTTCTCCCAATATCATCTAAATCCTTCTCAATGAAATCTTGTCTGGAAAGAACTGCAATTTTAATTATTTTTAAAGCCTTTTTTTCCCTGTAAGTATGCCCTCTTCATAGTTCTTCATTATCTGAATAATTTCAATAAAAGAAGGCAGGAAAAAAAGACGGCAACAATGACCCCCTAATTTGTAATTATTGGGATGTTTTCCTACTGCAGAAAACACATTATATAAAAAGTTATTGTTCCCAAGGGTTATGGGGAGTAGAAAATAACACCTACTATGGAATATTCAATTTTCTAAACTTATTCTAAACAATTTTCTAATCTTATTCTTTCATATCAATATTTTTGATTATGAATTGAAGGAGATTTAATTATTCATTATGTGACAATTGTGATATAAATTCCATGGCATGTAGGGCATCTGATGAAATACCTATTACCTTACTTTCTCCTAGGATCGCTAGCACTTTTTCGCAACTGCCAAAAGATATGGTGGATAGTCCCTGGGGAGGGTGGAGTTTTGGGAGGATGTGATGTCCCTTTTGGAGTTTGGAGTGTAGGAGTTTCCTATTATTCCTATTATTAAAGACCATAGAGGCATGGGATCTAACAATGGTCTTTTCAGGAGCGGGCAGACCACTGCCTCTTTAAGCCGACCTGGGAAAACTCCTTGCTCAAGGGAGCTGTTGACTATCTCCAACAGGTGGCTCCGTAGCTCCTCCCTGCCAGCTTTCACCAACCAGGAAGGGCACGGGTCAAAAGAACAAGTGGTAGATCATACAGCATCCAGCGTCCTGTCCACACCCGTCGGGTTGAGTAGGCTGAAATGGCCCAGACAAGGACCCAAAGATGCCCAAGGGGCCTCTAGTTCACTCACTGTATCAATTGTAGTGGGAAGGGATTGGCAGAGGGTCAAGACCTTGTGCGTGAAGTAGTCCACAAATGCCTCACAGCTTAATGCCAATTCATTATTTTTAGGACCCATAGCTGAGGTCGTAAGCGTCCGAATCACGCTAAACAATTGTGCTTGGCGCGAACTAGCCATTGCAATAGTGGAAGTAAAATACGTCCGCTTTGCTTCCTTCACCACACTCTCATAGGATTTCATAAATGATCAATACGAGTGTCTTGACCCCTCGTCAAGAACACGCCGCCACACTCAGTCTAGCCATCTCAGATCCCGTTTCATCCTCCTCAGCTCCTCAGTATACCAAGGGGCTGGATTTTTATGGGTACGGAGAGGGCGCTTTGGAGCGATAGCCTCAGTGGCTTCAGATAGTATCCCAGCTCTCTACCAGCTCATCAAGGGTACCGCCAGTGGGTGTGGTCTCCCTCAGAGCATCTTGGAACCTCTTTGGGTCCATTAGTTAAAAAAAACAAAACTTTAGTAGAAGTCTCAAGGCTTTTAGCTGAGAGTTGGGGCTGTGGCGTCTCCACACCAGCTGGTCAGGGAATGAGCCAGCAAAAAAAACAACAAAAAACCCCTCAAACTCTCTGGTTGAGCCAAGAAAATAAAAAATACAGATAACATAAAACCAGCAGTTCAACCACACCTGATGATAGGGAAGCTCCAGGCTTCAGAAGTACACAACTTGTTTTAAAAACAAAAGGGAAACAGACTCATTAGTCAGCACTGCTATTATTAAAGTATTGTGGATTTTTAGCCAGGTTTTAAAATATCAGCTCAGAAGGTTCTTTATTATAGTCTGTCTCAACAAAATTGCAACAGAAAGCTCTAAATTAAAAGAAAGTGCTAAATGCTAAGAGATAAAACTACAAAGGGTAGGAGAAATTTAAAACTTATCTTTAAAAGGTGGAGGAGCTCAACGAAGAGCGACCGCTCGGCACCAACCCTGTAAGGAGACACCCGTCCATTAGTCTTCGCAGGTGGGCCAAAATACACCCGTCGCCTAGATGGGGGGGGCATAGGAGCATCAATCCGAGCCTTCAGGACGTAGTGGTCAGACCACGGCATTCTTAAAGGTGATAAAATTACCTACCCTGAGAGGGAGCGGGTAATCCTTCCTTTCCCACTGTCAGGGGGCATCACATGGACCTGTCAGGGAAGGAAGCAAGCACTGCTAGCCAACCACTTGAGTGAGCCATCCAAAGAGACACAGCATGTTGCAGGATTAAAAGAGCTTGTGTCCATTTCTTCAGTGCCCTTGGAAATTCTGCCTGGCACCCAGCCGCCCCAGGGCAGGTATGGGTAAGGCTGTGTATCAAGTGCCTCAAATGCATCACTTCTTAAAAAGGCAATATAGAAAAGTTACCTCTAGAGAACAGCTTCAGTATTAATTTGAACTTGTTTTCTGGCTTTTGTGCAAAAAACAACGAAAGAAGGTTAGGGTGTGAGGCAGCAAGTTGCTTAAGCAGTCGCCAACAGCACAGAGTCCATACTGTGCTCAGCCTTGAATCTCCTGCTGGAAGCAGTAGCATCCCACGCTCGCTTCCCACTTTTTTGTTTGAATGAACTTGGCTGTCCTTGCCATGCTACACTCCCCTTTACCCTCCACTCCCACTGGACAGTGATACGAAAAGCGTAACACCATAACACTAGGTCCAGTGATGCGTCCAAATTCCTCCTAGGATTTTAAATTACTTGACCTTGTCTCCAGGGCAGCAACAGCACCTGCCGCTCCTCTGTTGGTGGTTCCAGACTTTACACAGATCTGTCAGCAGGCCCAGTTGGTGCTGCTGTTTTGTCTGGTAATTGAAATTGCAGCTCCCCATAAGCATCTTAATGCAGTTTCACCACCGCTGTAGGCTCTCTTTGTGCGCCAAAAAGGGATAAAGGCATATAGGCTCACCTTCCAATCAAGCAATTTTAGACCAGAGAATCCAGGTGAGACAAATGTTCCCACCATTCTTGCAATGGTAGGAAATTTGTTCAGCAACATTGCACTTTGGGGGGAGTTTTTGCAGGGCTCTGAATGGACTTTTTTTGAGGTAGCGGCACCAGATTTTTAGTGTAGCTACAGATGCCTGTTCTGTGTAGCTGCAGATGCCAAGTTTTTCCTCCATTAGGGGGCTCATAAAAACTTCACCAAATACAGGGACTCTCTTAAGTAGAACGCCTCCACCTTCAAAAGCAGCCAGCCCCAAAACTTCAGAAAGATCCACCATAAGATAACATGTAGCCATTCCCTTTAAAAGTTAAAGGAAATAGTTCCTATATTAATTAATAAGAAAATATTGTGGCCCCCCGGGGGTGCTTTTTGTAGGGTAGAAACATCAAGTTTACAGTAAGGCTGATGGTGCCTCTCCTTACCTCAATTTTGCTGAAACTTGGGTCACAGGGTTCAATTTTATGGCCCCCCAATTTTTCATGCATTGTTTCCAGCGGAAGAAAGGTGGGGTACCCTCTTTCAGAACCCATAAAATTGGAACCCCGACCCACCCTTCACCAAATATGGGGGTTCTTGCAAATGGAGTCATCTGCAACTATGCTGAAAAATTTGTGGCTCATTTTGTGGCTCTACCTCAAAAAAAAAGACAACCACTCTGGGCCCCACAAAATTTTTCCACAGAGTATAATAGACCTGAAATTTTGGGATATTCAAAAAGAAACAAAAAAACTCACCTGGTACGTGAATTCAGCCATTTTCAGGGGGGAAGGAGGAGTTTTTGGAAAATGTTCAGGTCTATTAAGCCGAAATCCAAAAGTACCAGGGGAAAAATGGTGCACCTTCAAACTATTACTTCCTGTCAGATTCGTCACGATTCATTTGGCAAAATGACTGAAGAAATTCCATCCAATAAAGGCGTCAAGCAGGGATGTGTACTGGTTCCCTACCTATTCAATCTTTACATAAATGACCTTGCAGCATCCCTTTTGCTTATAAATGGCCATAGCCCAACCTTAAATTCAACAGCAGTCCCAATTCTCCTTTGCGCTGCTGCTGCTGCTGCTGTTTTGCTATCCCGTACTAAAACTGGACTCAATCGACTTCTCCAAGGATTTGTTACCTACTGTGAATAGAACCTACTTAAAATCAACTTTACGAAAACCAAAGTGATGGTCTTCTCAAAATCTCGGGAAGGGTTATACCTGGAAAATTAAAGGAAACCCAGTTGAACAAGTGAAACAGTTCTGCTATTTGGGAATTCATTTCAACAAAACCTGAGTTAGTCCTATCAGCTGAAGCACACTGTAAATATGATCAAGAGTAATATAGCAGCATTAAATCGTTTCTTCTCAAAGGGAGGTCAATATATTCCCTCTGCTATTAAAGTTTTTAAACACAAACTACTTCCACAAGTCCTCAGTGGAGCACCAATCTGGATGGGCATGGCTTCCAAGCACCTTTATTCAATCATTGTTGCTTTGACACATGCTCGGGGTGCTTAATTGTGTTGCCTACTATTAATAGTTTCTGGAAACAGGCTCTAGTCTTTTGGAGACAGAGATATGGCAATCCACTTTCAGATACTGGCTGCGTCTCCATTTCAAAGCCAAGCCTGGTAGTTTGACCTGGCAAATGTTTTCTGATACCTTTCGCTCAAGGTGGGGCAGGCAAATCACAGAAAATATCCAGTCTATTGCTATTTCCTGGGATTCTCTCCAAAATTTTGGTGAATATCATGCTTTTTAAGCTCTTAAGCAGAGACTGTGAGACATCAAGAAACAGATCTTATTCTTCTCGACTTTTACAACCTGTTCACCCTTGGGCTATGGCCTTGCCCCTACATATGGGTGCCTCCCAGCATATTTTTACTTACTGCACCTCAATTACAAAGGAAGTTTATGCAAGTGCGGTTTAACATCCTCTCAACATCAATTTTAGGTGGCTGCTTTATGTCTATGCCAGGGGTCTGCAATCTGCAGCTCTCCAGATGTTCATGGACTACAATTTCCATCAACCCCTGTCAGCATGGCCAATTGGGGATGATGGGATTTGTAGTCCATGAGCATCTGGAGAGCCGCAGGTTGCAGACCTCTGGTCCAAACCATCCCATGACTGATTATGCCCATGTTCCTAGAGGCAGACTGAAACTACCAGTCACACACTGTTACACTGTGAACTATATGCCCTTTTGAGGAATTCCTGTCTTGATGCACACCTTAAGAACATCTCCTCATTAACTGACTGTGGGAAAGTTTGTTCTCTTTTACTAGATTACCAGTCCCAGAGAACAGTGGATGTAGCAAAAATTTTCCTACAAGCCATGCAACTCTGTTCTCTTATGAACCCAAGTTTGTAAACTTTTCTTTTAACTATGCCAGTAAAAGGTTGTTGATTGATTGAAAAAAATGGTGCACATTCCGAGCCATTTCAAGTCTCTGTTATTCTCTGCCAGCATTTACATGATGTGCAAAAGTGCTTCTCCAATTGTTCGGCACATGATGGTTTTTATGCCCAATAAAGGTCTTTGATTTGATTTGAACTCTGCCAGGAATGTGGTATCATCAGTATTTCTCAAAGTGTTAATGTTTCTTCTCCCCACTCTCAATTTGCACTCCATCTTCATCTAAATCTAATCCACCTTTCCTTCTGACACATTCTGCATGTAGACTGAAGAGGTAGGGGGATAATATCGCAGCTATCTTAATGTACATTTGCTCACTAGGTGTTAGCCCCCAAGGATACCTTGAAATCCTTAGACATGCTTATGTTTCAATGAATGTCCATATTCACCTTCTTTAATGCCAGCTAAACCTTCGGAATTTTCCCCCAAGTCGGCATTATTTGAAAACAGTCCATTCTCATTACAGCCATATTACTGTATATACTCGTGTATAAGTCGACCCGCATGTAAGTCGAGGCACCTATTTTTACCACAAAAAACTGGGAAAACTTATTGATTCATGTATAAGTCGAGGGTGGGAAATTCAGCAGCTACTGGTAAATTTCAAAACTAAAAATAAATACTAATAAAATTACATTAATTGAGGCATCAGTAGGTTAAATGTTTTTGAATATTTATTTCAATCAGCAACGAAGCTAAAACACAAGAGTTAAAATCCTTCAAAACTGGATTCCTCATCATCATCTGTATGTCCAAATGTAACCCAACTCAGATTTTAAGAGGGATATTATCAGAAATGGAAAATCTACTATTAGCTTCCATTTACTTAAGCAAATAGGGGATGAATTACCCCTTTTGGGGGTCAATAACTTTGGATCCCCTGACCCAAACTTTACCAAACCTGACTGGTATCATAAAGAGACTCTCCTGATGATACTAGCCAGGTTTGGTGAAGTTTGGTTCAGAGGGTCCAAAGTATTGGACCCTCAAAAGGGTAGCCCCATCTACTGTTAGCTCCCATTGAAAACAATGGGGAATGGAGGCACCTTCGTTGGGGGTCCATAACTTTGGACCCCCTGAACCAAACTTTACAAAACTTGGCTGGTATCATCAGGAGTGTCTTCTGAGGGTACCCTGAAATTTTGGTGCTGCTAGCATAAAAACTGCTCATCCTGCTGGCCGTCAAAGTAAAAACACACAAAAAAATTTAATGACTCGCATATAAGTCGAGGGGAGCTTTTTCAGCATTAAAAATGTGCTGAAAACTTCGACTTATACTTGAGTATATACGGTAACATACATCTCTGGGTAAAAGGATTCCTTTGAATATGGCAAGCAGTTCACAGTTGGGGACTAACAGAAACATGGACCTCAAAATAACATGGGTCCCCCACCTCCACTTTTTTTTTGTAATAATCTGTTAATCCATTTTGTATTCCTTGTGATTTTTGGGACACCAATTGGGAACTTACAAAAAGATCCAGGAGCGAGAGGGTGTTTTTTTAAAAAGAAAAAAGTAGCCTGTATTTAAATCTTCACAGCTATAACATTTTTTTCCCATTCTGCATAAGAAAGGATAAGCCCCAAGAACTAATCTCTTCCTCCTCGGATTTCTCTTGTGCTGTCTTGACCTTGATTCTCTTTCATATTTCCCCTTCCCCTCTCCATTTTGAATTTGCTGCCTTTCTGCATCCCGTGTCTTTCTCCAGACGGTCTTTCTCTTCAGCATCAGCGCGCTCTTTCGATAGATCCCACGCTGAGATCACTCAGGCAAAGCAGGGGTTTTTAGTTTGATATCAGCAAGATGAGCCACAATGACAACTCAATTGATTTCCTTCGTGTGTGTAGCATGTAATGAAGCAGTAATGATCTCCCACTGTTACTATAAACATACACTGGGCATTCGCTAAGCTGATAACAAGTCGGAAGGCAGGGCCAGCTTGCCGGCTTGCAGAACTACCTTATGTTAAAGGTTTTCAGGAGAAATTCACAAAATGCTTCGGTTTGTGGAATTTGAGATGGATTGACTCTATAAAGGAAACTGTGGCCCTGTGTTTGCAAGAGCACGGCTGTTAACAATAGGATGTTTTGGAGGGCATTGCTCTTCAGCCCATTATGAGAGATGTGGATGACCGGATCCCTCTGGCCCCAGGAGGCCAGAGTACCCTGGCAGTACTCCCAAGTATTCTCTGGTTAGTGACCCTGCCCTTTCTCCCAATGAATCGGGTTGCAGCAAATCTGTGCATCTGGCACTCAGGATTGGCACTGGCGTTCAAAACAGAGGTCCGCATACTTTTTGAGCCTGTACGTTCATGTTAGTAAGTGCCTTATATTGGCAGTATTAAAATTCAATGTGTGCAACTACTGTGTAAAATGTGACTTGAAATTTGTCCCTGTTCTTTTTCTTCCTCCCTCGCTCTCTCCCTCCCTCCCTTGCTCTGTGCTGTGTTTCCAATGCTGGGGGGCAATTGGGGGTACTGGATATAACACCATACAACGTTTTCACAGCAGTAATAAAACATTTCGAAAGTATTTTAAGTCTTATGACACGTAAATACTTTAAAGTGTTCTAACAGTTGTTAAACATTTTGAAAGCATTTTCAAAATGTTGTCAAAAAAAATTATTTCCGCTGTGTAGCATGGACCAGATTTGTGAGTTGTAGCATTTTCTAAAATGTGATGATGATTTTGAGATGACCTGGTGCAAAAAATTGTTCTTTGGTCATGGTGGGGAGGGCAGCATTTGGTCATGGTATCATGGGAGGGCAGCCACCCATACAGGGAGTGGGGTAGAAAACTCAGATTTTGCCCCGGGATCCATTTTTCCTAGCTACGCCTCTGGCCTTGTTTTGTCTGTTCATGGTCCCAGTCTCTGGATTTAAGCAGTCACTGATTGAACACATGCCTGTTTACAGACCAAAGACTTCATAACATGGCACCCAGTCACAGTTCAATGTTCATTGGCTGCCCTTAACCTCAGAGCATAGGGATGCCCTCCAAGCATAAACAGTAATGAGCTCTGCCATTTCTGAACCCAGACCAAAAGGGTGAAGCTTCTTGGATAAAGCACAGCTTCAGGAGGCCTGTTAGATTTGGGGATTTGCTTATGCTGCTTTCTGTATGATGGGAGGTGTTGAATGGGTTAATGCACTACTGTCTGCCTTTCAACTGTTTCCTGTATGTGATTTTAATTCCAGGTGCTGACCAAGGTCAGTGGCTGGGCATCTTCACTGTTATCTTTCTTACAGTTACTTTTAGGTGCACTTTCCCAGGATGGGGGTTGCAAGCTGTTTTAATTACTGCGTTTTACGTGGGCAAAATCAGTTCTGGCTTTGTCCACAGAAGATCCACACCTCTGAAACTACTGTTCTATACACGAGTTTGTTTCAGTTTTGGGGGATTGTGACACTGAGCCACAGCTGAGCCCTTCCCATCAGCCTCGGTGGCTACAAGGCACAAATGAGTGGCAATGCTAATAAACCACTAGATGTCATAATTTTAAAGATTCCTCAAATACATGCATTTTATTGTCATTTGTAAATATAGAATACTAGGAAATAAAAATACCATTTTAAAAGTAATACAGTGTATGGATCAAGCCATCTCTTTCGTAAGGGTGTGGGCGATGTTCTAAGATACGACTGTTGTTTTAATTATATGTATGTTTTTAGCTGATGTTTTATCTGTACACCGCCCTGAGCCCTTCGGGGATAGGGCGGTATACTAAATTTAATTAATAACAATAACAACAACAACAAAACAACAACACTAATAATAATAATAATAATAATAATAATAATAATAATAATAATAATAATAATAATAATAATAATAATAATAATAATAATAATAATAATAATAATAATAATAATAGATGTTGCTGTGCCAGTTGACAGCAGGGTAGAGGACAAAGAGCTGGAAAAGATCACAAAATACAAGGACCTACAAATTGAAGTTGAACGATTGTGGCAAAAAAGAACAACAGTAATCCCACTAGTAGTCGGTGCTCTAGGAGGAATCCCAAGAAATCTTGAAAAACATCTGGAAAGCCTAAACTTGGACAGAACATCAGTCCACATGCTGCAGAAAGCAGCACTTCTAGGAACTGCACGTATTCTACACAAATACCTCTAATATCCTAGGTCCTTGGGAAAGACTCGATATTCAGAGATGAATTCCAGACACTTGTGCTGTGTTGTTATGTGTATAATAATAATAATAATAATAATAATAATAATAATAATAATAATAATAATAATAATAATAATAATAATAATAATAATAATAATAATAATAATAATGAATTCTTGCTACAGGCCTCATCTGAAATGGATTTTCCTACCACCCATGCAGGTCCCTACGGGGTGCTTTTTGTTGTTCAACAGGCATCCCTCCTCCCCCTTTCACCAGTGAAAAAACTGGTTGGCTCCAATCCCTTGATAGGCGGCCTCATCCCAGGCATCAGGCCCCTAGCCACAGTGCCGCAGCTGTTCTGGGGTTGTTGTTCCCATTGAAACTTCTCAGCAGCATGGTAGGCTTGAAAAGCAAAATTTTTAAAGCCTCCTGGCTGCCAAGAAGCCCCATTGGGTTGAATGGACTTATGCCACCTTTTTGGTGGTGTAAGTTTTTGTCGTGTGGACAAAGACTTAATTAGCAGAGTTAATGCAATAATGAGGCAGAGACCAGTTGCTTTACTGAAATAAAGTTTACTTACTACAGGGAAGGGAAACTTGGAAGAAAAACAATAAACATCTTTCTTACTAGCTAGCACCAACAGCCAGCTTGCTGCTTAGACTATCACAGGGTTACTAAGCTATAGACTGAACTGAACTGAACTGAACACGTGCAGAGTGCAACACAAAGAAGATATATCTAAAGCGTACGTGCAGACCTGCATGTAGCCCACTCAACCAATAGGTATCAATTACCTGGTCACTGACTTCTGACCTCACTAACTAATTAGCATGCAACAATTAACTCCTTCATTACTGGATTGTGTTACTGGCACTTGCCAAATCCCATCAGTTTTAGACCCCGGAGTAATGCAGTCAATGGCGTAATGCAGGCAATGGCCAGGAGTAGGGACGTACCTGCCAGAGGCACATATGGGGACAAATGGGAACAAGTGTCCCTGGGCGGAGGCCATTTGATCACGTGGGGGTCGAAAATTGCCCCACACCCCTCTTTTCCCCCACCCTGGACCAGAGGCGTATCTAGAAAAAATGGGACCCGGGGCAAAATCTGAGTTTTCTGCGCCCTCCCACCCCCCTGCCCCTGGGCTCCATTTTTCCAAAACATGTCTCTGATGCAACACCATGCAGGATGGGTGACGCCCTTAAATCCTGGGACAGACCTTACACCCACAAGTAGTACCTTCTTCTTTTTGGAATTAAGCTTCAGTTTATTAGCCCATGTCCACTCCAACACTTCCATTTCTACAACCTCTCTGGCATCAACAGGAAGCACAAGTTACAGCTGTGCGTTGCCGTCATATTGGTGACAAATCTCACCCAGGAGTTTCATGTGGATGTAAAAGAGCATAGGAGACAAGAGGGAGCCCTGTAGGATCCCACTAGCAAAAGGCCAAGGGGTCTGCCCCACATGCTCTTCCTGAGTGTCCCTTCTACCCACAAGAGCAATATTGGAGCAGTGGTGGGATTCAAACTGTGGTGTAGCGCCAATGGGGTGGGCGGGGCACAACGGGGGCATGGTTGGGCATTCCAGGGGCGGGGCATTCCTGGGCGAGGCTGTGGCAAGGACGCAGCCGCTGTGCCAGTCGTTGGGCGGGAAACGAATGCACGCAGGCACAGGCTGCCACGCATGCTGGTGCACGTCCTGCTAGACTGCTTCAAGTTCTGCGCGCTACTGCTGAGAGGAGGGGCGTAACTAAGGCAAAAATCACGTGGCAAAATCACCCATTAGTAACCCCCTCTTGCCACACACAAATAATTAGTAACCTACTCTCGGGAACCGGTGAGAACCTGCTGGATCCCACCTCTGTATTGGGGGGAGGTATATGGGCTGCAGCAGGAGAAAGGGGACGAGGAAATCCTTTCTGCTGATGTAAATCTCTTTCCTCCAGGGAAATCAACTAATGCTACCAAACCACTACTTTACAAATGTGTAATGACCAGAAAATGTTCAACCAAATATCTTGCTTCAATCTTCCAATAAACAGATATTTTAAGCATACAAAAGCAATGTCCCTTTAAATGTTGGCATTCCTCACGGAAACTCTACCAGCAACATTAAAATCGCTGCTATTTATGTGGCACTTGTCAAATTACATTCCCTCCAGTTTCTCAGATGTATGATAGCGGTTTAGAAGCTGCTCAGGAATTCATACCCTTTTCAGCACCCTGCTTAAATGCTGCACACGGCACCAGTTTTTCAAACATCTCAGCCCAAAATGATGCTCTTTCCGGCTTTGGTGGATCGGTTGAATACCTCACGGAACGGCACATCCCTGTAAAGTTGGTTTGACTTTCCACGGCTCCTGTTCTTCATTTCTCCTCCTCCCAGTTGGTTTATTAAACAATGACTTTTTACATAAAGGAGAGACAAATGGGCATGTGAACAGATGGGTTTAATAAAGATCCTATAATATATCTGCCACAAACCGTTATGCACTGACACTAAAGCAGCACCAGGATATGACTTGGAATAAAGGATTTCTAAATGGTTTTATGCTCTCAGTGAAGAAGTCCTAGATGAAAAACTGGACATTTTGGTGTCAATTGCTATGTAAAAGATAGATTAAAAAATAAGCCTCCACAATGGAGCTTCTTGACATGCTGTTAAAAAAAATGTTACAATGCTGACATGTGCAACCTATTGGAATTTTAATATCTGTTTAAGTTTGACCTAGCACGCTGTATAGGATGCAGACAAAAGGCCTGACTGTCAAAGCCAGAAGCATCTTCTCCCTCCCTTAACATCCAGCCTGACAAGGAATACTGGTAGCTCTCAAAAGCTTGTGCACTATTTTGTGATATCTTGGTAGGTCGTCTTGTTACCGCTGCTGCTCAGGTAACATTAAGTGATTTCAGCTCAGGCAACATAGCGAGGCGCAGGAAGCTGGTGTTCTTCAAAAGCAAAGTATTTTATTCGGAAGTGGTTGCTACAGCTCAGGCAGGGGAATCGCGCTTTCGTGACCAAGCGATAGAACTTTTATACTCACACATCAAAAGGTGCAAGGGGGCAGGTAAGGGGGCAGGTAAGGGGGCAGGTCCCTTACCATACAACAATAAAGAAACATCAACACATAAAAGAAAAGGTACAATTACAACTTTGTGAATGGGACCATGAGATCTCGCTGTCAGGCATTTTCCCACGAGACTTTACGATAGTGCTGAAATGGAGAGCGGAGAGAGTCCATTCATAAAACTGGGTGAGTTTGTTTAATGCACCCAGGAATATGGTTATCAAATGGGCTGCTCCCTTGAGTTATGACCTGAGGCTCCCGCGCCTCAGTCCCGCAACAAAAGAAAGTTTAAATGGTCCAATGGTGATCTTGGCACATTCTTCAATGGCTAGGATATCTGGGGTGTCGTTATCAGATTCAATTTGTAAATCCAAAGGGGTCTTTGTTTCCGCTAAAGAGATCTACCATGTGTTGGCCCGAACTGAATTCCAAGGCTAGCTTCCTTGGCTCCTAATATCAGCTGCTGCAAGCTATTGCTTCTACCAACAGATACATATATTTCAAATAACATTTCTAAACTTAAACATTGGAGGAAACTTCAAAGAACCTCCAATACAGTACATCTAAGCAAGAGTATCCTAAATTAACAGTAACCAAAACCTTAAATACTGGAAAACCTAGCTAGAGCATAATCCAGTGATGGCAAACCTTTTCGAGACCGAGTGCCCAAATTGCAACCCAAAACCCACTTATTTATCGCAAAGTGCCAACATGGCAGTTGAACCTGAATACTGAGGTTTTAGTATAGAAAAAACAGTTGGCTCCAAGGCGCACATTACTCGGGAGTAAACTTGGTGGTAGTTGGTGGCTTTGCTTTGAAGCAACTGTGCAACGCTTTGAACAGGTGAATCACGACCCTAGGAGGGTTTACTCAGAAGCAAACCCCACTGCCAGCAACCGAGCTTACTCCCAGGTAAAGGATCATGCTTTCGTTCTTCCCATGAAAATCAGTAGGGTTTAACAGTGCTTAACAGGGTTACCTACACTGCTTCCCTAAAACTACACTCCTTCCCTGAGCCTTCTGGGGAGGGCGGTCTAAAAATATAATAAATAAATAAAATAAACTAGGTCTTAGGTTTAATGCTAATAATCTCTCTGAAATAATTACACTATTATCACATGACGAACTCTGTACATGCGTGCCCACAGAAAGGGCTCTGAGTGGCACCTCTGGCACCCGTGCCATAGGTTCGCCACCACTGGCATAATCCTAACCATTGGGCAAATAATAAATCCAACACTGAGGGGGCTTACATTAAATCTTAGAAGGGATAAAACCAGAGGGAAAACCATGTGAAACATCAGCACATTCATATGTACACGTTCTTTCCATGCCTTATGGAGACTTTTGGACAACACTGGTCTCTTTGCTCTGATCCTTAGCCAGTGTAGTTCAGTGATAGGCTCAGGAAAATATTTTCCTATTTTCCTGGCGATAACAGTCTGAAGAGGTTTTATGGCATATGGCTTTTGTTCACTGGGGGAGGCAGAATCTTGCAAACTCTGTTTTTTTAAATGTTCTTCCACTGCACAAATGTGCAACCAGCCCCTCGCTGTGCCATCCTAAGGGGATAATTCTTTAAAGGACTGCTCTGTAAGTGTTTGAAGTAAACTCATGTGTAGACTGAGGCATTTGTCTATGTACAAGTGAATTCAAATCACAAAAGAGCTCCTCTTTATTTCTTCGGGGGACAAAATGGGAAATCAGTCAGTTTTCTAGCCTCTGATGAGGAGCCTGAAATATATGTTCTGTGTAATCCCCTGAGGAATCTTTATGCAGCCTTTCTCTGATTTCATTCATTTTCGAGGATTTTTTTGGCTATTGCGCTCTGCTGTACAAAATCAACAGCAGATAGGGATTTTTTGCAATTTTACAAAAGAAAAAAATTCGTGCCCTATGCAGCTCTTTGTCTGAAGTTAGGTCAAAACTCCTTGGAATCAGCCGCTTGGCTGAGGACTTTTAGATTCTGGCTGCGAATTCATTTTCTCTCGGACTGTAATTCCCTGGTCCACCGTCTGCTCTCTGACACCCATTCCAACCCCTGGTTTTCCATAATTGAAGAAAAAATGGCCTCTATTGGATTGTCAGTGGATTCACTTTGCCCCTTGTCCTATTCAGAAGCTTATAGGAAATTAAAAGGTCAACTATTGGATAGAGAGTTCTCTACCCTAATCACAGCAGCCAAGAAAACGTGCTCCCCCCTGTATTTTTCTCTCCCATTTGAACGGGGCCACTTGGCACATTACCTGTATTGCTTAATAAACCCTGTTCAAAGGAGAGCCATAATGCTCCCCAGGTTTAATGTTATGCCTTCTGCCTTGTTACATGGCAGATTTAATAAGCAAGAAAAGGTTAAAAGATTGTGCCCATGTAACAATGGCTCAGTTGAATCTCTGGCCCACCAATTACTACACTGTCTCAGATTCAAGGAAATCAGATCCAAGTATGTGAATCTTACTCCTTTACATTTACCCCATTAGATTACACTACTTGTTGGACAACCCTGATCCTTCTCTCTGTATGATAGTGGCAGACTTTCTCCTGGAAATTACTAAACACCAGTAGATTTCCTTCGACCTGTATTGTATATGCTTTTTAATCTGTTTTTATTATTGTTGCACTGTTGTCTATGCCAATAAAGGCTTTCTTACTAAAAAGAAAAAATTGATGTCAAATCATTAATTTCCATCCTAAATGGAGTAGTTGTTTTACCTTCAATGTGATTGGTGTTTAATTAGTATGATGTGGAAGTGGCATGGGACCAGAGTGAGATAGAAATGGCAGGACAGCCCAGCAAATGTGCATTACAAATGCCAACCACTAATGGGTACCCACCTGGTTACTTTCAGTTCTCCTGGCAGCTTCGTTGCAACATGGTAGGGAGTCAGTATATTCTGTAATGCGGCCCAAGGATACAGCTGGCTAAATGTGAAATTGCACATTACAAATTCAGCAGATCATCTGGTTTCCCTTGATTTTCTTTCTGAGTTTTTGTGTTATTATTATTATTATTTGAGTCCCTTTGTGAGACGCGGTGCAATTAAAGATGCACATATTTTTTATATTTTAAGTTTCCAGAACAGTGATACAGAAAGCCACTGAAATAGATCAGTAGATAAAAGGTAGCAACTAGATAAAAAGGGCTCTGAAAAATGCACAGGGTGACTCCAGGCTGTGCATGTACAAGCCAGACTTACCTCATTTTCCTCTGCAATCCGGGGATATTGTGTATGGTCTGAATCAGTGATTTTCAACCAGGGTTCCGTGGTACCCTGGGGCACCGTGAGCATGTCCCAGGGGTACTGTGGCAATACTAACCCCCAATCACTTTTGTGGTGTCTCCTGCTGGCGCCAGCAAAGACATGGAGCTGGCTCAGGGCAGGGCCTGCCACAAGGTCAGCAGCCACTTATTGCCCCCCCCCAGTTCTTCCCTTCACCCTGGGAGGGGAAGGTCGAGGGTGGAGCAAGCAGGGACATTGGGAGGGAAAGGTGGGGGAGGATGGCAGGGGTACCGTGATATATGAAGAGTGAGGTCAAGGGTACCGTGACATCAAAAAGATTGGTAAACACTGGTCTAAATGGTGATGCAGGCATGGAACATTCCCCCAAAAAGAAGAATCTTCTGTTCCTAAAGATGTCTTTCTGCTCCTTTGAGCCCAGGCAGAGCTTTGATTTGTGAGTTTTGGTCCTAATCCAGTGAGTTCTTTTAGAAGTGTGGTCGGGATTCTGAATGCATGGTGAGATTTTTTTTAAAGTTCCCTATTTGTTAAAATATTTACATCCCAGGTATAGTAGGACCCAAGGTGGGTAGCAACAATAAAATAACAATTTTATAATGGATAAAACAGTACACCTTAAAACAACTGATATTAAAGAAAAAATTAAAAGCGAAATAACTTGTGCCTATTCTGGTAGGATATTCTCATTGTGTTTAGACTCCCTAAAAGCTCTCCCAAAGAATTTGTCTTGCAGCCTCACCAGAAAGCCAGGGGGCCAGGAACCCCGCTACACTGTTCGGGAGGAATGGGAAAGCCACTGAAAAAGCCTGAGCCCGGAGTCTGAAGGAATGCTCCTTTGACAATGGAAGCACTGATAACAAACCAATAATAATATCACCTTCCCACACTAAATATTCTCAGGTGTCTTTTAAACACTGGAGGTAAGGGACCAAATCCTCCACAATCATTTTCCTCTGTAATCTGGGATATCGTGTATGGTCTTAATGGAATGTTCCTCAATAAGGAAGAATCTTCTGCTCCTGCTCTCTACTCCTCCTTGCCTTCCCCTCCTCCCCAGGGTGTGTGTGTGATGACAAAGGCACCTCCCCTCCCCCTCCCGCCCCCCAGGATGGATGAGTCATGACAAGATGATGGCCCCCTCCCTCCCTCCCTCCCTCCCTCCCTCTCCCAATGGGCAGCCCAACTGAGATGGAGATGATTGGGCTGTGGTACTGGGGGAGGGCCACGCCAATGGGTTTGCCCCCTCCTGTGCTACGAGGGGAATCCCTGCTGGAAGTCTGGGCTGCCACGGAGCTATACTGTCATTCCATTCAAATGCTGGCATGAAGGGGGCATGGCAGGCAGTCTGGGGCATTCCCAAGAGGGGAGCTGACTTTTCTTGGAATAAACTTGTTTTGGCAATGGGGCAAAGCAGGTGGAGGGAGGGGTTTTTTTTGTTTTCCCTTCCTTCTGCACCTCTTGAAGTCCCTTTGGAAGCAGCACAGCGCTGCCTTTGCCACACTACCTATGGCAGTGGTGGCGAACCTTTGGCACTCCAGATGTTATGGACTACAATTCCCATCAGCCCCTGCCAGCATGGCCAATTGGTCATGCTGGCAGAGGCTGATGGAAATTGTAGTCCACAACATCTGGAGTGCCAAAGGTTCGCCTCCACTGACCTATGGCTGCTTCCTCACACTCCTCCCATCTGGATTGCACTGTCATTTTCATAGTACATCACAGGATGCTGCTCAGCAGAGACCGAACACTTTTGGTGTCGGAGGAGCATTTGCAATGTCATCACAGCACTGTTGGCGAACTCCTGGTTTGTATATTTTCAAGCAGGTGTCTCGACTTTGCCGCCTTCTCAGAAAACCAAAGATGCCACCTGATGCTAGTTTCATCCAGCACCACTGTTATCCCCCTGTCAGTTGCCTGGTCCTTTCGTTGTTTCCCCCTGATCACAAGAGTAATGTGCAAATTAGCCCTGATGTCATGTCAGCAAGACAGACCAGCTCCCAGTGGTAAATAAGATGACATATCAGAGAAATTTGAAGGGCGGCGAAGAAGAAGATCTTTGGGGAAACTCACAAACGTGGTCATGGTGTGTGTCTGCCTGCATGTCCTGAAGCTGTTCGGGATGGATGGCTGATTGCATTAGCCCAAGATGTTATCTTTAAGTGGCCTCTACTGTAATTGGTATAATAGATTAACACATTAGTTTGACAATCAAGTGTCACAACCTCTTAGGGCCCGGCAAATAGCTTTTCTTTTGTCTTGCTCTCTTTTAGAAACCAGATATGAATCCCCTTCTTTGGCCTCCAAGACCTTCAGCTCCATTATCTCAAACAAGAAGAATGAAATGGCATTAAGCTAATGAAGTATTTATTGACTTTGTGCTGTTAATCTCTGCCACCTTGTGTGGAAGGACTGCAGCCTGTGCCATTAAATAGGGCATTTACTAGACTATCGATTGTTTTCAAGCACTTTCTTTGTTGTGCCAGACCTGGAGACATTGGGAGTGTAAAAAAGAGATTCACTTTGGCTCTTTCCACACAAATCACCTAAAATGTTTGTAAAACATTTTGACACTCCCCCCCCCTTTTACCATGAGGTTTATCTGCACTCACCCCACTCAAAGCAATTCATGGTTGCCCTGATGGGGAGACTCAAAGGGGCTTACAATCTCCTTGCCCTTCCCCCCTCACAACAAACACCCTGTGAGGTGGGTGGGGCTGAGAGAGCTCCGAGAAGCTGTGACTAGCCCAAGGTCACCCAGCTGGCGTGTGTGGGAGTGCGCAGGCATACATGCATACATGCATACATGCATACATATATATATGTACCTTTATATGTGTGTGTGTATATATATATGTACCTTTACATGTGTGTGTGTATATATATATATATGTATATGTAAATGTATTTATATGTAAATATTGTGTGTGTGTGTGTGTGTGTGTGTGTGTGTGTGTGTGTGTGTGTGTGTGTGTGTGTGTGTGTGTGTGTGTGTGTACTAGCGGGCCCAGCCACACGTTGCTGTGGCAATTGTCCTTCTCATCACAGTCTGCAACCCACACAGATGTCCATGCAGGTCCAATGATCCCCAGCATAGCCTTTTTGGGTGATCAAATGGAATCCATCTTTCCCTTTTCAATGCACATCATTATATGGTGTTGTCTTTTTTTTTTAGTATAAGGTAACCCTTCCCATTCCACAACGGAACTGTGCAGAGTGTGAATCCCGCTGTCCATGAGGCTGGTTGACACGCACAGTCCTGGCTTGTGTAAGGCAGAACTGGGGCAAGCAGGCTATCCCAGTCAGGCCGCAGAGGCAGGGTGGTGAGGCGCTCAGAGCGAGGCCAGTTCCCGGGGTTCTTAAAGGGCCATGTGCAAAGAAGCAGAGCCGGTAGTGTTGGTTCACCCCCACCCCGCGGATTTTCTTAGAAGAAAAAGGCAAACTCCAGCTCGCTTTTAGTAAAACAGAGCTGTGGCGAATATGGGTGAGGAAGTGGGTAAGTGGTGGTTGGATGTGAGGGAGGGCAGAGTGAGGTGTGTGAGGATGAGCTGGATGTGTATTGTGTGGTAGTAGTGGGTGAGGCGCAGAGAGTGAAAGTTACCTGCGTGTGAAGGGGGGAACCCCACCTGATGTCTCACACGGCAAAGTGTGTATGTGTTTCACTTCCACTTGTATTACCTAACAGTGTTACCTATTTACTGTTTCCACTGTTTCCAGGGGTGGTGTCAGAGGCGTAGCGGGGCAAAATTGTACCCAGGGCAAAATGGTGCCCCCTGTGCCCTGTGCCCACTTGTAACTATGCCCCCTCTTCCCCTGCGCCCCCATGTGCCCTGTGGTAGCTATGCACCCCCCCGTCCACCCCCCATGCCCCATGGCAGCTATGCACCCCCCCATGCCCACCTACCTGAGCTGGTACCATGCAGACTCCAGTGGGGGCTGCTCAGCGCAGCCCAGGATCCAGCCTCTGGGTCAGCCAATGGACCGACCAGCCCTCCCCTTCTTGCTTGGCCCAACTGGGGGTGTGGTGGGTGGATCAGAAGTGCAGGGGCAATTTTCCCCCACACGTGACTCACCAGGGGGTGCCCGGGCATTTGTCCCCATTATAGCTGTGCGACTGGGTGGTGTTGTGTTACTTGGGACACAATGTGGGGTATAATGAGGGTGCTTGTCTGCTTCTGCTGAAGTATTGGCAGCAGAAATTTACATGCTTATTCCTGCTGTTTCATAACAAAGATATCATCTGAACACAGAGTTTCATTATTGAACAGTCTGGGGGCACGACCTTTGTTGGGAATAATTTTGTTCATTGTCTGCGCCAACCTGGCACGGTACATTGTACTTGTAGGAGTACAACTGAAAATAATAGGGTAATAATTGAGCCTCTACTATTATGGGATATGGGTGTCAAGGAGAAAAGTGGTAACAAAGGATTTAGTGCTTGCCAACAAGTTGTACAGATTGGAGCTGGACGAAATTCAAGAGCAACAAAGAAACGGGGAATGAGGATCTGTTGAGGCAATTGGCCCATCTATTTGTGGCAGAGGAACAACATGAAGATTAGCTTCCTGGGCTGTATTCCAGAGCAGAGCCTGACAGCCAAATGGCCCTTAGATAATCAGAGGAGAATAAAGGAAGAGATAAGTGTGAGCTGTGGAACAAAAGAAAGGGAAAGCAGATAGCAAAATAGTTCATGTACTTGACATTTGATGGCTGCAAGCCAATAACAGCAATAAAGGAAGAAAGGAAATAAGTATTTTTTTTACTCTTAAGATAACCCATCAGTTCACATGAAAATAAAAATATTTGGAAGTCATTTGATATGTTGGCTTTATATGTAATTAATGATAGTTTGTCCCCTTTCTGGGATCACAAAATGCAGTCAATGGACCATGACTAAGTGGATAAATAGGTGAATTTCAAAAGACTAGATGGGGTATCATATGAACAACTGGGTTGGTTCCAGCTTAACTACCAGATGTAAAGATCTGTTTTAGTTTCAGTCAAAGACCTTTTCTTACAGGGGCTTGTTGTGGTTGTGATGCCACTTAGAATCAACATCTGTAACAATTCTGGAGAGGTTTGATTTAGACTGTATTCTAACAAATGTTAGAAATGCGCATATGAGTTGCATCATGGGGTGAGCTTCATTGTGCATGTATGTCATAGAGCACATGAGTGAGGTTACAAAGTTGAACATGAGCAGGCAAATTGTTGGATAACATGGAGGTGCTTTCTCTTTGAAATGACTCATATTCTGTCCCTTAATTGTGGAGCTTGAGAAATATTCCCTGTCTAATATATAGAAGATGTGGACTAGGGATACGTCCACACTCTGATCTCAGTGGCAAACCAGCTAGAGCAACCTTTTCTCCCAAACGTAAATTTAATCTTAAACTTCCTCTCCAGCCATTAAAGGACCATCAACTTTCTGGAATTTCTTTGTTGTAACATTCCAAGCTCCTTCAGACTTGGGATGCTCTTGGTTTCATTTCATCAGCACAGCTCAGCCCAAAACTCAGCAAGAGTTGGATGCTCCCAGATGTTAATCCAGCCAAGTCTTTTCCCACAGCATCCAACTCTTTGATTTGTGCCAAGAAGACTGCCCCTCTTACCATTGCGAGAGGGTAGACTTTTCCTATAACTAGACCCCCAAGATCAATGGCAAATTGCTCTTGGATTTTCCTCCTTGTGTCCATAAGCAGTGCGGGTATCTGTCTCTCGCTCCCTTGGGCCTCTTCTAGATTGGTAAATATTGCCCCTCCCTGAACACCCTCTCCTATTCCCACTATCAATCATCTCTCCATTTCCTTGGTGCTCATATTCTCTGTCTGTGTGTGTTTGCAACTTGTAGGTATTTTTATTATTTTTAATCCCTTAATAAAAATTGTAACCCTTCTCCTTCTATTCTGGTTTTTGAGCCAATTCTTTGGGGAGTGAACTCTGCATAAACAGATATGGATTCCTTCACCCCCTTACCTGCTTCTCGCATAACAGGTCTTTCCCAGAAAATGCCCCCAACCAATAGGATGATCCTATTCAGGGTTACTCCAGTCAAAGTCTGTTGAAATCAATGAACTTAGATGTTGGGGTGAGCCTGCGAACCCGGCAGAGCTTCTGACAGTGCACAGGAATGCCTGCGCCATCTGTTGCCCTCTGGGCAAGCAGACTCACCGGTCACAAGATCCCTGTGACTCACGGGTCACAAGATGTCCTGGACAAAGGGACAAAAGGTGCATACTCCCAGGTATGGATTAGGCCCAGACAGGAACATTTCCTCTCCCATGTCCGCAGCCCCTATCAGTCATGTATTGTGCAACATTCTCCCGCTCTCCCGCCTTCCCAAGAAACCCTAATAAAAGGTGCCAGGGACCGCCAGCTCGGCAGATTAGCCAGACCCACGGATCAGAGTAGCCGGATCCACGGATCACACTATATACTGGCTTCTCTCCACCAGATGATATTGCTATATACTGGCTTCTCTCCACCAGATGATATTGCTGCGTCTCACCTATTCCTTGCGTCGACCGTGACGACTTCATGCAGACTGGAGTAATTCTACACAGAATTGCACTGCAAAATTGTTAAACAGTGCAGCAACTTTGCAATGAGGAAAGGATAAAATATGTGGAACTTCTAAAAAAAGATAATTGAAGGAAGTAGGGGACTGGGAAGGAGTTATAAAATAACTTATCATTGAGACAGTTGGGATAAATTATGTTCTGATAATGATAACTTGAGCTAACCCAAAAGAAATTATCTGGCAGCATCAGAGATTCAGTGTAAACAAAAGCATATATTACGGTGCAAATTAAGGAATGGAATCTATGATATGTGATAGAGGGTGCCGCTAGCTTATATGTCAGTAGAATGTCACTCTAGGAGTTCAGTGAACAGGCCTTCTGGCTTTTTCTTTAAAAATCACCTGTGGGAAACCTCATTCCCATTTTGACTATTGTGTATGAGGAAGGGGGATGGGTCTTACAACATTCTCTTACAGCATTTTTCTAGTCTGAAATAGCTCTGCAATGAGTTACTATTTTCCGCATCGGAGGAGACATACAGATGCTGTTATTAGTGCCTATATAATTGCCCCAGTAATGCAAAAGAATATTCATCAGGTCATGACAGATTGGGCGTTTCCCCACTCTCCACGATCCCCCCTATGCTGTGCGCAGCTATCAGTGCGTGGCATCCCTGGTGTGCGCCTGGGCATCCCCACGACCCCACACTCTGTGCAGAGTCATCAAAAGGCGCCATTTACAAGAGCACCAGGGATGCCGCGCACTGAGGGGGTGAGACAGCGGCAGCGTCGGGGCAGCTGCGCTGTCACCGCCCCTGTCATGGGGAGTGCCAGAGGACCCCACGCTACTTGAGGAGAGTAGCACGGGGCTTAAGGTAAGTGGGGAAAGGCCCATTGAGGTAAATGATGCAGTGGGAAGCGTTAAACGTTCCCCTTTTCACTATGGTCCTAATCAGAACTAGGGGCTCCATCCTTGACCTTTAAAGGAAAAATAAATGCTGGGAGCTCTCATCATACTTAGGGGGGCCTTTTGAGGTCTTTTTAAAAGGATATTATGAATAGGTGCATCAACAGCTCGTAGCTGTGATATTGGCCAGTATTTGAGGGGGTGAAATGCCCTTTTCAGAAGCAATATACCTCTGAACACCTGATGCTGGGGGATACGGAATAGGGAAAGGCTGTGGTTCTTAAAACCTGCCTGTCTTTCCACCAGTCAACCCTCAGTCGAATCCAGTAAAGCAGGTCTTGCATTCTTATGCATATGTAGCAATTGGCCTTTTGCCTCAATTATTCATATTAATAGAAAAATTTAATTTGCAAAAATAAAGTCCATTGGGAAAAGAGTTGAGGAAATGTATGTTCTGATACAAATAAGGAAGGAGTTTGGTTCCCCCTCCAAAAATTCAGTGAAGTTGAAGAAGACTGAAGATGACAGAGGCTCTCATTGAGAATAATGTAAGTTGACAGCGACCTTGCCAGCATGTTGGGTATTGTTTTAAAAGGATAAAGTGATCTTGAATACAGCAGACATCAGGATCCAATTCAGACATTATAAATATATTTATTTATTTAAAACATTTATATTACACTTTTCTCCGGATCAATGGGAACCGAAGGGTCTACAGGAAAACAGATAGGATATCCATGCATATACGTGCAAAATCAACTTCTCTACACAGTCTCTCCCTAGTTCAGGCTGTTGCATGAGACAAGAATGAGCATACAAATATTCTTTGAAGCTGAGAAATTGATAACAGACGCTCAAGAGGTTGCTGGCCATCTCAAAAACTGTTTTTAAGAGGTCTGCAGCAGATAGCTTATGAGCCGCCAGTAGGTTGTTAGCTTCTGCATCTCCTAGAAAACCCAGGAGAGAATTGCAAAACCATATTTCAATTGGAATATCAGGCTAGAGAAAACACACTGAGAAAAGTTGCAGAAAAAAAGACCCTTTGAAAGAGAATCTTCAAGAGGCTTTCCCCACTACAGAAGGGGGCTAAGGTCGACTCGGTTCCCTTCAGTGGAGGGCGATTCCAGGCTGTCCCCACAGCAACTGAGTTGGCCCCCTGGAACTGAGCTAAGTGGGCGGGATCATCTTGTCGCTCCTCGATCGTGATTGGCACTTGTATTACGGCAGGAAACGGGAGCGTTCTTTTTTTTTTTACAGTTTTTACAGTTTACAGTTTACAGTTACATGCGCTTTCTGCCCGCCACTACTCTCCAGTTCTGTGCATGCCACAAAAGTGGCTTGTGATTGGTTGAATGGATGAGGTGTCATTTCAATGTTTCCCCACTTCGAAGTGGTATCGACCTTGTTCCGGCAGAAAAGTGTAGTTCATAACTGCAACAAAGATGTTGCAGTTCTGGGGGGGGGGGGAACTGAGACAAAACAATGTTGAGCTCGGTGGTAGTGGGGATTCACTGAGACGAACCTAGGTAGAAACCAGTTCAACTCTGTCAGTGGGGAAAGCCCCCAAAAGAAACTTTCCTCTTCTTTAGCCAAATGAATGATGATACAAGATGATGAGATGGCTGGAAAGATTTAAAGCATTCATAAACTCCAAAAATCCAAAAAGGTGGGGAAAAATGTTAGTCTTTGAAGTGCCACTTTGGGCTTTGCAACAAACTAACACAGCTCCCCTCTCTAGAATTATTGGGAAGGGGTCCTACCATGTCACTGAGCAAAGTTTATATATGTGTGTGTGTGTGTGTGTGTGTGTGTGTGTGTGTGTGTGTGTGTGTGTGTGTGTGTGTGTGTATGTATACATATATGTATATGTATGTATGTATGTATGTATGTATGTATGTATGTATGTATGTATGTATTTAAATATTTGTTCGCCATTTGTCCATTTTGCTCAAGTCCTAAGCCTTCCTCTACCCAGAGGAGACATTCTCCAGCTGAAAGGTCATTCTTAATGGAGGAAGTCTTCCCTGGTTGGAAGAAGGCTACTTGGAGCATTGGACTAGAAGGTTACTTGGAGGATTGGCTAGAATTTCAACAAATAGTTCATTTATAGCCACTTGGCTGACTGCTCTCTCAGCAACCTTCGTCTGTTTACTGATTTTTACAGACTTCATAGAGCACATTCTTGAATGATACACATGTCTTTCTTGCTTTAACCATGTTTAAGCAGCTGTTTCTAGAACTAACTTTGAAGTCAAGTAATCACAACTAATTTAACTTCTTACAGTTTTTTTTTAAAAAATAAGCATTTGTGGTTCTTATTGTTGATTTGTAAAAACTAATTTTAAATTATAAAGACCTTTTAAAAACTAATTTCACAGATCTGAAGCTCATGAATTTATTGTAATGCAGCAGCTTCCACCATGTGTTTGCCTCCATGTAAAACATACAACTGCCCCCCATGTTTTAAAATATGTAAAGTCGCTCATCTTCTTTATGTCATTAACCATCATACATGTAATCTATACTTTCTCGAACTGACATTTTCAGTTTCTCAAAATTCCTCCTGCATAAATTGTGGCTGTTACCAAAATAATGCTCCCTCAAACTAGTAGCTTCTTTGGGATCTTGATAATTCCCTGTTTTTTTTGTGTGCTTTATGAACACCAAACAACCACCACAAATCATTAGTCCCAGATGGAACTGTTTTTCCTTGTGAACCGAACTGGATCTTATGCTACAAGGTCAAAGCTAGTCTGTGTTTATGGATTATTCCTCCAATTATCCCCTCATTGCCTTCTTAGAGAGACCCGCAGTTCCCCATCTCATTCAAAGGATTAAAACCACCGAAGCCTGATGCGGGAACCAGTGTTTCTCTGCAATGCATTATTGATAATGTCTCTTCAGTTCAGCAGAACAGAATTTGCAAGTTTTTCAGATCCATAGACGCACACGACTTTAAATCCGTGTTATTCATCATCTAGTTGGTAAAGCTCCATAAAGTTGTACAAACCTGAGCCTGGCTTCGACTGGGGAGGGTGGGATATCAAGTTAAATAAATTAAATACAATGGAATAAAACCTGCCAGAGACAAGCACTTTACCAGCTAGTGACAACAGATGACAATCCCAACTGAGTTCACCAGAACGCCATTCTGGAGAAATGTCCAGCTTCCTAGACAACTATTATTTAAACACCTGTGACCTAGTTTCTTGGAAAATTGACAGGTTTGAATCTCACAACACATACACCACACACAAAAACCCCAAGCCTTTACTTGGTGCTTATCTTTGAAATGAATAGCTGTTGAACCACTGAGGTAAGTTCTTTGAGTGCTAAAGGCTCTGTCTGTGTGAAGGAAGGATTTTAATGAGTATTGTGATCCAGGAGATATCAAGGCTGAATGGGTCTCTGAGATTAAGCAAACCATGCATTGAGGTTTCGGTAGTGACTTGGATTTGTTTGTTTGATTGTTTATTTAAAAATTATACTCCACCTATATGTGAGATCTCTATGCAGCTACAGCATTAAAACATCCCTATACATAAAAAAGGTAAAGTTTCCCCTTCAGTCGTGTCTGATCCTGGGGTACTGCTGCAAGCAGTGATTTTATAGGCAAGCCGCTTTTGTGGGGTAGTTTGCCATTGCTTTCCACAGCTATTCTTTACCCCCCAGCTATGAGCTAGGTACTCATTTACCGACTAAGAAATGGCTGGATGGCTGAGTTGACCATGAGCCAGCTGCCAGGATATCTGACCCCCAGGGGGCTCAAACTCCTGACCATGTGAGTGGCAGTGCAAGCTCGAAGTATACTCAAAGTAATTGCATATATCAATTAGTTCATTGCCTTGTGTCTCTATATATACACAACACAACACAAGCCTTTATTGGCATGTAAAACAGGACAAAATTTTTAAAACAAAACAAGGTTAAGAAATACAGTTAAAATTGGGTGCTGTGTGGTTTCCGGGCTGTATGGCCATGTTAAAATTATTAATTTCCAGTGTAAAATTTGCAACAGTTTCACAAAAGAGTACATCAGAGCTGTTCAGGAGATTGGGTATCTTATAACACTCATGCCACTGATAACATTTCCTCTGAGGTGCCCCTTCTACTCTATTCCTCCGGTTTTCGGAGTCCCCCTGTCATCTAGGGGACCCACTTTTGTTACTGTCTTGTTCCCCCTTTTTTGGGAGGGTTTAATCTGGGGTATTGCTGACGCCATTTTACTGAAATACTGCTGCGTTTTAAATATTTAAACTTTTTAACTTACATTTTAATTTAATGGGGTTTTGTTTATATACTGTATATGGAATCCACGTTGTACACCGCCCAGAGCCCTTTGGGGATTGGGCGGTATAGAAATCCCATAAACAAATAAATAAACATTGCAAGAAAATAGAATTCATATATTTCATGCGTATCTTATCATATTTAGGGCATACAAACAGAGAATGGTCAAGTGTTTCAACTGTAACCAGATCAGAAGAACAAACCCTTTTAGAACGTTCTATATTCTTAAATCTTCCCTCCAGCAGAGCTGATGGCAGCACATTACATCTTGCAGTAGCCAAGGCTCTCCTCTGGGTGGGATTAATCAGCAGACGAAGATATGCTGCCATAATTCCACGCTCGCATGGGATTAATAATGTAGTCGGAGAACAGGTTGTCTTGGCAGCACGAGTCAAATTATGAAAATCAAGATCCAACAGCCTATTCTTAACTAGTCTGAAGGCTTCCACCTTTGTAAGCATAAGGAGAGATTCCAAGGGGAAACCAATAGCTTCAACCTTTCTAAAGATCAAAGTATACCATTCTGAAATAAAGTGATCTGATAACAGAGAGGGAATATAGCTATTGGATCCCACTAGAAAATGTATATGCAGCCAATATTTTATGGCTTTCATTCTTGCTAAGGTTTCTAGAGTTGTTTGGCTCATCTCTCTAATGCACACAATGTAGCATAAGGCACACATCTAGGGAGCCCCATTAGCTTCTCCGGAAGGAATTTGGAATGTAATAAATTAAATGATTTATTTATTGCCTAAATCCAAAATGGGGGAACTGTACAGTATGAGCCAATCCTATCCTCAAAAACCTTCAAAGCCGCAGCAACGTATTGATTACCTTTACCAAAAAAAAAAGCCATATATTGCTGTCATGTTGGTATGTGCCGAGGTAGTTACTGCTAGTCGCTGTGAGGACAATGACAAATTATACCTATAGTAAATGCTAAGGTATCGGAAATATTTGACCTGCTCAATTTTAGGCCCTTAATTCACCAGGATCTATGGGCTTCCAACTTCTAGCAAAAATGAGAACTTTAGTTTTAGCATATTAAAGTTAATTTCCAGTCTGTTCTCTTCCAATAATTAGCAAACCAACATTAGGCGCGAAGGCCAATACTGGACATGGACAGTAACACTGCATCGCTCTGCATACAACATTAAAAGAACTCGGCTAAGATGTAATTTAGGACTATGCCCATTCACAGACACCAAAGCATGAGGTAAATCATTGAGGAATAGATTGAATAAAGTAGGAGCCAGTATGCAACCTTGTTTAACCCCACGAGGAGTACTAATTCTGCTGGTTAACTGACCTTCCCCGGAGCATCTAACTTGACAAACAGTGTTGGTATACAACTGTTTGATCAGGAATAGAAGTCTGGGGTCAACATTCAATGTCTCTCTCTATATATAGTCCATGCTTCTTAGGCTTGGCTGGCCTCAGATTTTCTAGTATTGGAAATACAGGCATCCAGGAACAGGAGGATGAAGCTGGTCACATGGAGCTGAGCGGGAAAGAAAGGCAGGAAGGGTCCACTTGCTCAGTGGCCACCACTAACCCTTGCATGCCAATGCAGGGACCTGGGAAGAACAGAAGGACAAGGAGGGAGCTGATGATACAGGGCCAAAGGAGGAGGAAAGGCAGGAGAGGTTAGCCCCCTCTGTGGGCACTGTTAATCAACCAACAGTTGGCCAGGGCCCACTGTTTGTACAACAGGGTTTATTGCTTGTATAGCTATAAACAAAGTGAACATTATCATGACACTGTAAGTCCCCAATGCTCTTTCATATCCAAAGATAAGGAGAGCCAACTAGCCATTCTCTTACAATTTCTGAATGTTCAGAGAAATGTGAAATACACAATTGAATCATGACTACTTCCTGCTCTTCAGTCATGTTGTCATCTGTGACAGACTGCAGTAGAAATATGATTTTTAAAGTGCACTCCTGTTTAAGTAAAATACTGTTTACCTCCAGAGTGAAGCACAGGAAGGCCTAGGAACAGGAGAACCACCTGAATGGCTGTGATCTCTTGCACTCTGATTGGGCAAATAACTGCATGATGTGGAGAGGGAGGAGGCTAAACTCCTTGCTAGTTCATTCTGTGAGGCTTTTGGTTGCTAATGTTGTACTGCCTTGCCTTTAGCGTGATAAACTAAACTCTGAGGGACAGCCAAAGAGAGTGGCTGATTCTACTGGTAATCAACCTGAGTGCTGAGTGAAAGCAATCATACACAGACATCATATACTGGTGGGAAGGGTTTATTGGAGAGCCAAATTAAAGGCTATATAAACCAGGATAAGAACTGCTTCTAAAGAAAGTTCTAGTGTACCAGTGGGTCAGGGTATAGGAATTTGCTTTAAATTTACCTCAGTAGAGAGTTTATGTTTGTTGAAGGTTTAACCTAACTTTGAGGATTGTGTGAGGGTACTGTGAAAAAGTACCAAGCCAGTGTTAGGACACTGTATGTGAATAGCCATAACCCAGAATATCTAAGCAAAGGCACTGTACAAATTGTGAACCATCTATGAAACAAACATGTAAGTGAAATTGAACTAAGTAATCTTAAGTGCTGTGCTGAAGAAACCCAAAACTATAAACTATGTTGTGAATAATGTGTTTGTGTGTGTGTATCCTGCCTCTTGTCTAGTTTATCTCATACATTCATCTCCGAATTGTTATTCTCTCTTGACCACTTTCAATGCACTTGCAATGCACTTTGCAGCTGGATTTTACTGAGCGAAATAGCAAAATCCACTTGCAAACAATCGTGGAAGTGGATTGAAAGCCCATTATTCTGCATGTGCGAAAGTGCCCTTGGAGTGTCATATTAGGAAAACAGAGAGATGGATTCTACCATGAAACTCACCAGATGGCCATCAAATTGTCACACTCCTTTCAATTTGACATACTGTAAGGAATTCCATAGAAGCAGAAATAAAAGGCTCTTTGGTGAAAAAGACCGTTTATTCAGACATCTTAGAAAGCTCAAGTACACGCAGTGGCAGGAATGACACTTCCCGCCAGAAGCACAGGTTATAACTCTATTCATCCCATCCCCCTTCCTGCTTCCCATGGGAACGGAGACCTCATCTCCCGCGCAGAGATAAGGTCTCCGCCGATGAAGCTGGCCCATCGCCCGGGCTGTGGAATGCACTCAAGGTTACTTTACCATCAACACCATTGAAACCCTTACACTCTGCCTCCCTTAAAGAAGACCCCTCCCCCCCAGGTTTATGCGGAAAGGCGCGGTGGAAAGCAGAAATAAGGGTGGGGGCCTCAATATTTTCGAATAAACCCATTGATTATACTCCAGAGTGAATATCCCAACCCAAGAGACTAAATATTGCAAGCGCTATATGACAAAGCGGTAGAGTCCAGGATGGCATGGCCAATTTCGTGAGTGCTTGTGGCCATCAATAATAGTCGGTGGGGCCTCTCAAGCGGGTCGTACAAGCTGCATCGGAAGCGGGAGCCTCCTTTGGAGCAAGCTGGAATGGAAGACAGGATGAATGTTACTAAGAGAGTTAGGCAAATCCAATCGGGCAGTGACATCATTAATCACTTTAGTAATCTGAAAAGGTCCCACTTTAATCTTTTGCCAAGTTTGGAAAATTTATGCACGCCTCTGAGATTTTTGTAGTAGACATAATACACCCAAGCTTCTACACGCAGAAGTGGAAACTGAAAGCGGTGTTTATCCGCTTTGGCAGCTTTTGGGAATCCTTAGCCTGTTGTGGGCAGCGGTCTGGACCGATTTCCACCCTCGCTAGGATGATGAAATCCATTGTTGAAACTCTGGAGGGTCCAAAGCTGTCGTGGGTAGTTGTGGCAACGGCGGGAAGGAGCCACTCAGACACAATTTCAAAGGGGGTTTTCTTTGTACTCAAGCGGCGAACCGTGACAGTTATAGGCTGATTCCGCAGAACGGAATGAGCTCTCGCACTTCAATTGTCCTGGTGGTAGTTGGTGTAACAACGTAAATACTGCTTCTAGGGTTCTTGTTCGCTCTTCCGCCCTCACCGGCCACTTTGAACGCGGTAGGGCTGGCGATGCCGGGCGTAGCCCCCCTAACAACCCCAAAAACGCCTTCCAGAACTTCTTTGAAATGAATTGGGGCCGCGGTCGGAGACCTCACCTTTAACGGGGGGCGGAAATGGTAGACGGTAAACATGTTGAATGAACAGCCGCGTACAACTTAGGAGCGGAGGGGATGGAAGCACACGGAATAAAATGGGCTTGTTTGGAAAAAATAAGTCCACCACCACCCACAAAACCGTGTTGCCATGACTGTCGGGCAAATCTGTAATAAAATTCCATGGAGTATGACTTCCTGGCAAGGGCGGGAGGTCACCGAGAGGTTTCAATAACAGCCCATGGGGCTTTCCTGAATGGTTTTGGCTTCTGCTAAGAACCGAGCAACCTTTTTTTAATATACGCTTCAATGTCCTTACGCATTTCGGCGCCAGCCACCAGAACTGACGGGCGTGGCTAAATGCAGAGCTTTCAGAAAGCCAAAATGTCCAGCCGAAGCGGCATCGTGGCAGGCTTCCAAGAACTCCTGCTTGCAGAGGGGAGGCATCGCACTAACATTCTCCCTCCGCCAAACTCCATTCTCCAAACGCAATTGGGGTCACTTTCCTCCGCTCGGCAGGCTCAGCCCTCGCAGCCTCCGCCTCCTCGAAGTTCCCCGCAGGAAAGGAGAGATCAGACTAGGAATGGGCGTGTGGAGGAGGAGTGGACGCTTGAGATCGGGTGACAGCCAGCCCCAACTGGGAGGGGGAGAGAACAGTGCTGTGGAATGTCCAGGCGTAAGGCAGCTCCACCCTCCTCGGTAGGCGCGTGAGCGCTTCAGGCAGTTCTATTGTTTTCCCGGGAAAAATGGACTGTAAAAAGAGAAATGAGAAAAGAAATCGCCCAACGTGGAGTTGTTTTGCGGACATCTTGAGGTGGAAAGAGCTGCCAGGTTTTTTTGTGGATCAATTCAAACCCGAAAGGGGCAGTTTAGCCCCTCCAGCCAGTGGCGCCTGAAGTGGAGAGTGCTACTTTGATGGCCGCGAGTCTCTTTGTATCCCCTACAGTCCAGTTGAGTTCAGCACCAGAGAATTCTCTTAGATAAATAAGCACACGGAACCAGCCTACCATCTTTATTTTTTTTTTTTTTTTTTTTTCTTGCAAGTAACAGGGCTGCCCTTAAGTAAGCTTTTGTCCCAGGCATCCACGGAACCACAAACGGGAGATCTGGGTCTGGATGCTTTAGGATAGGCTCCTCGGGTGGTAAAAGCTAAGACTGTAAGAGTTGAAAGGCTGTTTGACACTCCTCAGACCAGGAAAGGGGGGCCCCGGGCTTGGCGACAGTGGATCTTTCCCTTAGTGCGAAGAGGTCTGTGAGGGGAGGGTCAGTTCAGCCGAATTGGGGTATAAAGTCACGATAGAAATTAGTGCAAAACCAAGAAAGATTGGAGTTCTTTTGGCGGTTGGTGGGGCAGGCCATTGAAGCTGACCGCGTCACAATCTTAGCAGGATCCATTTTCAAGCCCTCGGCGAAAGATCCGGTAACCCAAATAGTCAATGGAGGTCTGGTGAAAACAGCATTTGGAGAGTTTGGCAAAGAGAGAGTTGTCGAAAGCAAGCCGCTTCAAATACCTCCCTCGAACCAATGTTTCCATGTGTTCTTCTATGGTTTGTGAATAAATTAAAACGCTTCATCTTAAGTATACCACAACTCCCTTGTATAATAAATCATGGAGAACTCTGCTGATAAGGGGCCATAAAAGCCCCGGGGGCCCCACTCTAACTAATGGCATTATCAAGTATTCAAATCCGTCCAAAATTTTGTGTTAAACGCAGTCAAGTGTTCATAGCCTTCAGCAATTCTGACCTCTGTAGTAAGCTTCTCTCAAGTCCAATTTAGTAAAAATGCCGCCCCTTGCCCAGCGCGCATCTAAAAGGTCTTTGATCAAAGGCAAAGGATATTTATTGACACAGGGAGACTGCATTGAGACCTCGATAATCTGTGCAAAGCCGTGAAAGACCCAATCTTTTTTTCTTCACAAACAAAACGGGAGCAGCGCGGTGTATGTTTGCAGTCTGCCGTGATGAACCTTCGCTGAAATGGTGTTCTTATCCAAGAAGGCACGAAGTTCCTTCTCCTCATTGAATTCATACGGTAGATTCTACCTTTGGGCAGTTGCTCCCCTGGTTGTATAAATCCATTTTGCAGCCAGTGTCTCTATGGGGTGGCAACTGATCGCATTCTTGTTCCTGAAAAACTTTGCCTAGATCATGGTACGCCGGTGGGATGCTAATAGAATCGGGAGCAATCGCTGATGAAGCCAGGGAGGGGGGTGTGTCAGGAGAAGTTGGGTTTTCCCCCCCAATTCATGTGTTCACCGCAGGGAGGGTCAGTGAATTCTAAGATCCGTTCTTTCCAAATGAAACTCTTGGTTCATGTAACAATAACCATGGCATGCCTAAAACTATGGAGTGTTTGGCCATTACCTCGCGCCTAAAATAAAACTAATTTTCTCCCAATGGTCGGGCGCGAACGGAGGAGAACCGCTTGTGTTTTTGAACTGGGCCGGTCCTTCGTTCCTCGAAAGGGGCTGCCGCCCATTTGGGTGAATGGTATGGGCTTTAGCCAGGGGAATTTGGTCCAGACCTAGCTCTTCCGCCACCTGGGGTCGCATTAAGCAATGCAGAGCAGCCAGAATCCACAAGGGCCGAAAGGCTATACGCGAGTGTAGTTAGCGGGGTTGGCCAGAAACGCTTGGACAGTAATGGGAGCCGCTGCCTTCACTCACCGCGTCAGGAGTCGGGCCCATGTCCATGGGGGCTGAAGAAAGGCAAACAGCTGCTTCCCCCTCCTCTAACGCTTCTTCGATGATCGCTTTAGACGAAAGCCTGCCGGAGGCGGCCCCGACGGCTGCGTGGTGGCTTGGCAGATGGAGTGCGCCGTGAAGCTGGAGCGGTTGGTTTTTGTTTCTTGGGACAGTTGGCGGCTAGATGACCTGGCCCTCCGCAGTAAAGACACAATCCCAGTCGGCGACGGCGTTCAGAGGTGGTTTCGGTAGGGGCGGCTTGGCTTGGCTTGGTGGGCGCAGTGGCAGGTTTTGGGCGTGGGCGGCCTCTGGCACGAGCGTATTCCAAACGAGACGCCACCTGGGATCCCAACTGGATCCAATCTGCAATAGTACGAGGTACCCGAATTAAAAACACCGTTTCACGCAGCTTGCCGTCCACAGCATCCGAGAAGTATTCGCATTTCATGCGTTCAGGCCACTCAGGAGGAAGTCGAGCCGCCGCCGCACGAAATTCACGGGCAAATTCTGCAAACGGGCGGTTGCCTTGCTGGATAGTTTTGATGGTGCGGATAGCTTCATTCTCGGCGCCTGGATCTTGGAAGCGCGCTCTTAAGGCTTGGAGGAATGCGGGCACCGTGCGAGAGTCTTCATCTTGCAAATCCAAAAGAGTCACGAACCAGTCGGCTGCTGCCCCATCCAGGACTGAGCCGATGTCCCGTATTTTTTCGCGCTCAGACCGGTATAAATCATCATAGTCTTCCAAGTGGGCATTGAGTTGCAAAATGAAGTAGGGAAGTTTGGAAGCGGTCCCATCAAAACGGGCCGGTATCGGGGGCCTAAAGTAACCTCGTTCCACGGCTCTTGGCGCCTGCTGGGGCGGCGGTTGCGCGGGTTGAGCAGGTTGGGCAGGCAGCTGTTGCACGGGGGGGGCCGGAATCGGGGGCGCTGGCGGTGCCGCTGGCGTTTGGGTGGCAGGACCCAGATACTTGGCCCCCCTGGCGCCGGCATTATCAGTAACAGCATAGACTCCAACTTGGGGCTTCCTGGTCTGCTGCCTCCTTAGCTCCCTCTCTAACGCAGCCAGCTCCCTCTCCTTGCGGGTCAATGCATCCTGGTGCGCATGCAGAGCAGCTTTTTCTCGTTCCAATTTAGCCAGTTCGTCCCGTTTAAAAGCTGCAGTAAGCTCACTTTGCGTGCGCAAGGCCTGAACGCTTTCGCGTTGCCGCTGTAAATCCAGTCTGGAGTGTTCCAGGACCTTATCATGGATTGACAGATTCTGCGCATATTGCCGTTGGAGCGCATCTTTGGCACGGTCCAACTCGAGTTGGACTTCTTTGCGTTGCTGGTCCCGGTCCCTCTGCAGGTTTTCGCGCTCTTGCTGCAACTGTGCCCGTTCCTCCTCCCATAGCTGGCGTTCACGGTTCCATGCTGCTTGGGCATCTCGCAGTCGCCCCACTTCCTCATCCCAGTCCTCTCTCGATGGGAGAGGGAACAGATCCGGCTGGGAATGCAGGCTTTCTTCGGACTCTTCGTCGTCTGGAAGCGAGACATCGGAGACACCGTAGCCACCGGTGGCTCCCCGGGGCACCTCAGGTGCGGTCGCTGGCCCGGGATCAGGGGGGTCCGATTGGAAGACGGTACGGATACCCCTCCCAATCCCAGGTTTAGTCCCAGTGTCCTTCGGACGGGCCCCAGTGCTGTGCCACGGTGGTTCTTTGGGAGCATCACCAAAATACGAGTCCAGGAATCGTTCAATGGATTCCTGGGTTGCCGCATGAAAGGTGGTCAGGCCCGTCTCCTCCATGACAGGTTGCATCTGAGGTTTGTAATCCACACGAAAACGGGTAGAGATCCGATCCACAGGCGCTCGATCCATAGACAGCGCCCCAAACGACTCATGTAAGTCCCCATGGTCGTCGTCACGTCCCTCGTTCCAACGGAGTAAAGGAAGACTCGTGCTGATACGAGGACGGGAAAGAGCCACCAGCGAGGCCCGTTCTCCTGCCGGTTCCTCCAGATCCAGAAGGGAAAGGTCGGAGCCCTCTTTGGGGGCTACTGCACCTTCCGCAGTAACATTCAACCTCTCCATGTCGAGACACTAGAGGTCCACTGCACTAGTAAGGTAGATGGATTGGTGTTTCCTGCCACAATGTAAGGAATTCCATAGAAGCAGAAATAAAAGGCTCTTTGGTGAAAAAGACCGTTTATTCAGACATCTTAGAAAGCTCAAGTACACGCAGTGGCAGGAATGACACTTCCCGCCAGAAGCACAGGTTATAACTCTATAGGGGGGGGGGGGGTGGGGGGGGGGGGGGGTGGGGGGGGGGGGGGGTGGGGGGGGGGGGGGGTGGGGGGGGGGGGGGGTGGGGGGGGGGGGGGGTGGGGGGGGGGGGGGGTGGGGGGGGGGGGGGGTGGGGGGGGGGGGGGGTGGGGGGGGGGGGGGGTGGGGGGGGGGGGGGGTGGGGGGGGGGGGGGGTGGGGGGGGGGGGGGGTGGGGGGGGGGGGGGGTGGGGGGGGGGGGGGGTGGGGGGGGGGGGGGGTGGGGGGGGGGGGGGGTGGGGGGGGGGGGGGGTGGGGGGGGGGGGGGGTGGGGGGGGGGGGGGGTGGGGGGGGGGGGGGGTGGGGGGGGGGGGGGGTGGGGGGGGGGGGGGGTGGGGGGGGGGGGGGGTGGGGGGGGGGGGGGGTGGGGGGGGGGGGGGGTGGGGGGGGGGGGGGGTGGGGGGGGGGGGGGGTGGGGGGGGGGGGGGGTGGGGGGGGGGGGGGGTGGGGGGGGGGGGGGGTGGGGGGGGGGGGGGGTGGGGGGGGGGGGGGGTGGGGGGGGGGGGGGGTGGGGGGGGGGGGGGGTGGGGGGGGGGGGGGGTGGGGGGGGGGGGGGGTGGGGGGGGGGGGGGGTGGGGGGGGGGGGGGGTGGGGGGGGGGGGGGGTGGGGGGGGGGGGGGGTGGGGGGGGGGGGGGGTGGGGGGGGGGGGGGGTGGGGGGGGGGGGGGGTGGGGGGGGGGGGGGGTGGGGGGGGGGGGGGGTGGGGGGGGGGGGGGGTGGGGGGGGGGGGGGGTGGGGGGGGGGGGGGGTGGGGGGGGGGGGGGGTGGGGGGGGGGGGGGGTGGGGGGGGGGGGGGGTGGGGGGGGGGGGGGGTGGGGGGGGGGGGGGGTGGGGGGGGGGGGGGGTGGGGGGGGGGGGGGGTGGGGGGGGGGGGGGGTGGGGGGGGGGGGGGGTGGGGGGGGGGGGGGGTGGGGGGGGGGGGGGGTGGGGGGGGGGGGGGGTGGGGGGGGGGGGGGGTGGGGGGGGGGGGGGGTGGGGGGGGGGGGGGGTGGGGGGGGGGGGGGGTGGGGGGGGGGGGGGGTGGGGGGGGGGGGGGGTGGGGGGGGGGGGGGGTGGGGGGGGGGGGGGGTGGGGGGGGGGGGGGGTGGGGGGGGGGGGGGGTGGGGGGGGGGGGGGGTGGGGGGGGGGGGGGGTGGGGGGGGGGGGGGGTGGGGGGGGGGGGGGGTGGGGGGGGGGGGGGGTGGGGGGGGGGGGGGGTGGGGGGGGGGGGGGGTGGGGGGGGGGGGGGGTGGGGGGGGGGGGGGGTGGGGGGGGGGGGGGGTGGGGGGGGGGGGGGGTGGGGGGGGGGGGGGGTGGGGGGGGGGGGGGGTGGGGGGGGGGGGGGGTGGGGGGGGGGGGGGGTGGGGGGGGGGGGGGGTGGGGGGGGGGGGGGGTGGGGGGGGGGGGGGGTGGGGGGGGGGGGGGGTGGGGGGGGGGGGGGGTGGGGGGGGGGGGGGGTGGGGGGGGGGGGGGGTGGGGGGGGGGGGGGGTGGGGGGGGGGGGGGGTGGGGGGGGGGGGGGGTGGGGGGGGGGGGGGGTGGGGGGGGGGGGGGGTGGGGGGGGGGGGGGGTGGGGGGGGGGGGGGGTGGGGGGGGGGGGGGGTGGGGGGGGGGGGGGGTGGGGGGGGGGGGGGGTGGGGGGGGGGGGGGGTGGGGGGGGGGGGGGGTGGGGGGGGGGGGGGGTGGGGGGGGGGGGGGGTGGGGGGGGGGGGGGGTGGGGGGGGGGGGGGGTGGGGGGGGGGGGGGGTGGGGGGGGGGGGGGGTGGGGGGGGGGGGGGGTGGGGGGGGGGGGGGGTGGGGGGGGGGGGGGGTGGGGGGGGGGGGGGGTGGGGGGGGGGGGGGGTGGGGGGGGGGGGGGGTGGGGGGGGGGGGGGGTGGGGGGGGGGGGGGGTGGGGGGGGGGGGGGGTGGGGGGGGGGGGGGGTGGGGGGGGGGGGGGGTGGGGGGGGGGGGGGGTGGGGGGGGGGGGGGGTGGGGGGGGGGGGGGGTGGGGGGGGGGGGGGGTGGGGGGGGGGGGGGGTGGGGGGGGGGGGGGGTGGGGGGGGGGGGGGGTGGGGGGGGGGGGGGGTGGGGGGGGGGGGGGGTGGGGGGGGGGGGGGGTGGGGGGGGGGGGGGGTGGGGGGGGGGGGGGGTGGGGGGGGGGGGGGGTGGGGGGGGGGGGGGGTGGGGGGGGGGGGGGGTGGGGGGGGGGGGGGGTGGGGGGGGGGGGGGGTGGGGGGGGGGGGGGGTGGGGGGGGGGGGGGGTGGGGGGGGGGGGGGGTGGGGGGGGGGGGGGGTGGGGGGGGGGGGGGGTGGGGGGGGGGGGGGGTGGGGGGGGGGGGGGGTGGGGGGGGGGGGGGGTGGGGGGGGGGGGGGGTGGGGGGGGGGGGGGGTGGGGGGGGGGGGGGGTGGGGGGGGGGGGGGGTGGGGGGGGGGGGGGGTGGGGGGGGGGGGGGGTGGGGGGGGGGGGGGGTGGGGGGGGGGGGGGGTGGGGGGGGGGGGGGGTGGGGGGGGGGGGGGGTGGGGGGGGGGGGGGGTGGGGGGGGGGGGGGGTGGGGGGGGGGGGGGGTGGGGGGGGGGGGGGGTGGGGGGGGGGGGGGGTGGGGGGGGGGGGGGGTGGGGGGGGGGGGGGGTGGGGGGGGGGGGGGGTGGGGGGGGGGGGGGGTGGGGGGGGGGGGGGGTGGGGGGGGGGGGGGGTGGGGGGGGGGGGGGGTGGGGGGGGGGGGGGGTGGGGGGGGGGGGGGGTGGGGGGGGGGGGGGGTGGGGGGGGGGGGGGGTGGGGGGGGGGGGGGGTGGGGGGGGGGGGGGGTGGGGGGGGGGGGGGGTGGGGGGGGGGGGGGGTGGGGGGGGGGGGGGGTGGGGGGGGGGGGGGGTGGGGGGGGGGGGGGGTGGGGGGGGGGGGGGGTGGGGGGGGGGGGGGGTGGGGGGGGGGGGGGGTGGGGGGGGGGGGGGGTGGGGGGGGGGGGGGGTGGGGGGGGGGGGGGGTGGGGGGGGGGGGGGGTGGGGGGGGGGGGGGGTGGGGGGGGGGGGGGGTGGGGGGGGGGGGGGGTGGGGGGGGGGGGGGGTGGGGGGGGGGGGGGGTGGGGGGGGGGGGGGGTGGGGGGGGGGGGGGGTGGGGGGGGGGGGGGGTGGGGGGGGGGGGGGGTGGGGGGGGGGGGGGGTGGGGGGGGGGGGGGGTGGGGGGGGGGGGGGGTGGGGGGGGGGGGGGGTGGGGGGGGGGGGGGGTGGGGGGGGGGGGGGGTGGGGGGGGGGGGGGGTGGGGGGGGGGGGGGGTGGGGGGGGGGGGGGGTGGGGGGGGGGGGGGGTGGGGGGGGGGGGGGGTGGGGGGGGGGGGGGGTGGGGGGGGGGGGGGGTGGGGGGGGGGGGGGGTGGGGGGGGGGGGGGGTGGGGGGGGGGGGGGGTGGGGGGGGGGGGGGGTGGGGGGGGGGGGGGGTGGGGGGGGGGGGGGGTGGGGGGGGGGGGGGGTGGGGGGGGGGGGGGGTGGGGGGGGGGGGGGGTGGGGGGGGGGGGGGGTGGGGGGGGGGGGGGGTGGGGGGGGGGGGGGGTGGGGGGGGGGGGGGGTGGGGGGGGGGGGGGGTGGGGGGGGGGGGGGGTGGGGGGGGGGGGGGGTGGGGGGGGGGGGGGGTGGGGGGGGGGGGGGGTGGGGGGGGGGGGGGGTGGGGGGGGGGGGGGGTGGGGGGGGGGGGGGGTGGGGGGGGGGGGGGGTGGGGGGGGGGGGGGGTGGGGGGGGGGGGGGGTGGGGGGGGGGGGGGGTGGGGGGGGGGGGGGGTGGGGGGGGGGGGGGGTGGGGGGGGGGGGGGGTGGGGGGGGGGGGGGGTGGGGGGGGGGGGGGGTGGGGGGGGGGGGGGGTGGGGGGGGGGGGGGGTGGGGGGGGGGGGGGGTGGGGGGGGGGGGGGGTGGGGGGGGGGGGGGGTGGGGGGGGGGGGGGGTGGGGGGGGGGGGGGGTGGGGGGGGGGGGGGGTGGGGGGGGGGGGGGGTGGGGGGGGGGGGGGGTGGGGGGGGGGGGGGGTGGGGGGGGGGGGGGGTGGGGGGGGGGGGGGGTGGGGGGGGGGGGGGGTGGGGGGGGGGGGGGGTGGGGGGGGGGGGGGGTGGGGGGGGGGGGGGGTGGGGGGGGGGGGGGGTGGGGGGGGGGGGGGGTGGGGGGGGGGGGGGGTGGGGGGGGGGGGGGGTGGGGGGGGGGGGGGGTGGGGGGGGGGGGGGGTGGGGGGGGGGGGGGGTGGGGGGGGGGGGGGGTGGGGGGGGGGGGGGGTGGGGGGGGGGGGGGGTGGGGGGGGGGGGGGGTGGGGGGGGGGGGGGGTGGGGGGGGGGGGGGGTGGGGGGGGGGGGGGGTGGGGGGGGGGGGGGGTGGGGGGGGGGGGGGGTGGGGGGGGGGGGGGGTGGGGGGGGGGGGGGGTGGGGGGGGGGGGGGGTGGGGGGGGGGGGGGGTGGGGGGGGGGGGGGGTGGGGGGGGGGGGGGGTGGGGGGGGGGGGGGGTGGGGGGGGGGGGGGGTGGGGGGGGGGGGGGGTGGGGGGGGGGGGGGGTGGGGGGGGGGGGGGGTGGGGGGGGGGGGGGGTGGGGGGGGGGGGGGGTGGGGGGGGGGGGGGGTGGGGGGGGGGGGGGGTGGGGGGGGGGGGGGGTGGGGGGGGGGGGGGGTGGGGGGGGGGGGGGGTGGGGGGGGGGGGGGGTGGGGGGGGGGGGGGGTGGGGGGGGGGGGGGGTGGGGGGGGGGGGGGGTGGGGGGGGGGGGGGGTGGGGGGGGGGGGGGGTGGGGGGGGGGGGGGGTGGGGGGGGGGGGGGGTGGGGGGGGGGGGGGGTGGGGGGGGGGGGGGGTGGGGGGGGGGGGGGGTGGGGGGGGGGGGGGGTGGGGGGGGGGGGGGGTGGGGGGGGGGGGGGGTGGGGGGGGGGGGGGGTGGGGGGGGGGGGGGGTGGGGGGGGGGGGGGGTGGGGGGGGGGGGGGGTGGGGGGGGGGGGGGGTGGGGGGGGGGGGGGGTGGGGGGGGGGGGGGGTGGGGGGGGGGGGGGGTGGGGGGGGGGGGGGGTGGGGGGGGGGGGGGGTGGGGGGGGGGGGGGGTGGGGGGGGGGGGGGGTGGGGGGGGGGGGGGGTGGGGGGGGGGGGGGGTGGGGGGGGGGGGGGGTGGGGGGGGGGGGGGGTGGGGGGGGGGGGGGGTGGGGGGGGGGGGGGGTGGGGGGGGGGGGGGGTGGGGGGGGGGGGGGGTGGGGGGGGGGGGGGGTGGGGGGGGGGGGGGGTGGGGGGGGGGGGGGGTGGGGGGGGGGGGGGGTGGGGGGGGGGGGGGGTGGGGGGGGGGGGGGGTGGGGGGGGGGGGGGGTGGGGGGGGGGGGGGGTGGGGGGGGGGGGGGGTGGGGGGGGGGGGGGGTGGGGGGGGGGGGGGGTGGGGGGGGGGGGGGGTGGGGGGGGGGGGGGGTGGGGGGGGGGGGGGGTGGGGGGGGGGGGGGGTGGGGGGGGGGGGGGGTGGGGGGGGGGGGGGGTGGGGGGGGGGGGGGGTGGGGGGGGGGGGGGGTGGGGGGGGGGGGGGGTGGGGGGGGGGGGGGGTGGGGGGGGGGGGGGGTGGGGGGGGGGGGGGGTGGGGGGGGGGGGGGGTGGGGGGGGGGGGGGGTGGGGGGGGGGGGGGGTGGGGGGGGGGGGGGGTGGGGGGGGGGGGGGGTGGGGGGGGGGGGGGGTGGGGGGGGGGGGGGGTGGGGGGGGGGGGGGGTGGGGGGGGGGGGGGGTGGGGGGGGGGGGGGGTGGGGGGGGGGGGGGGTGGGGGGGGGGGGGGGTGGGGGGGGGGGGGGGTGGGGGGGGGGGGGGGTGGGGGGGGGGGGGGGTGGGGGGGGGGGGGGGTGGGGGGGGGGGGGGGTGGGGGGGGGGGGGGGTGGGGGGGGGGGGGGGTGGGGGGGGGGGGGGGTGGGGGGGGGGGGGGGTGGGGGGGGGGGGGGGTGGGGGGGGGGGGGGGTGGGGGGGGGGGGGGGTGGGGGGGGGGGGGGGTGGGGGGGGGGGGGGGTGGGGGGGGGGGGGGGTGGGGGGGGGGGGGGGTGGGGGGGGGGGGGGGTGGGGGGGGGGGGGGGTGGGGGGGGGGGGGGGTGGGGGGGGGGGGGGGTGGGGGGGGGGGGGGGTGGGGGGGGGGGGGGGTGGGGGGGGGGGGGGGTGGGGGGGGGGGGGGGTGGGGGGGGGGGGGGGTGGGGGGGGGGGGGGGTGGGGGGGGGGGGGGGTGGGGGGGGGGGGGGGTGGGGGGGGGGGGGGGTGGGGGGGGGGGGGGGTGGGGGGGGGGGGGGGTGGGGGGGGGGGGGGGTGGGGGGGGGGGGGGGTGGGGGGGGGGGGGGGTGGGGGGGGGGGGGGGTGGGGGGGGGGGGGGGTGGGGGGGGGGGGGGGTGGGGGGGGGGGGGGGTGGGGGGGGGGGGGGGTGGGGGGGGGGGGGGGTGGGGGGGGGGGGGGGTGGGGGGGGGGGGGGGTGGGGGGGGGGGGGGGTGGGGGGGGGGGGGGGTGGGGGGGGGGGGGGGTGGGGGGGGGGGGGGGTGGGGGGGGGGGGGGGTGGGGGGGGGGGGGGGTGGGGGGGGGGGGGGGTGGGGGGGGGGGGGGGTGGGGGGGGGGGGGGGTGGGGGGGGGGGGGGGTGGGGGGGGGGGGGGGTGGGGGGGGGGGGGGGTGGGGGGGGGGGGGGGTGGGGGGGGGGGGGGGTGGGGGGGGGGGGGGGTGGGGGGGGGGGGGGGTGGGGGGGGGGGGGGGTGGGGGGGGGGGGGGGTGGGGGGGGGGGGGGGTGGGGGGGGGGGGGGGTGGGGGGGGGGGGGGGTGGGGGGGGGGGGGGGTGGGGGGGGGGGGGGGTGGGGGGGGGGGGGGGTGGGGGGGGGGGGGGGTGGGGGGGGGGGGGGGTGGGGGGGGGGGGGGGTGGGGGGGGGGGGGGGTGGGGGGGGGGGGGGGTGGGGGGGGGGGGGGGTGGGGGGGGGGGGGGGTGGGGGGGGGGGGGGGTGGGGGGGGGGGGGGGTGGGGGGGGGGGGGGGTGGGGGGGGGGGGGGGTGGGGGGGGGGGGGGGTGGGGGGGGGGGGGGGTGGGGGGGGGGGGGGGTGGGGGGGGGGGGGGGTGGGGGGGGGGGGGGGTGGGGGGGGGGGGGGGTGGGGGGGGGGGGGGGTGGGGGGGGGGGGGGGTGGGGGGGGGGGGGGGTGGGGGGGGGGGGGGGTGGGGGGGGGGGGGGGTGGGGGGGGGGGGGGGTGGGGGGGGGGGGGGGTGGGGGGGGGGGGGGGTGGGGGGGGGGGGGGGTGGGGGGGGGGGGGGGTGGGGGGGGGGGGGGGTGGGGGGGGGGGGGGGTGGGGGGGGGGGGGGGTGGGGGGGGGGGGGGGTGGGGGGGGGGGGGGGTGGGGGGGGGGGGGGGTGGGGGGGGGGGGGGGTGGGGGGGGGGGGGGGTGGGGGGGGGGGGGGGTGGGGGGGGGGGGGGGTGGGGGGGGGGGGGGGTGGGGGGGGGGGGGGGTGGGGGGGGGGGGGGGTGGGGGGGGGGGGGGGTGGGGGGGGGGGGGGGTGGGGGGGGGGGGGGGTGGGGGGGGGGGGGGGTGGGGGGGGGGGGGGGTGGGGGGGGGGGGGGGTGGGGGGGGGGGGGGGTGGGGGGGGGGGGGGGTGGGGGGGGGGGGGGGTGGGGGGGGGGGGGGGTGGGGGGGGGGGGGGGTGGGGGGGGGGGGGGGTGGGGGGGGGGGGGGGTGGGGGGGGGGGGGGGTGGGGGGGGGGGGGGGTGGGGGGGGGGGGGGGTGGGGGGGGGGGGGGGTGGGGGGGGGGGGGGGTGGGGGGGGGGGGGGGTGGGGGGGGGGGGGGGTGGGGGGGGGGGGGGGTGGGGGGGGGGGGGGGTGGGGGGGGGGGGGGGTGGGGGGGGGGGGGGGTGGGGGGGGGGGGGGGTGGGGGGGGGGGGGGGTGGGGGGGGGGGGGGGTGGGGGGGGGGGGGGGTGGGGGGGGGGGGGGGTGGGGGGGGGGGGGGGTGGGGGGGGGGGGGGGTGGGGGGGGGGGGGGGTGGGGGGGGGGGGGGGTGGGGGGGGGGGGGGGTGGGGGGGGGGGGGGGTGGGGGGGGGGGGGGGTGGGGGGGGGGGGGGGTGGGGGGGGGGGGGGGTGGGGGGGGGGGGGGGTGGGGGGGGGGGGGGGTGGGGGGGGGGGGGGGTGGGGGGGGGGGGGGGTGGGGGGGGGGGGGGGTGGGGGGGGGGGGGGGTGGGGGGGGGGGGGGGTGGGGGGGGGGGGGGGTGGGGGGGGGGGGGGGTGGGGGGGGGGGGGGGTGGGGGGGGGGGGGGGTGGGGGGGGGGGGGGGTGGGGGGGGGGGGGGGTGGGGGGGGGGGGGGGTGGGGGGGGGGGGGGGTGGGGGGGGGGGGGGGTGGGGGGGGGGGGGGGTGGGGGGGGGGGGGGGTGGGGGGGGGGGGGGGTGGGGGGGGGGGGGGGTGGGGGGGGGGGGGGGTGGGGGGGGGGGGGGGTGGGGGGGGGGGGGGGTGGGGGGGGGGGGGGGTGGGGGGGGGGGGGGGTGGGGGGGGGGGGGGGTGGGGGGGGGGGGGGGTGGGGGGGGGGGGGGGTGGGGGGGGGGGGGGGTGGGGGGGGGGGGGGGTGGGGGGGGGGGGGGGTGGGGGGGGGGGGGGGTGGGGGGGGGGGGGGGTGGGGGGGGGGGGGGGTGGGGGGGGGGGGGGGTGGGGGGGGGGGGGGGTGGGGGGGGGGGGGGGTGGGGGGGGGGGGGGGTGGGGGGGGGGGGGGGTGGGGGGGGGGGGGGGTGGGGGGGGGGGGGGGTGGGGGGGGGGGGGGGTGGGGGGGGGGGGGGGTGGGGGGGGGGGGGGGTGGGGGGGGGGGGGGGTGGGGGGGGGGGGGGGTGGGGGGGGGGGGGGGTGGGGGGGGGGGGGGGTGGGGGGGGGGGGGGGTGGGGGGGGGGGGGGGTGGGGGGGGGGGGGGGTGGGGGGGGGGGGGGGTGGGGGGGGGGGGGGGTGGGGGGGGGGGGGGGTGGGGGGGGGGGGGGGTGGGGGGGGGGGGGGGTGGGGGGGGGGGGGGGTGGGGGGGGGGGGGGGTGGGGGGGGGGGGGGGTGGGGGGGGGGGGGGGTGGGGGGGGGGGGGGGTGGGGGGGGGGGGGGGTGGGGGGGGGGGGGGGTGGGGGGGGGGGGGGGTGGGGGGGGGGGGGGGTGGGGGGGGGGGGGGGTGGGGGGGGGGGGGGGTGGGGGGGGGGGGGGGTGGGGGGGGGGGGGGGTGGGGGGGGGGGGGGGTGGGGGGGGGGGGGGGTGGGGGGGGGGGGGGGTGGGGGGGGGGGGGGGTGGGGGGGGGGGGGGGTGGGGGGGGGGGGGGGTGGGGGGGGGGGGGGGTGGGGGGGGGGGGGGGTGGGGGGGGGGGGGGGTGGGGGGGGGGGGGGGTGGGGGGGGGGGGGGGTGGGGGGGGGGGGGGGTGGGGGGGGGGGGGGGTGGGGGGGGGGGGGGGTGGGGGGGGGGGGGGGTGGGGGGGGGGGGGGGTGGGGGGGGGGGGGGGTGGGGGGGGGGGGGGGTGGGGGGGGGGGGGGGTGGGGGGGGGGGGGGGTGGGGGGGGGGGGGGGTGGGGGGGGGGGGGGGTGGGGGGGGGGGGGGGTGGGGGGGGGGGGGGGTGGGGGGGGGGGGGGGTGGGGGGGGGGGGGGGTGGGGGGGGGGGGGGGTGGGGGGGGGGGGGGGTGGGGGGGGGGGGGGGTGGGGGGGGGGGGGGGTGGGGGGGGGGGGGGGTGGGGGGGGGGGGGGGTGGGGGGGGGGGGGGGTGGGGGGGGGGGGGGGTGGGGGGGGGGGGGGGTGGGGGGGGGGGGGGGTGGGGGGGGGGGGGGGTGGGGGGGGGGGGGGGTGGCGGGGGGGGGGGGGGGGGGGGGGGGGGGGGGGGGGGGGGGGGGGGTGGGGGGGGGGGGGGGTGGGGGGGGGGGGGGGGGGGGGGGGGGGGGGGGGGGGGTGGCGGGTGGGGGGGGGGGGGGGGGGGGGGGGGGGGGGGGGGGGGGGGGGGGGGGTGGGAGGGGGGGGGTAAGGGGTGGAGGGGGGGGGGGGGGGGGGGAGGGGGGGGGGGGGGAGGGGGGGTGAGGGGGGGGGGGGGGTGACCCAACCCAACCCAACCCAACCCAACCCAACCCAACCCAACCAACCAACTGTAAGGATGGCAGTTTTGCCTGTTTCTCTCCCAGCCACCTGGCCTTGACGGAATGCCTCCACCCGGGCGGCGGGCCAGAATCGGCGGCAACAACCTTGGTGGACGGCTTATCTTGCTGTCCAAGATGAGCATTCCGTTCCCATGAGATGGGCCTGGATGGCCCAGGGAGGGGGAAGGGATTGAGTACGTTATAACCTGTAGTTTGGGCGGGAGGTCTCATTCCTGTCATGTCGTGTGTGTGTGCTTTCTAAGATGTCTGAATAAACGGTCTTACATCCAAAAGCCTTTTATTTCTGCTCTTTGGAATTCCTTACATTATGACAGGAATTCCTTTTTAACCTTCACTGTTACATTGAAGTGGATCTCTGGTGTTTCGACATGCAGAGATTGAGTGTGCTTGACCATGTGGAAGGCACGATAGCCCCCATAGAGGGCTTCGAGCCTTCCCTTCCAGATTCCGAGGATCTAGGAGATGGAGATGGCCCGATTTCTCTGGTGACTCTCTCCAGACCTAGAGACAGTACAAGTTTGCCCTTGTTTCATTGGGATGAACAAGGTGGGTCCGATCGCGTGGAGATGCATGAAACGTTTGGTGCATTGTCCATGGATCGGGCGCCTGTCGACCGGTTCGTTTCCCTCCGACAACGAGTGGATTACAAACCCCAAATGCAACCAGTCCCTGAGGAACTGGGACTAACGACCATCTATGCTGACACCCAGGAATCCATCGAAAGATTCCTCGACAAGTACTTTGATGATATCCCCAAGGAGCATCAGTGGCATAGTACCGGGGCGCGTCCCAAGACTACGGCTGAGGCTGGAACAATGACGCGGGTCGGGTCGATGATCGGTAGAGGGTCTCCATACTATTAAACTGTGCGGCTCCAGAGCCGGAGCAAGTGAGCGGATGGAAGAGCTTCATGGAGCCGGGGGTCGGAGGAATCGAAAGAAATCCGCCTGGAGATGGAATAACTTAATCCTGACTCTCTGACCCGCTCCTGGTAATGCCCTCCAAGGAAAGTTGGACGTATGAAGTGGGCCCTGCCATGCAAGAAGCCAAACTTGCCTGGGAGGCCGAAGCCGAAATAACTCTGGGAAGAGGAGCGCCGAAAATCTGCAATCGGACCAAGTGGAGAAGCAACGCAAAGAAATCCAAATGGAGTTGGATCACGCAAAGAGAAGCTGCTTGTGTCAATAGTTCCAGCGGTGAATCTGACAGTTCATGACAAGGGGTACTGGATCAATCAAAATGGATTTGTACAAATGCCAGCGCCGAGAGTACTAGGGCCTTATCCAAAAAAACAGAATGAACTGACTACAGCCTTACAACGAGATGAACGAAGCTAAATTGATCGTGGAGGGCACATGCCTTGCATGCTAATTCAGGACGCTTCTTTAACACGCAAGGAAAGTGGAGTAATGGGCCGACCTGGAACAGGGATTTGCTAAGGTTGCAGCGGGCTACACTCTGGCAAGGGCTCCAGACAGCACCCACACCTCTCTCCCGCGCTACGCCTACAGTTTCCTCCTCCCTGCACCGAGGCACGGGTACTTCGTGAGGTTCCGGTTCCAGCGTGCCCTCCAACCCAGAGCGCCAATTCCGGTTCCTCCAGCCCCGCCACTTTACCTCCTTTGCAGCCACCAGGGCCACCTACTAAGCAACAACCTCAACGACGTACCTCGAAGCTGTTGAGAGAGTGATTTTAAAGACCCCCCATCCCAGCTCCGTTTTGACGTGGGACGGCATCGAAACTCCCCTACTTCATCTTGGCATAAGCTCCGGATGCCCATATGCAAGAGTATGATGATTTATATCGTTCTGAAATGTGAGAAAGTTCGAGACATTAATCTGTAGTACTCGATGGCATAGCGGCTGAATGGTTCGCCTCTTCGATAATTACAGGCTGGGACGACACTCGCATATGGGGGTTCCTCCAGTGGCGTTACGCCTTCTGTTTCCAGAGACCCTGATGCAGAAAAACAACGCTTATATCGCGACAGTAAAACCATTCAGCAAGGTAACCATTCTTTTTGCTGAATATGCTCGTAATTTCGTGCAGCAGCCAGTAAACTTCCTCCAGACTGGGCTACGCTAGAACGCATGAAATGTCGGAAGTACTTTTCTCGAAGGCATGGACATCAAACTGGCGCTAAACGGTTATCCTCATCCTAATCCCGCTGACAGTAGCTTCAATGGATCGAATCTGGGATCACAAGTCGCTGCTCAGCCTTGCGCTACAAGGCTTCGCAAGAGATGGCCAGCCCCCCCCCAAAAACCTGCCACAACACCAGCACCAAGTACATCTGCAGAAATCAACTCCTGCCGCCGCAGCTGAAAACCATCTTTCGAACGCCGTCGCCGCTTGGGATTGTGCTCTTTACATGCGGGGGACCTGGCCACCTGGCTGCCAACTTCTGCCCGAAGAAACAAAAACCCCAAGTTCCGGGATTATTATATGCACCGTGGCAGCCAAGCTTCCTTCCATCGTGAATCAGGGTCCGCCGCCTCAGGGATCGCTCTGTCGAAGCCGCTTATCGAGGGAAGTTTTCGGAGGACGGAGATGTAGTACTCTGCCTGTCAGGCAGCACCCGAGGACATTAGCCCCACTCCAGATGCGGTGAGGAAGGCAGTGCTCCCATTACCATTTTAACCGCGTTAGCCAACCCAAGTAAACATACGCAAGATTCTGGCTTCTGCACTTGTGGACTCGGGCTGTTCCCAATTGTCTCATGAGACCACAAGTGGCCTAATTTAACTTGGTTTAGACCTGAAGTCCCCTTTGTGAAACCCATATCCCTTCACCCAAATGGATGGTAGCCCTTCAGGGCGGTGAAGGTCCAGCACGCTTTTAAAACCCAGCCAGTATTTCTCCGAAGTGCTGACCATTGGGAGAAAATAAGTTTCATCCTGTTCTGCTGTTGCTAAACACTCTATTGTGTTAGGCATTGCCTTTGAAGGTTGCTCTTACACGCTAAGTCCAACCATCATATGGAAAGAGCTGGATCCTCCAATTCTCGATCCCCCCCCTGTGGAGCATCATCACTATGAACGGGAGGAAAGCCCACCTCTCACTGAGAACTTAACCTGCTGGGTCCCAAAGCTTTAAATGTATTGTTCGCCCCTGTTCCTGGGCGGAAATCCCGCAGGCGACGTAGGACTCTGTCCAGGAAAGTGTTTCTAAGAACAGGAGTGCTTTGGCCAATTACCCCCCCATAGGGATACTCGACTGCAAAATCTCTTTACTGCAACCCGGAGCTCAGCTACCTAAAGGTAGAATCTATCGTGATGAGTCTTCCCACCGAGGAGAAGGAACTCCGCACATTCTTAGATAAAAAAACTTACCGGGGCTCGCGGATTCATAATGACGACTTGCCACAAAACATACCCATGTCACTTCTGTTCTTCGCATTTGTTAAGAAAAAGGACGGTTCGTTAAGATCTTTGTACTTGATTATCGCGGGATTGAATGGCTGTGTCCATATCCAACAAGTATCCTTTGCCCTTAATTAAAGACCTCTTTGGATGCATTGGCAAAGGGCGGATCTTTACCAAATTGGACTTTGAGGAGAGGCTTATTATACAGTCCCAGCTATCATGGAAGGCTACGAACACTTGACAGCTTCAATACAAAAGTTTGGACAATATGAATATTTAATAATGCCATTCGATAGCTGGAGCCCCAGGAGCCCTCTCATGGCCCTTGTATCAACGAAGTTTTACAAGATATGATATATAAAGAAGTGGTCGAATATTTACATGATGTATTA